>NW_016808547.1:1898393-1989328 GCF_001698545.2 Rhinopithecus bieti | reverse complement strand
ACGGAGTCTCGCCCTGTCACCCAGGCTGGAGGGCAGTGGCCAGATCCCGCCTCACTGCAAGCTCCCCCCCCCAGATTTACGCCATTCTCCTGCCTCAGCCTCCCGAGTAGCTGGGACTACAGGCACCCGCCACCTTGCCCGGCTAGTTTTTCTGTATTTTTTAGTACAGATGGGGTTTCACTGTGTTAGCCAGGATGGTCTCGATCTCCTGACCTCGTGATCCGCCCGTCTCGGCCTCCCAAAGTGCTGGGATTACAGGCTTGAGCCACCGCGCCCGGCAGGTATTGTTCTTACGTTATTTTTATTTATTAGGATTCCTCACATTGTAAAGTTAAACTCTAAGTCAGAAACAGTCGTATCTGGACCTTGCCCACTGCTAGATACTCCTGTGCTTACCATGCTGCAATTTGTGATACTAAATATAGACACTTGTTTGCAACTGAGTTTGGTGAAGGAATGAACTACATTGGTTCTGTTAATTATGTCTGGATTGGTGATGATTTACTATAGATGTTATGGTGTGATATGGGTGGCTTTTTTCCCTTATGAATTTTTGAGGTGGCACAGTTGATAAAGTTGGCAATTAATTTGTCCTTATAAAGATATGAAGATTCCAAATAAGACTTTTTCTTGAAAGATGCATCTAAACAGAAACAGATAGAAAAATTTAAAATCCTAAAGGTTGTTTATTATTGTGAATGCCAGTATACCAAACAATTCCACGAAGACGTGATTTATGATATATACTAATGATCTCTTTTATTCTGTTTTATAGTAGTATTTATGGTTCTGCACATATCTTGTCTCAGAAAGAATGTGACAGTCTTTGTAAAAGTAGCAAGCAAGTTTTTTTTTTTTTTTTTTTTTTTGAGACAGAGTCTCACACTGTCACCTGGGCTGCAGTGCAGTGGCACAATCTCGGCCCACTACAACCTCTGCCTCCTGGGTTCATGCGATTCTCCTGCCTCAGCCTCCCAAGTAGCTGGGATTATAGGCACGTACCACCACACCTGGCTAATTTTTTGTATTTTTAGTAGAGACGGGGTTTCACTGTGTTGGCCAGAGTGGTCCCGAACTTCTGACCTCGTGATCTGCCCACCTCAGCCTCCCAAAGTGTTGTCTCTTAATATTTGTCTTATTTCCTCACTTCCTACTAAATGTAACTATTTGGTAAAGTTCTTGATAATTAATTTGCACATAAATTTTGCATATAAAATTAATAGCTTTTGCCATATGGTCAAAGATTATTGCACATTTCATTCTTGCAATAATATTTATATTTATACACCATCTGACTGGGAGAGTTCAAAATACGTCATACATACAAGGAGCTTTTAAATCTGAGTACATCTAGAATGCAGATTTACATTTGAAAGTGAATATGCAGACTTGAGCAATAAGTTCATGTGGCATGCCTTATTTGTAGTATTGATGTTGTTATGCTGTAGATGTAGAGATGATGGTGACCTGAGTATCGTAAGGTCATTGATCATGCACAAGTTCAGGGATGCCAGAAATGATCTTGCAATAGGTATTTGACTGTTTGTCCTTTCAAAGGCCAAGGCATTCATTTAGAAGCCATGGCCAAATAATAGGTTTTGGGCAAATAGTGTAGCTGAAGCTGAACTTTGATGGATCGCTGATAAATACGTTTGCATATATGATTTTGTATCCTGCTCTATTAACTCACTCTTAGCATTTTCCTGTAACATTATCTTTGAAATCATGATATTTAAAGGCTGAGTAATTTTTATCTGGAAGTGTTCCATAATTTATGAGCTTTTCTCCTTATGTCAGACTTGTTAGTTCATTTGGTTTCTGTTCACTTCCAGCTGCCTTTGGACAGTCAACATGCATCTTGGTCATTCATTTTTTTCCCCTACCTTTCATATCCTTAGCTACTGTGAAGAGGCCTCTGCAGTCATTGAGAACTGGCCTCTTCTCTTTTATGTAGGAAGGTCCAACAGGTATCTGAAGACAGTTTTATCCCTCCTTCTGCCTCAAGGACTCTCCAGGCTGACAAGTTGTGTCTCACCGGCAGGTCCTCCTCAGTGAACCCTTCACCAACCCATGATTCTTTCTGGTGTTTTTGAATGTGGAGAATCAGAGCATTGAGCCTTCCTGCACACTCTCCCATGCCATTGCACCAACAACCCATGCCTTGCCCTTTCTTGTGCAGGGTCTGTCTTACTGCACTGGGCTCCTGATTCCCTAGACTCAGGTCCTGGTAGGCCAGAGTCTAGGTTTTGACTGAGACTCCTTCTAAGACCTCATTAGGGACATTCATTCCACTGACCGACACAAAGCCTTCCAACCCAGATGTTCTGGCTGGCTTCCATGTGATTGGTGACACACACTTTCTTCTGATGGTCTCACACAGAGTGGGGCAGGTTGAATGGGTCACTCATCCTTGTTGTCTTGCTCCAGAATCATAACCTTGACAGTAGCCTCTCTACATTTCTTCCACTGGAATTACTGGTTGCCCATCTTCTTGCTGGGTCTGTTTTATTTTTGCCCCTTTTACACATTTCAGCACAGAGATTATAGGACTTCAGCCTGTAGGGTGGAGAAGGAAGCCTGGAGTTAGTGGGTTCAGATACTAGTGGGAACATGGGGAGTGACACCGTAGTGTGCTGTAGTGCAGTGCCCCTGTTCCAGAGGAGAGCCAGAGCCCTACCTGAGCCAGCACTGTTAGCTGAGGCGGGAGGACATCTCCCTGGGCTGCCTTGGGACTGGTTTCAATTCCCTAATGCCAAAACCTGCCTGCCTGCTAGAAGGGGCTCAGGCAGGCATCCAGGGCTCAGCGTCCAGGCTGGAAGCACCAGCCAGAGGAGGCAGGACCTGGCTTCTTCTTACTTTCTCGGGTCCGGTGGCCATCCTCTTCTCTATTGCAGAGACCCTGGTCCAGCCAGCCGATCAGAAAAGAATGTCTTACACAGGATCTCACAGCTGGTTAAAGCCAAGCAAGGATCTGCAGTCAGAGTTCTCTGATTCTCAGTCTAATGATTTTTCTGCACACTGTGCTATAAAAGTGCTACCCCATGGAGGTCCTTTGGGAATCGTGTGTGCTATCTTCATTCCAGAAGTCAGAAGGACCCTCCCTTGCTTGCACTTCAAGAAAAATCCTTTATTATCTCTCACTGAAATGTTTGGATAAGAATCTAGATTTTTCAAATGTGCATTTGTTATGGTTGCACAGGAAATCCAAGTAACCGATTTTTCAGAACCTAAGCAGTTAATGCTAGAAATTTTGCTGCAAATAAATTGATCAGTATGCAAGACAGTTGTCACGGCTGAATCATGGTCCACAGTTAAGGTAAACAGATCTGTGATGACATTTTCTGAGCAGAATACAAATGCAGCTACATTTCCTCCCAGAGGTTTCTGACATTTCTTCTACACGGATAACAGATTCTCCCAAGAAGGTGTTGGTCACAAGGAAGAAAGATCTTTGTTTAATCCCTCTGAAAAGGTAGGGCTGTGATATTTGATGTGCTTTCTGTGAAGAGAATTGTTCTAAGAGAGATGAATATTGAGAAGAGCATTTTTCTTTGGTTAGTTGCCTGCCCTCACCCTACTCCCACCCATGGAAAGAGCCTTTTGGTTTTTCGTTTATTTGAATGGCCATTAAAATATTGTATGTTGTCATGTTGTGAAACTTTGCATGTAATTAATTTTTTCCCAATGTAAAGATCAGGGGATATTTTTCTTACTTGGATTCACATGAAATAGTGGGGAGAGCAATATGTCTTTTTTTCATTTCCTCCTGTTCCTTTCATCTGTAATGCTCTCGAGTTCCACATTTTTTCCAGGTTTTCGCTGCCTACACTGTATTATAGGAATTCTACACAGTATGTCTGCATCTGAAATGTGAAATAGTCTACAGCTAGATGCTGCATTATAAACCAGATATGTTTTCTGTGTTATGGTGAACCTTACAAAATCTTTAGCTTGTACTGATTTTTAAATGAGCTCCAAACCTCATTCCAACTTGGTCTAAGAGCAGACAGTCATTTCCCCTCTGTGTGTAATGGGAAACAATTTCCTGAGGGGATATTTGCATTTGGAGTCAGACTGCTGTGAATACAGATATTTCTGTCTATTTGTGCATTTGCCATTGGTTATGATCAGGGATCCTGAGCAGAGATCTAGACGAGAGAGTTACATTTGAGTGGGGGAATAACTCTCGATCTGTAGGGAGTTGCAGTTGGGATAAAAGACCGGAAAGCTCCAGGGACTGGAAATGAACAAGAAAGCATAGCCCTCAGAGGGGACTAAAGGAATCTGCTCAGAAATTCTGGAGCAGTCAAAGGAACACTTTTAGGAAAGGGCATCTTTCCTATCGTACTTCGTTCCTCCCAGAACATTTTTTGCAGTCCATTGCCAGGTTAGCATAGGGGTGGTGTCCTCCAGGAAGCCTTCTCAGATCCTCCCAGCCATCCCCACCACATGGTATCCAGCATCCCTCACAGCATGTATTTCTCAGTGTGAAGTTACTGGGCTCTATGCCTCCATCACATTCAAGACTGAACTTGTCAGAGGCAGGATTGGGTCCTTTCATCTCTGACCATTGTTCAGCTTCTAGCACAGCCCCCGGCTCCAAAGAAGAGCTTTGCAAAGGCTGCTTATGATTGAAACAGAGAGCGCTTCCTCACAGCAACCTCTGCAAAAGGAAATAATGTCCTGATGAACTCCACGTCTTAGTTGAGGAGAGACTGAGGCAAATAATGATGAAGCCAGAGCTAGAAGTAGGCTGCTACTGAATGTGTGGTCCCCTGAATCAATGAACCGAGGAATGCATGAGCATGTATGCCTCTACTTTGCTGCAGAAGTCCTCCTGTATTGAGCATGTGTGGCATGGTAGTTGTAAATATGCAACCGGCCCAATCATATTTTTCTTCTGTCTCTAGACATTTTTTTGCCCCATACAGTGTAGGAGGATCAGGTGACCAAGGTTTTTCAGAATTTTCCCTTTTTGGGATCTGACGCCAACACACTATTTTGAGGCAGTGACATCATCTCTTTCCTCTGGCATGCCCTCCTTGCGGCTCCATCATTCAGGCCTTGCCATCTCTCACCTGGACTGCTGTGACCTTCATTCATTCCCAGGAGAAGCCCAGGTACAGTAAGAATGAATCACCAGGGACCAGACCTGGACTGGGTAGGGAAGGGGTTGTTCAGAGACTGGACTCCTTGAGGAGTGATATTTGGGCAAAATCTAAATGACTGTAAGGAATTAATGAGGTGAAGAGAGGGAGGAGAGCTTTCTTGCCAGAGGACATAGCATATGCAAAGGTCCTGGGGTCAGAACGGAACATAGTGTGTTCAACGAACTGATAAGGCAGTGTTCCTGGAGCCAGAGAGGTAGGCTGGAGAGGTGGGCAGTGGCCTGACCACACGGGAACAAGTTGATCATGGCAGGGAACTCCAGGATTGGGCTAAGAGGAAAGAAAATGTGTTAGAGGACGGAGGCAAGGGCTGGCTTTGTCTGATGTGGCTTCCGAGTGTGGAATGAGTGGGAAGTGCAAGAGTGGATGCATGAAGGTCAGGGGCGTCCTGAGGCAGGCCAGCAGCAGAGCTCAGAAGATGGAGAGACCTCTCGGAGGTAGCAGATAGCTTGCTGATGGATTGGAGAAGCAGCAGCCGAGGCAGCGCTGCTGCCAGGCGCTTGGATGAGATCACCTAGGAGGACGCATAGGATAGGAGGCTGCACAAGATGCCCTGAGATCTGGAAGAGGGGGAAGAGCAGGCACAGGAGGCCTAGGAGGAGGGGCCTGAGGCAGAAGGTGAAGGACGTGGGCCTGGAAGACCAGGCAAAAATGCTTGAGATGGAGCAGGAGGCCACATCCCCACAGAAGGTCAGGGGCAGAAGAGCCACTGTTTGCCTTCACAAGAGTGGCCTCCTGATGATGGCAGCTCTGTGGTGGGATGACAGGCGAGTCTGACTGGAGAAGGTTGAAGGAAGCATGGGAGGGAGGAACCGGCAAGGTGAAGCAGCTCTTTGGTGGCTTTGCTTCATAAAGGGGAGCGGGTTACTTTGCCACAATTCCAAACTTTTCCTTGGGTAATGGAAAATTTGGCCTTGGCTTTTGAGATTTATTTGAATTTGAGGTGTGTTATAGAATGTGTTCATGTTTCTGTGCTGCGCCAGACGCCTGTCTTTTCTAAATGTGGCAAACCCTCAGCTGCATGGGGAAATCGAGGTGAGGGTCCCATTCTTCACGCCCATTTCAGATGAGCTCCTTGCCAGGCACTGTTTGGGCTGCCCGTGGTGAACTGGAAACAAGAGGGGATGGATGACTTGTCCAGGATCCCTGGGGCTCCTTCCAAAGGGTGTGTAGGGCTGTGGGGTCCCAGGGCTGTGACAAATGCAAGGGCACACTTCCCCACTCAGGCAAAGCTCTTATTATCAGCGAGGAGGAGGCTGTTCCCTGTCAGGTCTGGGGTGGGCTGTGTGTGTGGTTTGTGTGTATGTGGTGTGTGTGTGTGGTGTGAGAGAGGTGTCTGTGGTATGTGTGTGAGTAGTGTGATGTGTGTTGGTGGTGTGTGTGTGGTGTGTATGTTGGTTTGAGTGGTTTGTGTGGTGAGATTTCTGTGAGTGGTCCGTGTGTGGTGTATGTATGGTGTGTTTATTGATGTGAATGGTGTGTGCATGTGTGGTTTGTGGTGTGTGTGCTGTGTGGGGGTGTATGTATATGAGTGGTGTGCAAGCAATGTGTATTGTTTGAGAATGATGTGTGATGTGTGTGAGTTGTGTGTGTGGTGTGTGTGAATGCTGTGTATGTGCTGATGTGAGTGGTGTGGGTGGTGTGTGTGTGGTGTGTCCGAATGGTGTGTGTATGTGAATGGTGTGCATGTATGTTGTGAGTGGTATATGTGTGGGGTGTGTGTGAATGGTGTGTATGTGTTGAGTGGTGTGAGTGGTGTGTGTGGTGTGTTGGTGTGATTACGAATGGTGTGTATGTATGTTGCTGTGAATGGTGGGGGAGTGTGGGGTGTGTGAGTGGTGTGTGATGTGTTGGTGTGTGTGAATGGTGTGTGTGGTGTATGTGTGAATACTGTGCATGTGTGTTGATGACTGATGTGCATGTGGCGTGTGAGTGGTGTGTATGTGTGTTGATGTGAGTGGTGTGTGGGGGTGTGTATGATGTATGTGAGTGTTGTGTATGTTGATGTGAATGGTGTGTATGGAGTGTGTGTGATGTGTGTCAGTGGTGTGTATATGTGCTGATGTGAGTGGTGTATGCGGGGTGTGTGAGGTGTGTGAGTGTTAGTGTATGTGTGTTGAGAGTGGTGTGGAGGGGTGGGGTGTGTATGAGTGATGTGTGTGTTGATATGGGGTGTGTGTAGGTATTGTGTATGTGTGTTGAGAGTGGTGTGGGGGTGTGTGGTGTGTGTGAGTGCTGTGTATGTGTGTTGATGTGGTGTGTGTGGAGTGTGTGTGGTGTGTGCAGGTGTGTATGTGTGTTGAGAGTGGTGGGGGTGTGTGTGTTGTGTATGTGTGTTGATATGGGGTGTGTGCAGGTATTGTGTATGTGTGTTGAGAGTGGTGTGGGGGTGTGTGTGGTGTGTGTGTTGTGTATGTGTGTTGAGAGTGGTGTGGGGGTGTGTGGTGTGTGTGAGTGCTGTGTATGTGTGTTGATGTGAGTGGTGTGTGTGGAGTGTGTGTGGTGTGTGCAGGTGTGTATGTGTGGATGTGAGTGATGTGTGTGGGGTGTGTGGGTTGTATGAGTGTTGTGTATGTGTGATGTGAGTGATGTGTGTGTGGTGTGTGCAGGTGTTGTGTATGTGTGTTGATGAGAGTGGCGTGTGTGTGGAGTGTGTCGGGTGCGTGCAGGTGTGTATGTGTGTTGATGATAGTGGTGTGTGGAGTGTGTGTGGTGTGTGCAGGTGTGTATGTGTGTTGATGTGAGTGGTATGTGTGGGGTGTGAGTGTTGTGTTTGTGTGTTGATGTGAGTGGTATGTGTGGAGTGTGTGTGATGTGTGCAGGTGTGTATGTGTGGATGTGAGTGGTGTGTGTCAGGTGTGGGGTTGGAGTGTTGTGTATGTGTGTTAATGTGAGTGATGTGTGTGGTGTGTACGAGTGTTGTGTATGTGTGTTGACAAGAGTGATGTGTGTGGGGTGTGTGCAAGTTTGTATGTGTGTTGATGTGAGTGGTGTGTGTGGGGTGTGTGCAGGTGTGTATATGTGTTGAGAGTGGTGGGGTGTGTGTGGTGTGTGTGTGGTATGTGTGTTGATGTGAGTGGTGTGTGTGGAGTGTGTGGGGTATGTGCAGGTGTGTATATGTGTTGAGAGTGGTGGGGTTGTGTGTGGTGTGTGTGGTGTGTATGTGTGTTGATGTGAGTGATATGTGTGGAGGTGTGTGGTGTGTGTGAGTGGTATGCATGTGTGTTGATGTGATGTGTGTGTGAGTGGTGTGTGACGTGTGTGGGTGGGAGACAGGATGGAGGAGGCCGGTGCAGCATGGACTGGGTGCAGGCTCCAGCTCAGGACTCAGCTCCGCATAGAGAGGCCCGAGTGGGGTCTGCACTCCCTCCTGAGATCCGGGTGGGCCTGCCAGCTGGTGTAGAGACAGGACTCTGGGTAGAGGGACCGCTGGAGGTCGGCACAGGTGGAGCACCTCATCTCAGGCTGCCGGGGTTTTGCAGCTCCTCCTTCTGTCTCTGGCCACAGCTTCACGCGGGAATGTGTTATGAGTGGAGTGCTGAGGTGTTCAGAGGGCCTTCTTGCCCCCGCTGCCCCTCTGACCTCTCTTGCAATCCTGTGAATTAGAACCAGAAAAGCAACATTATAGAAGTGACTCAAGTCCTTACCATAGCGAAATGATTCTAAGTGGTGTTAGCATCTGTGTGTATTTTTATTGAACACTTACATGTGCTTACGCTGTGCCAGGCATCATTCTAAGTGCTTTACAACTACTAGCTTCTTTAATCCTCATAACCCCAGGAGGTGCATTGCTCTGCCCATTTTACAGATAGAAAACCAAGGCACAGAGAGGCTAAGTAATTTGCTCAAGGGTTATATAAAAATCACACATACATACACTTAGAATGTCTGCTTGGAAAGACATTCTCTTCTAGGGGAAAGTAACAGAGGAGAAGGAACATTTCTTCTGCTAGACATCATAAATAATTGGCTTTCCTTAATACTCACAATAACCATGTGATGTAAGTATTTTCCTGATCTTACAGAGGAGAAGTCTGAAGCTTAGGTTCAATAGCTTGCCCACAGACCCCATGGCTAGATGGAGTGACCCCAAAGCATGAACATGTCCTACATGCCATACAACTTTCATCTGGGCCTGTGATGGAGAATTGTGGTCTTAGCACATCTCTTGCTGCCCCAGGGAAGGATCTGCCCAGCCACCTGGGCTCCGCCTGGGCACCACAAGGGACAGGGACCCCACAGTGGGTGGCCAAACACATAAGAGCCTGCTCTGCCCTTCAGTAGCCGTGTTACAGGGATCAGGGCTGACCGGTCTCTGCCAAGTTTCCTAATCTGTAAAATGGGATGAATTTCCATTTACCTCATAGGGTGGATGTAAAACTTGTGCAAAGAAGATGGCAGAGTGCCAGGAACACAGTTGGTACCCAACATAAATCTTAGTTTAGGTAAAATTTTATCATTATTCTTTAAACCAATCCGTCCCATTATTGGACACTTACTATTTAAACAGGGCTTCCCCTTCCTCTGTCTGTCTCATTCATTCATTGCTTCTAGTTCTCACCAGTTATGTATACTTTCTCCTGTGTCTTCCACATGAAACCCTTTAAAAAGTATTATTCTATTTGTGATCACTCAATTGATATATCATTAAATTAACATTAAATTAACACATGCATTGGGAAAAAAACTAGAATATTCAAAAAAACAGGAAGAGCTTTTAGGAGAAAATAAAACCCATCTATAATTCTCACAACACAAATAGCCAAGTTTTACATATTAGTGTATTTCTATCTGCCTTATAGTCTTTTTTCTGTGCATATAACACATACACATACACACACACACACACACACCCTCCCTCTCATCTCCCATCACAGCGAGGGAGAAGCTATGTTTGTGTTAGGTCCAGGACAGCGGGGAGTGTGTTTGCTGTGTGTCAGGGGTATACATGTGCGTGGATATTCTAATGTCTGTTGAAACAGACTGCTGAGCTCTCCTCTGGAAAGGCACTACTCATGTACACCCACAGCTGCAGGGTATGGCGTTGGCTGCAGTCACCCTGGAGGTATCCGAAGTGTGATTTCCTCCCTATACAGTGCAGTGGTCAGTTCTCTGTGAGTGAAATTCAGAAACCCTGGAGCAAATCAACAACTGACTTACAGGGCTGCTCTTCATCTGAAGGTTTAGCTTTCTTTGATCTATTGATACCAGGCCTTATCTTTGGGACTGTCACCTCCAACCTGGTCAGGGACCTTCCTAAGCCACCTTCTTTGGGTGGACATTCCACCAGCTTTGCTTGCTTGAACTTGAGTCACAGAGAAAAGATGCCAGATTTGGGAAGCGGGTAGTTACTTTTCCAGGGAAGGCTGACAGCTGATCACATTATAGATATGGACATAGATTGCAGAGGAGAGAGACTTGTTTTCTCACTTTTGTTTGAATTTATTAAGGGTGGCTCCTAAAAATCAACATTAGAGAAAATATTTTATCTTTAAAGTCAATTTTAGTCTCATTGATTGCATTTTGTTTGGCTTATTTAGTATCCAGAACACTTAGTTACCAAAAATAGCATTTGATAAAATGAGGCATCCATTCCTTAAATAAACTTTTTAAAGTAGGCATAGGAGCAGATTCCTTGACAACAGAAAGAATGTCTGTCTTAAACCAGCAGCTCATTCCAGTTAAATGCAAGGCTCAAGCAAGATTGCTTACCATCAGCATAATCATGATCGTTTTAACTATTGTTGCTTGAGTGTTTTGTTTTCCCAATCACTTCGTTAGGCTCATCACATACCTTGTCCTTAATTTTTAAAATGCCCCTTCAAGGTACATATTATGAACATTTCACAGCTGACACTTTGACCTAGAGTAGCCCCGTCACTCATAGCTGGGAAGTGTCTGAGTTGTGATTTGAAACCAGATATATTTGACTGCAAAGTAGTGACTTTCTTTTACCTCACGATGGGTCATTTTTACTCAATATCGCTCTGAAAGTTCTGGCCAATGAAATAGGACACGAATAAAAGAAACTACACATGAAATAAGACAAGAAAAAGAAAGGTCACTTGTGGGCACCAAGGCAGGTCATCTAATTTCTCTTTGCCTTGCTCCCTTCATCTGTTGGAGGAAAGAAATGACTGGGTTTTCAGTATTCCTTATCCTTTACCCCATCAGCCAAGGTTTTGAGGAGCTTTACTTGTTTCAATTTATATTGCCAGAACTATTGGCATTTTTGTTTCACCCAAATTAAATTCAGGTGATTGGAACAGAGAAGGGATGACAACCTTTCTAGGATTACCAACGATGGCTAAGATCTCTTCCAGCCTGAAATTTCCTCAACTGGAAGGCAGGAACAAGGTAATGGCTTTAAAATATCAAAACTTGTGCTGCTTAGAACATTAGCTGAGCAGGTGATACGTTTTTAAAGTTTCCACAATTAGAGGTATTTATGATATACTGGGATAACCAAAGCTAAGCAAACTTCTTTATATAGGTAGGACTTCTCAATATGTTTTTAGTGGACTTTGGAATCTCCAGGAAAGGGGTAAGTGCATAGCTTTTTTTTTCTTTTTTTTTTTTTTTTTTTTTTTTGAGACGGAGTCTTGCTCTGTTGCCCAGGCTGGAGTGCAGTGGCCGGATCTCAGCTCACTGCAAGCTCCGCCTCCCGGGTTTACGCCATTTTCCTGCCTCAGCCTCCCAAGTAGCTGGGACTACAGGTGCCACCACCTCGCCCGGCTAGTTTTTTGTATTTCTTAGTAGAGACGGGGTTTCACCGTGTTAGCCAGGATGGTGGGATTATAGGCTTGAGCCACCGCGCCCGGCTCAGCTTTTTTCTTAACTTATTTGGCCACAGAACTCTGTTTCTTGGAGAATCTTAAGGGGCTGCTGTTCTGTGGAACTTATTTTAGAAAGTAGTGACTTTCATTGTCATCTGTCTTTGTTCTAACAGTGATTCTGCCCTTCCGTTTGGGGACATAATGGACTCAATGTGTTTTAGCCTCCATTTCAGAAAACTATAAATATTTTATCAAAGCAGGCAGATGATAAGGTTGTTGGGTTATTGCTTTTAATACTGTCTAGCTGTCACAAACTCAGTTGTCTAAAGGGGAGAGAATTACTTTAAGAGGAGGGTTTTTTTTCCCTTGAGGACTTTTCGATGTGTACCTTGGTTTAAAAAACAAAACAAAAGTGTAGTCATTCCCAAAGTTTTTGGACACAGCAGAGTGACTAAATTAAGATTTTGTTTATTGTGAAATTGTATTGTGTATTGTAAAATTCTTCTTCAAGAGTTCTGAGTGGGATAGTTCAAGTTGAGCTTCAAATGTGTTTATTAAACATACAGTGTTTTGGGGCATAACTGTGGGTCAACTGTCACAGGACTCCCTGAGTTCTGCTGAAAAGAAACAGGGCAGAAGCCTACACCAGCCGTGTACTGTCAACATCACTAGGCATCTCTCTCCACTAAGAAGGGTTCAGATTCCTTATGTATCCTGACCCATCTTTTTAAAATATATTTTTGTACATTGCTGCTTCCCTTCTTCCCCTGGGTAAAAGTTGAGCTAAGAAAAGCTAACACTGTGGAAGTCCTTCCCACCCACAGTAAACAGAATCACAGAGGCCATTTGAAATATTTGTTGAGCCATGGAATGGTCTGAGAAAGGGTGCCTGAGCTTAGGAGCTCTCCATTAGGTAGGAAAGAGAGACTTCTTAGTGTGGTTTCTTTGAAATCAGGGATGCTTAACATGACCTTAATGAGCTTCCAAAAGTGTCTGGCTTATAGGAAATAATATCTTGGCCACAATGTGCAGGAAAGGTACTCTCATTTAGTGCCAGACCTTCTTATTCTTTAAATTAATATTTATTCCTGGAAAGGTCCAGCTCTGGAGATCCAGGAAGCAGCAGCCTGGCCTGCTGTAGCCTGAAGTGATGCTTTTAACACCCTAGAGCTCACCGTCCTCATCAAGAACAGAGGGGCCAAGCAGGGCTCAGATACTCAGGGCTTCTGAGTCCAGAGTAGGCATGGCAACCAGCCTTTCTGCTTGAACACGAACCCAGGGCAACAGAGGGGGCAGCGGCGGGCACTGCAGCAGGGTGTTGCCTCTCGGGGAGTGTGCCCCATCTGGGTTACCAGGAGTGGTTCTTTCCGTCAGGCTTTGGCTATGTGCTGCTTAGAACTTAGTGTTAGTGTGATCCTGCTGGGCCTGGCTCAGGCCATCTGAAGGGAGAGGGCTCATCCGCTATCCTGCCTGAGCCTCCAAGCCAGATTTGGCAGCACTGCCGCACCGAGCTCCAGCCCCTGTGGGCTGCAAAGTTTCCACCCCGGTGCTGTCCATTCTTTCCTCCTTCATAGATAGTATGTAGGAATTCCTTTCAAAAGATTCCCGTGCATCTTACCTGCCTCCAGGTGGTCAGGAGACAGGAGTCCTTTATGAAAGCTGCGAAGCTGTTTTAATTCTGTTTAACCACAGTTCCGATCAGTAAATATGAGAGTACTGCCAGAGATACTCTTTTCCAGAGAAAGAGGAAAGACTTGCCCCAGTTGCATAGCTGATGATGGCAGAGTGGCCTGCCGGATGCAGGTCCCTGGGCTCTCCACGCAGGTGGTGCTTCTGGTACCGCATGACAACTTTTCTTGCCTGTTACTGGGCTTTTCTGGCATTGACAAAACCTCTTGTCTTTGCTGAATTCCAGAAATGGCTTCAGACATACCTGGATCTGTGACATTGCCCGTTGCCCCCATGGCGGCTACCGGACAGGTGAGGATGGCGGGGGCCATGCCTGCCCGTGGAGGAAAGCGGCGTTCTGGGTAAGTGACCTCAGCGTTTCCAGGAATTGGCTTAATAAATGTTGAGCAATGCTCTTGACCTGTTAGGAGAATATTGTTTCTCCCCGTCCTGTAGAATAGAAGCTCAGCAGTTTGCATCCTGTTTAGCTTTTGCAAGATTCCTAAATATGCACATGATTTGCTTCTAAGTGTTTTGGGCCTCGGCACTCAGCTGGGGACTTCTGTTTGCTTGTCCTTGTGGTGAGAATGTGCTTTGTGATCCTGCTGGGCCTGGCTCAGGCCATCTGAAGGGAGAGGGCTTGCCCGTTATCCTGCCTGAGCCTCCAAGCCAGATTTGGCAGCACTGTTGCGCTGAGCTCCAGCCCCTGTGGGCTGCAAAGGTTCCACCCTGGTGCTGTCCATTCTTTCCTCCTTCATAGACGGTGTGCAGGAATTCCTTTCAAAAGAATTGGCTAAATCTCAGTGCCTGAAGACCAGACCGTTGGCAATGTCTGCTGCTCTGCTAGTGAAGGTGGTAATAATACTAAGTACTATTGTTCTAAGTGTACTTGTTCTGATAGGGCCAGAAATATCATCACTCTTGAGCAGATGGAACCAAAATTGCACCTATTAATGATCCATAATGTTTGTGGCTGTACATAGACCTAAAAAACCAACCAACCAACCAACGAACCAACCAACCAACCAACCAACCAATCAACCAACCAACTACCCACCAACCATCCAACCAACCAAAATCCTGCAGGAAAAACGTGATGGACATTTTCAGACTCAATATATCACCTAGCCCCTTTCTCCTGTTGAATCCATTTTATTTTCGATGCACTATTTGATAAACAAGGTTTCTCATGAAGTTGAATCAGTTTGTACTTTTAAAGCAATTTCTGATAACACACGGCTCCTTCGGAATGCAACTGTCCGGTTACAGCAGAACCCACTTCTCACAGCCCAGTGCCAATAGGGTAGGCCCGTTTTTAGGTGGTCCAATATGATTCTTACAGGGAGCAAAGGTGGAGGCAATAGGAAATATCAGGATCTGGGATGGAGTGTGGCTAGAATGCAAAAGCATATTCAGCCTTGTAATTTTAGGTTGGAATAAAGACTGTTATGTGTGTTGTGTAGTCTCTAAAGGAGGGCCTGAGGTTTTTATGATGAGGCAGGGGGTTAAAAAACCCCGCAACTGAGCTCAGTGGTGATGCCAGCTTTCCCTGTATTCAGCACGCTCACTGCACTCACTGGGTGCTGATGCAGCCAGTTCTCTATCTGCAGCTGCCACCATCTTTACAGCGAGACCAGCAGAGCTATGAAGAGCAGTGTTGGTACCTGGGGCAAAGCTCTGCAGATCAACTCTGTAATAAATGATGTGGCTCACCTCTGGGGCTTCCTGCAAACCCAGCCATCCAATTTCAACCAGCCATTCTTGCTAACTAGGTGCTAAGCTCAGCAGTTGCTAAAAGAAGACAAGAGGTGTCACCATATCAACTTAATTGACTTTTTCCAATTCCAGGCCTTTTAAAATTATTTTAAATGTCTATGTGCACTCTAACTCGCATTCCCTGAGGACAGAGCCCCATTGCTTGCCCAAGTCCTTTTCCAGAAGAGGCCAGCACAGGACTCTGTGATGAGGCAGGTGGGCTGAGTCAGAACCAAGTCCAGGCAGAGATGCTCAGGCCCAGACTAGTACTTACAGGACCAGGAACTGTCTCTGTGCTGGGAAGTCACCTCTGAGCCTCTGCCAGGAGTTTCCTCTTCCCTCCCGCAGGGCCTGGGCTGCAGTGAGCCGAGGCTACTTCCCTCCTTGGTCTCCATGTTTCTGGCCCTAGCCTGGTGTCCACACCCTGATTTGTGGTTGCTCCCTGAGCTGATGATTTGACTGGGGACCCAGTCCCATTTCCTTTTATTTTATTTTTAGAGACAGGGTCTCGCTCTGTTGCCCAGGGTAGTCTTGAACTCCTGGCCTCAAGCAGTCCTCACACCTAGGCCTCTCAAAGTGTTGGGGTGACAGGCATGAGCCACTGCATCTAGCTTCAGTCCCATTTCTGAAGAAGTCCTGCCCCACTGTGCTTTCCTTCCCGGGTCACACACACGGCATGGCACTGGAGGCAGATGTGGATCCTGAGCAGGCGGACACAGAGCCTAGCATTCCACTTAAAGCCTAGGGAATGAAACATCAAGAAAAGCAAAGAGAGAGGAAGGAGGATGAGCAGCAATTGCTGACAAATCACCCAGGGGTGAGGGCATGACCTGTGGAAGGCAAATCAACCAACTTGACCTCTCTAGGGTGCTTGTCCTCCACCATCCTCACCCCTACTTTCTTTTCCCTGATGGAGGGAGGGGGCAAACAAACTATGATTCCACTTGCCAAGCCTCAGTGGCTTACGGATGTATCCTGTGTCTAAGCAAAGAAACCTCCGTTTTTACAGGGCTGTTTCCATAGTAATTTTTGCATCTGATGTTTTTACATGTTTTGCTGAAATTCTGTGATTGAGGTCACCGCTTCTAGAAGCTCATGATAATAGCTCCTTCGACCACAGCCTAAACACTTAGCTTAGTACAAAGGAGACCCTGATGGAAGTCACTCACTCTCACTGAAATGCAGGTAACCCCATGGCAGGCCCCTGCTCCTGTGCCACTGCACGCATTTCCCACTGCCCTCCCTACTGATGGCATGGTATTCTTCCACCTCCTTCTTCCTTCTGAGAATGTGGGACATGGTGGAGAGACTCAGAGAGAGAGGGGAAAGAAGAGAGAAGGGGAATGGGGTGGTGGAAGGGGCAGTGGCATTGGCAAGGACCTTCCCACACCCCCATTCCTTGCCTAGGTCTTCCCACTCTGACCTGATTATACTGGTGGAGGGAAGTATCCCAAATTTTCAGGATAACCCCGCTTCCCATCCTAGTGTTTCAAAGCCAAGTAAAACCAACGTCTCGCAGTTGGGATCCTCCAGGCCTCCCACCTGGCCCAGCACTGTGGATCTTCATGGTTTAACTTCCTTCCCACTTCCCTGACAGCCTTCATCTGTAAGTGTCTTAGCAAGCTGCCTGCCCTCCCAGCAGTTGAGATTCAAGGTGAAGGTTCTGAAGTCCCAGATTCTTTCAAAAGTGATGCCACATGCGTGGGAGAAATGAGCTGAAGCAAGTCACCTGGAATGCACGTTTGTGGTAACCTCCTTGATCTCAGTGACAGTGTGGTGAAGGGTGGGGGGCTTCCTTGGGGACAAATTCAGTTGGGGGAAGCAGAGGTGACCAGTTAGGGTTTGTGCCCATCCCAAAGCTAGCCTTTGATGAGGATGGAGGGTGGAGGCTGAGGGCAGGGATGTGTCAGTCCCTTTCCACTTGGAGTCCTATCCTGGGCTTCTAAAATAGCATCATTGAGGAAAAACTATTTTCAAGTTACTTATAGCCGAGAGACGAGCATCCCCTTTTAAGGTAACCCTGGGAGCTGCTGGAATATGGTCAAATTATAGGTATATTTCCGTAAGCAGCTGTTCCTTTTGGTGAGCTTTTATGTGCTAGCATTGCTGCAGTCTGGGCTGGCCAGTCCAGGCTCCAAAGGAGGAGCATTTTCCAGCAGCCCTTGACACTTCACTTCTTGCAGAAGCTTTGGGTTGGCCTGGGATCTCTCCTTTACTATCACTGTGGGACCAACCCTTTTATCTCACTAGAGCATAAGTGACTTCTGTTTAGTGGCTCGTATTTGATGAAGCATTATTATGATTACAGTCACTGTTAGGGAGCTTCATAGCACTCACTCCTAACTAATTGCAAGTTTGGAAATGCCTATCATGGCTTTTCATCGAGGCAGGCATTCAGGCTCATTGACAGAAAAGTACAGTAAAATGCATTTTCAGCCCCTTTTTTGAAGACTCTTCTATCATCCATTCACTGTGCTGAATTAAGGTGAGTACAATAGGACTTAAAAGTCATATTTTGATTTCTCTCCTTTATTATCCAGATGCTGCTGTATAATAGAGACACATAAAAGATATAAAACAAGATTTACTTAGACTTATAGCAAAGAACTAGGCATAGCTTATGGTAGTCCTCTGTAAAGTAGGGAATCTGAGATGGTGATAGGGGTCCAAAGCAACAGCATCTTGGCAGGTGTGGCTCTAAAAGATCCTTCGTGTCCTCCAGGGTTGCCTTGTTTTCCATGTTGCTGATGAGCCAGTGAGATTGTTTTTGGGTGGATTGAGTCATCCTGAGTATTTAAACATTTGTGTCCTGATTCATCTCCTGGTTCGCCCTTGAATTACCAGAGCTGATGGCCGTACCCATGCACAGGTGGGAGGCACAGGATCTTGGCCCCTAATTTTCCCAGACAAATGCTGGTTCCCAAGTTCCCAGAGGACTTCAGAAGACTCTGGGTCTGGAGCAAGGCCATCTCTTTCTCATACCCTCCGCTTGATTGAGCCACAGCTGACCTGGCCAACATGGGATTGTTGACCTCGGGGCTCACTTCCTTATCTGTCTGGTCCCACAAAGGGCTGGGTAAAGAACAGAACTCTTTGCGAAAACGAAGGTGACCAACCATCGTGCTGTGTCCAAGACTTTTCCAGTTTTAGCACTGAAGTCCTAGATCCCAGGTATCTTCACTCCTATACTGAGAAAATCAGGATGGTTGGTCACCCTAAACACCCCAAAGATCATGCAGGCTGAGGACAGAGGGCTGGCTTATAAATTGGATTTTGCAGGAGTACTGACAATCACACTCATACCACCTTGATCTAAAAGGAATTTTAAAGATAACTGTATGTCTCATACCCACCTGTGGTTTCATTAAATGCTTGCATGAGTTCTTTGGAATGTTGAAACTGCTATTTCTTTTTCTTAACGCTGAAATGTTTTTGACAGCACGCACGGGGTGTTAAATAACCTTCACGTGGACGGCAAAATCGCTCTTCCCCATAGTGAACACTAGGTGGCAGCGTAGTTCTGCGACTCTGCAGAACACCGGGTTCTGCAGAATTTGGTTACAGCATTTTTGGTGGTTACCTTCTCGATGTAATTTTCCGGGAAAGGTGGGGTGATGACTAAGTAATTATGCAGAATATTGATAGCTTTGATCCATTTAGAAAGTCTTGCATTCAGCTCCCACTTGTCCACAACATCGGCAACTCTACAGCTGCTGCCTGGTGCCTGGCTTTCCAAACTACCTTGCAGAATTGTGTGTTTGTCTCTCTTAGTGGTGTCTGTAAGGCCCTTTAACTGTACTTTTTTTTTCTTATCACTTTTCTACCCCATCTCCTGTTCTTTTTGTGCATAGGTATTTCTGTTATCATTAATGTCATCTTTTCCGATCATGTAACTCCTTTTGTTCTTGTACTTACTATAACCCTTATGTCTGAGAACCAGAGATTCCAAATTAGCAAGGGATCCTATCAGTCATTCCAAACAAAATAAGGCCAAGATTAGGACTTCGGCTATGCTGTACATAAAACAAAACAAAAACAAAAGATACTGATTTTAAGAAGAAAATAGTTCTCTGCCTTACCTAATTCCAGTCCCTGGGTCCCTCAAGTTGCCCCAAATCCCCTAGAGATGAGGATTTGTCCTGCTGGGAGCTTCTTGGATGTGCCCGTGCAAGGATGGCTTGCCCTGTGTAATCTGGCCACTTCCTGGTAACCTGGGGGTCCTGCATCTTCTCCAAGTCACTCATGAGCCACTGAAGCCCTGCCCTTAGAGCCTGAGGGTATGGGTCACCCTTACTAGGAGGCCAGCAGCTCTAGAATCTGTAGCAGTGGTCATTTAATACGCAGTCCATTCTGATACTGAACTGTTTAGGCAAAGAATATCTCAGTCCAGTCTGCCAAGCAGACTGACCTTCCTTTTGCTTGAATTCCATGGGAACTATGCCTCATCCAGTCCACCAGGACTACAAAGAACAAGATGGGGAATGCAGGGGCTCTGAAACATTCTCTTCAAGGAGCTGCACTCACCCTGGATGTCCAGGAGAGCTCAGACATCTGTATCATTTTTCATTTTGTTTCCCCAAAGACTCTGGGTACACTTGACACCAATTAAGTATCCCCTCTGCCCTAACATGTTCAAGAATCATGTGAATTACCATTAGAGAGACATGATTTTTTGAGAAGAGTTTTAGATATTAGTTCGACAAATATCTATCGAGTCTTTTTGTCTTATGTTTACACTGAGAGGCCCAGTAAAAGGTGAGTCAGAATAATTTCCATAGGCACAACAATAGTTTCCATAGGCACAACAATAGTTTCCATAGGCACAACCGATTTGAGTAGCTTGGGCCCCAAACAGCCATTTTCCCCTCAACAGCCATGTTTTTGGTCCTGAATTTAATAGGGCAAGGTCTTAAATGTCCTTTTCACTTTGACTCATCAAGACCAGCCACATTTTTAAGCAGTACAACTAGTAGTATGTTCTCTTTCACTTGTGATCCCTTCACCCTGACAACTTCTGTTTTCAAAATCCCATGAGCCTTTTCAGGCTGTTAATATACCATAAGACAAAGTAAGAAAACAGTCTTAATGTGGAATAGATGATGCCGAGCGGAGCAGGTATTCCCAAAGATAGTGAGAGACAAGGAAGATATACCTTTCCATCGTAGCCAGAGCAATCCACTGGCTGCTAAGAGTTCTGAGAAGGGAATGGCGTATAGAGTTCTGGAGGGACAAGTTGATACTTGAATATTCCCAGCCATAGAATTAGTGGTGCTTAGACTGAAGACCTTTCATTTTGCCTTTTCTTGTCTTGAACATGTTTGATGACTGTGTAGAGATATTGCTTGTAGCACTGCCAAAAGTTGGGACCAATGGATAGCAGTCCTAGTGAATAAAGCTCCTTTTGTTCCAGCAGCTCCTGTTATCAGTTAAAATGTTCTCCAGATAATCAGTGCTCACTTGTGATCTTGACTTTTCAGAATGGACTTCGATGATGAAGATGGTGAAGGCCCCAGTAAATTTTCAAGGTAAGTTTATTTTATTTTCCTTAGACTTAAAGAAGCCAACAGCCAGCAATCACCTTAGTGAAAGATACAAGAATGTAACATCTTTTGTCATTGAAAAAGCCATTGCCTACAGTTTGACCATCTTCCTAGTCCCTCACTCTGTGGCAGTATTTGGCCCAGTGGCAGCTAGCTATAGATGATCAAAAGGTAAGTAACCAGTTATTAACTCTGTTTGCTTTATAAGCAATGAATGTCAATTTTAAGGATTCCTTTTAAAAGACAATAAGGCTTTTAAAAGTATTTTAAAAGCCTTTTAAAAAGTCCTATGACTTTTAGACCAGGAGTGGTGGCTCACGCCTGTAATCTCAGCACTTTGGGAGGCTGAGGCAGGTGGATCACGTGGTCAGGAGATGGAGACCATCCTGGCTAACATGGTGAGACCCCGTCTCTACTAAAAATACAAAAAATAAGCCAGGCGTGGTGGCGGGCCCCTGTAGTCCCAGCTACTCGGGAGGCTGAGGCAGGAGAATGGCTTGAACCCAGGAGGCAGAGCTTGCAGTGAGCCAAGATTGCGCCACTGCACTCCAGCCTGGGCAACAGAGTGGAACCCCTCTCAAAAAAAAAAAAAAGTCCTATTTTTTAAAAAGGAATCTATTAAAATTATTTTCATTGCTTATAAAGCAAACAGAGGAATTCGTTCTTGCTGAATAGCCCTAGAGTTCAAGTTTAGAAAAAACTGTCAAGATAAGTCTTTTATTGCTACCATGGAAAATAAGAAGAGATATGAGAAACCAGGGCAGCTGTATTCTGGATGCGGGATAGAAAACTGGGTTTTCAGTTCTTAAGAACTGTGTTGCCCTCTGGCCATGTGACAGCATCTTTATCTGGGCTCTGCGGGGCCATCCTGAGTGCAGACCACTTCGTGGAAAGTTTGCTGGATCACGAATGTCCATGGGGTTATATACATTACATACATGAAGGATAAGGCAGGCCCAATCCCATGACTCTTTTTTTTTCCCCCCATTTTGTTTAAGATATGGTAGGAAGTTTGGCAATGTTGACAGGAGGGCACAAATCATTCCATCATTCTTAGCAAAATTCACATCTGTACCCACTTGCCTAAGGATGGGACTGCCTTGACATTCCTCCCCACTAGCCAAGCCTCCAAGCCTTCCTAATTCTTGGTCATTGATGGACTTGAAAACTTGCCATGGGTGATGGTTACTTTTCTTCTGTGTCCATGGTCCGTAGTTTGGGCTGATGGCCTCAGTTGTTTTGGATGAACCACGTACGTATTGAGTCCTGGGCCCCCTGAGTTGCCCTAGTTTTCTCCCCTCATGGTGGCCATTTTTGGTGATGATTCCTTTTACAAACTGCCTTGCGATTGTGAGTTCAGCACACTTTTCCACCAGTTCAAGAGGGACATGCATCTCGTTACTTCCCACAGATTCCCAGAGTCTCCAAGTCCGTAGTAAACTCTCATCATGCCATACGCTTTCCTCCCCAAAATCTTTTCCTTCCTTCTTTCAGCTTCTGCTTTGCTTGAAACAGTAGAGAGGAGATGGAGAACATTTTGGTCACTAATGACCTTGGAGTTTCTAATCAAAACAGGACATGAGTTTCAATAACAAAAGCATATATTGTTTTCCCTTGGTGCAGACAGAATGGCAGCTTGGACATCCACCCATTTCTTGGGATACATTTTAATAGCAGGGTGTGCTTTCTTGCTGAAATGGAAAGAAGGGCACATATCTCCCTGCCCCAGTTTGCTCTCACTGTACACAGCCTCCCTCCATGAGGAAACAATGACTTTGATTCCTCCACATCAAAATTCCCCTTGAGATAACATTCCATAGCATGCTAACCTCAAGAAATGATGATTCCTGGGGCCTTAAAACATAAAGAGGAAGAAAGATGAGGAGTGACGTTTGTTTGACATTGGAAAGATCAGTGTCTGTGATGAAATAATAGTGCAGGGGTACAAAAAGCTCTTGTATTAGGCCCAATCAATAAGAAACAGAAACTCTACACTCTGGTTAACTATCTCGTGAGCCTGTCTGTGAGTTCGTTTTTATACAGTCAAGGTTCAAACCCAGGCGTCTATGAACCATATCACTTCCCTTATGAAAAATAAGGAGGATAGGATGTGTTTCCAGCATGTGCTGTTACTAATAGGAATGAGTTTGTAGGACCACAGAGGCCACTTTATTATGTCACATAGGCTTAGCTGCTGGGCCCTCAGTGAATGGGCCCGTGGATACATCTGAGCTGCTCAGCACTAGGAGAGATGACTGAGTCCACCCTCATCCTTCCACTTTGCTGTGACTGTGGCTGCTGTCCAGGGGAGGAGTGGAGAATCTGCTTCCAATTGGCATGGAACACCCCAGTGCCTCTCCTGTTTTCTCTTCTTACAATCACACAACAGAAGCCCCTTCATGTGAGGCCCTGGAAGAGATAGAGGCTGCCTTGTGAGCCAGCACCCACTGTAGTTTGCTGACTCAGAATCTAGGCAGGGTGCTGTGCCATGGTTTCTGTCTCTTGATGTATGTGTGCAATCAGCTTTTCCAGCTTTTCGCAAGGGGGCTTCCAAGTTTAAAAGTCCTGCCTATCATGAGACCTCATGTCTCAATTTTTGATTTGGGAAGTATGGTCACAGTCACAAAGGAGAGCAATTACAGGAATTTGGTGTGGTTCCTACTTTAGCATAGCCAGGCGTGTCACAGCAGGCCTTAGATGCAACAAAGTAGTAGATGTGAAGCTGCCACTGCTATGTGACCTCAGGTGCACACACAAGCACACACATGCGTACGCCCATACGTGCACATGCATTCCAGGATCCCGCCTGCCAGTGCCAGAAATGGTCTCAGGCCCGCTTCACCACATCCCAAGGCCTCAGCTCTTTCTCACACATGGGATTCATGCTGTTCTGGGAGCTGTGATATGCAGAATGTGGCTCTGCCTACATTCAAAGTTTCCTTTCCCCCACACAAAGTCTCAGGGACCTGGGGGACAGAAGCCAGATTACAGTGGGCTGAGGACTGATTGGGAGATGAAGACATGAAGATATGTGAGAACAACTCTTTGAGCAGTTTGGATGTAGATCAAAAAGGAAGGGGTTCCGGGAGGGGTACTTTTTAAGAATGGGAAGACAGTGAGTGCATCCATGTGAGGAGGGGAAAGAATGGGATAGCCAGAGATTTGGAAGGCTCAGGAGTGAGGCTGGGGAGAGATGGGTTCAGAGGACGAGGAGAGAGACCCAAGCCCACAGAAGGGAGTACTCATGCTCCAAGGCAGAAGGAAGGAGCTGCAGGTGAGGCCAGGTGCGAGGCTGTGGGTGTATCAGAAGTGGAGGTGTTAATTCTTGTGGCTTCCATTGTCTTGATTAGGTAGGAAATGGAGCTGTGTGCCACAGGTAGGAAGAGGTTTGCTATGATGTGGGAGAGTGAAGTTTGGGGTGGCCCTGGGTTGAATTCACAGGAAGGAGGCTAACCGAAGACAGAGATGTAAAAACTTTAGACCCCATTTGAGATTGTGGACCACCAATGTGAGGTGGCATCATTGTGTATAAGTGCAGTTTCCCTCCAGCAATACCCAGTGTAGTGGATACAGGCAATGCAGGCTTTTCTCAGACTCAGGGTTGAGAATTAGGGCAGGTGCCATGGAAGGACAGGAGTCGAGGTGGTTAAGGTATCGATGAGAGGGTGGTTGAAGAGGCCAAGCTGTGGGTCCAATGGCAGAGGGAGTGAAGGGCAGCTGGGAGTCCGGAAGAGTGAGAAGAGAATGAAGGACGCCAGGGACAGGAAGTAGCAATGCAGTCCAAGAATAGTTCTAATTTTGTGGGAGTTTGAGAGGGCTGGAAATGTAGGAAGTTGTGGTCAAATAGTGAGAAGCCACCACCATGGGAGAGGCTGGCTGAGGTCTAGTAGAGGAGGCAGAGGTCAGTCCTGGGGGCAGAGGCGTGGGGAGACAGATGGGTGGGTGTGCGTCACCCCCTGCAGAGGCTGTCGTGGGGGGTGGTCTGGGGGCAGGGGCTGACTGTGTGGGTGGGCAGTGATGATGATGATGATGAGCCTAGAAGGTGGCAAAGATGGATGGCACGAGTTTCAGAGAAGGCCTTTCTGCCAAGGAGGTGAAAAGGAGTGAAGTCGCAGAGCCAGCCTTTCTTCCTGGGCTCAGCTGAGAAAGCAGCCTCCACTGGGAGCACTTGGCTTGACCTCACTCTTGGAATTCCAGTTATCAAGTCACTGATCCTAACAGCAGGTAGTGATAAACCCTGTGTCTTTGGAAAAATGCTGATTACACTCCAGAAAGTGTTTCTCCAAAGATGATCCTCCTGGGCAGCTGGTAGTGGTGCCGCACCCTCCTATAGTGAGGTCAGCACCAGTCCTTCCTGGTTCGTGTGCCTGTGTGGATGGTCTTGGTGTGCCTGGGAGGCAGATGCCAGTCCCGCCCAGCACGTCCTGCAACCTTACACTCAAGCAGAGGCCAAAAGCCTTTTCATCACTCTGAGTGGTTCAGGGGCATCTTCCTACTTTAATGGCCCCTTAGATTAACATTTTCTAGGGAGTTCCAGGATACCTTCTCGTACCTGCAGCTGGGGTCAGCTGCCACCAGTACGTGGAGGCATCTTAAATATTGTTTCATAAAGGGCACTGTAACATCCCAGAGCTGCCATCTGTAGAGTCAAAATTATACACCCGCTCATCAAGTGCCTTACTTGTGTGAATGTATGCATAATGTTTCATTAAAACAAAGAGAGGAAACAGTCCTAACTGTCTTTTTATGTTACATTTACAACTTGGGGACAAACAAGTATGCGCTCCTCAAACTTTAGTTCTTGTCACTGTGTATTATCTGTGTATTTTTGCTCCCTTCAGACTCATTCTGCACCCTTTCTCAAAAGACCCTAAAGACCTTCCAAGGAGTTCTCATATCTGTTACTGAGGATTCAGCTCCAGTGCTTGGAGCTTCCTAAGAGCTTGGACTCAAAATCCCTTATCAATGGGCTTCCTGGCCTCTCTTTAGCCTTTTTAGAAATGGCTGTAAGTGACCTCGTTGGCTGTTCTTTGGTGAGATTGTAGCACTCAATTGCACCAGTCCAAACTTATGCCTTATATTTTGTAGAGTTAGACAGTGAACCTCTAAAAGTAAAGATATTCGTTCAGGAAAGCTTCTGCAGAATTGACCTTTTGTTTCTCATCACGCCCCTTTTGGTACATCCCTTTTGGTTTTGTGTGGTATTTAAGCTTGTAGGCACTTCCCCCCCGGCTTTACAGGTTGTGATGATGTTTTAGTTTTAATCATTCCTGCTTTGTGAGTAGGTATCATGACCAAAACTCTGTTGATAAGGAAAATATGCAAGGTAGGCGTGTCCTGCAGAGGTCTTTCCTGGCAGAAAGAAAAGAAAACTGGGGGTTTCCAGAATTCTTAGTCTGAGCATCTTAGCCTAGAGAGTGGGTTACTCTGTTTCCAAGTGAGAAGATGCCTAAAGTATTTCCAAGGCAGAGAGGATGACCAGGCAGCAGCAAGGAGTGCCCCTTTTTTCATCTGACCTGACCTTATCAGTCACCATGTGTGGGACACACTGGATGGGCATGTGAAGTCCTTGTAAAGCAGGAAGAGATTCAGCCAAGCCTTTCAGATGTTGCAGAGCAAACCCCAAGATGAGCCCTTCCAAACTTCCCATGCCTCCTCCTGCCTCTACAGTCTCAGTTTGTATGAACCAGACAAGAGTTGCAGATAAGCTGAGTAGAACCTGGTACAGTGTTGCCTATGAGCAACTAAAGTCCATGTTGCTTTAGTGGATTAGGGTTATGGTCCGCGTTAGGGTTAGGGTTAGGGTTAGCACACACTGGAATGAAAGATTTTGTAGGAGGGAGTGGCTTTCTAACACCGTGCTAATATGAATGGCTGAGTTCCTTCTTTTTTTTTTTGAAATGAAGTTTTGCTCTTGTTGCCCAAGCTGGAGTGCAATGGTGCGGTCTCGGCTTACTGAAATCTCTGGCTCCCGGGTTCAACCGATTCTCAGACTCCCAAGTAGCTGGGATTAAAGGTGTGCACCACCATGCGCAGCTAATTTTTTGTATTTTTAGTAGAGACAGGGTTTCACCGTGTTGGCCAGGCTGGCCAACCTCAGATGATTCGCCTGCCTCGGCCTCCCAAAGTGCTGGGATTATAGGTGTGAGCGACTGTGCCCAGCCAGGGTAATTTCTTCATACAACACGTTTGGCTCTCACATGATGGACCTGCACCTTGATGTGTTTCTTACCATTTTTAGCTATGCTACCCCTTCAGTTTTCTGCTAGAGAGATTAACCTTGATTTGAAATGATAGTGCCTGAATAACACTAGAATTTTTTGGAGAGAGAGGAGGAAACCAATTCTGGGATCTTAAGTAGTCCTGAGCTGTGTCTGTTTGGAAGCTGCTAGGCATATTCTTCCCCCATAAAGCTTTAAATATATTTGCTCCCCAGTCTCTCCAGGCATTCTAGCTCCGAACTAGGACCAGTTAGTACTCTGCTGGGTAGAGGTGGTGAGAGAGAGGCAGCAGGTGACTGGCAGGCCTGGTCCCAGTCCTGGTAAGTCAGTTGGACCCTTGGAGCCTCAGCTTCCTCCTCTGTAGGTAAAGGAGGTATTTCCTGATTGGCGGGTAGGGGGTGGGTTGCAAGGATCGATTGTAGTCAGTGCTGAGAGAGTGCTTGGGAAGCCGTAAGTTGCTATAGAAACATGTAAAATGTGTGTCTCACTGGGAACAGGGATTGTCAGAGGTGCTGGGCCTGGGCCCCTGCTTGGGAAGATCTAGGCTTCTCAGACTCCTCCATGTGTTTTGTGTGAGTCTTGTATTCAGCCTGGACCCATACAAATATCTTGTAGTTGCCTTGCAGAAACCTGGGCCTTGGATGGCTTCTGGGGAGCAGGATGCCTACCTCCTTCTGAAGGAGAGAACAAGCCTCTGCCCTTTCTGGAGCAGCCTCAGAAGCTGGGAAAACTGCCCTACTGAATATGCCTCAGTGGGCCTTCTCTGCAGGTATCTGACTAACCTCCATGGGGCTTCCTGAAGTGGCTTTCCTCTGGCCTTCATGGCTCTTACAATGCCCTGCAGCGTTGCCCAGGAGCCACCGGCCATGAAGGATATTCCTGGAAAGACACAGCCTTCCTTCTCGAGTGTCAGTGAGGTGGGGCAGAGCCAGCCTGTGCCTAATACTGCACCAGAGGCTGCTGACAGTTGAACAGGACTTGTGTGTAGACCCCCACGCAGCCACTCTTGGTCTGATGACTCCCCTGGGCTATCTCTGAAGGCCAGGTGGTATGAGCCTATGCAAAGGGTCTCTTCCTACAGTTCTGACTCCACCCTGGCTGGTTAAATCTCACGGAGAAATCCCTAGTAGGGGGAGAAGGGGATTGATGCTTCCTTTGCTTGAGAAGTGCTGAAGCCATTTACTGGAATTGCAGGCAGAAAGCCTTGTTTGTTCAGTAACTTGAGCCATGCACAGTTTGATGAATTGTCCAAGAGCAGAGGTTATCACTGTGTGCTGGGTGAATTCTGAAAAGGAAAAAACTCCTAGTGACCAGTCTTCCAGGTCTGGTGCAATCTGGGGAAATGAGAACAAATTCTGCCCTGAGTGAGGCCTGTTTCCAAGCCCGATGGCTTTGAGAGTGGCAGCTGCTTGGTGATGCTTCTCCAGGTTGGGGAGAAGCTTTATGTTTATTCTCAGCAGGTCTGTGGTTGGGACCGCTGTGGCCTGGAGAGGGGTATGGACCTCAGGAGGTAGAAATGGAAGCTGAGGCATCATGGAGAAATGTGGTCCTGGTGCCATCTGTAGCAGGGCTGCTCTACAGACATTCCACATGGGACCGATGTAGCTCTGAAGCTGGCAGTGAGTTGTGATCAGTCGTATTATTTCAAGTGCTGACTTCTCAAATTTGGACTATGGCGGTGTAGGTGGCCTGGCTAGAGCTAGAGTTGGTCATATCTCTCATAGTATCTTGCATTGGCCTACCTGCTGCCTTGAGGTGCCCACACCTGATCAACCTGACATGAGCAAAGAGAGGCTGCAGAAGCACTTAGGTTTACGTTGTGGCTCCTCTCAGCTAGGCCCTGTGCGGGGCCTTTCAGTGTCCCATTGAGAGGTGACAACATGCTAGCAGCCCTTGCTCTCGGCGCCTCCTCGGCCTCAGCATCCACTCTGGTGGCGCTTGAGAAAGCTCCAAAAGCAAGCCCTGGGCCCTGAACAAAATTTGGAGGCATTATTAAACCTGGCAACCTCGGTTTTCTATAATAGGGACCAAGAGGAACAGGCCCAAAAGGAAAAGTAAGATCAGAGAAAGGCCTCAGCCTTAGTCATGGCCCTCAGACAAACAAACCTTGGTGGTTCAGACAGGACAGAAAAAGGAGCAGGCCAATCACCCAGTAGGCTTTGTTATCAGTGTGGTTTACTAGGACACTTTAAAAAAGACTGTCCAATGAGAAACAAGCTGCCCCCTCGTCCATGTCCACTATGCCGAGGCCGAGAAGGCTCCAAGAGCGAGAGCTCCTAGCATGTTGTCACCTCTCACCAGGTCCCAGGGTTCCTGAGTATTTCCCTAGGACTTTTTCACAGGGAGCTCTCCCCACCACACACTCACAGCATCCTCTTCTGACCTTTTAGTGTACAAGGGAACCACACAGGGATTGTGTCTGTACCTGCTCACTTTCTGTTGCCCCTGCTTGTCTGTGGGCTCTCTGTCCTATCCTGCACCCGTCTCCAGTACCCAGCGCGGTAACTCCCAGACTCGAAGTATGCTCCAGGTGTACCATGTCTGCAGTGATCAGGGAGTTCCCAGCATGGGGCTGTCTCATTCAGTCTGCTTGCTCCGGGTCTAAGGTTCCCTTCCCATAGGAGACAGGAGACTCAACTGCTGTCAACAGTTAAAGGATGCTCTTTATTGAGATCTTGTAAAATTCTCCTTTTGTGTACTTTAATTAAGATGGGTACCTCACTGTTCAGATTAAACTTAGGAGGTTCCCATTAGGAGCAGAGTTGGAAAAGAAACACAAGTCAGTGTGCAGTTAGTTGAACCTCTTCTTTCTGTGCCTTGATTTCCATAGCTGTGCTCCTGGAGCCAAGCTCTGGGTCCTCTTAGCACAGCAGAGGTGTCTTTGAAGCTGACAGCTCTACCTGTGTCCCCAGCTGTCAATTCTCTGGAGTCCTGGTCCTGCTTCCCTGTACATAGGAGTTAATTTCTTTATTGATGCTATCAGTGCCAAGCAAGCATGTGGGGCACATGCAAGTCACAGATACCAGGTTCACAGACTCACTCCTACAGCTCCTCCAGGCAGACCCCAAATTGTCCCCTCACTCTGGGGAGGAGATGGCCTTGCCCCAGCAAACATAGTCTTGGAGATACGTCCTTCTGTATTCACAAGATGGCATCATCCCGCCTGCCTTGATGAAGGCTTCAAAATGAAACTGTACATATATATGTGTATGTCACTTATCAAATCTTGTTGCTAAGTAATTGGCAGCTGTCAGTCATTTTGACATTCTGCTGGTAACTCAGTATTATTTCATAAAATATAAAGTGCTTGGAGCATTTTCTGGACTAGGCAATGAATACAATCAGTTTTTAAGCCGTTGCACTAAGGCTATCTTCTTCACACACCTTATCTCACAGATTGGGTTCACAGAGCACTGTGGTGAAATTGCTTTAGATCTCAGTTTAAGAATTACATGAATATTTTTTTGCCTGCAGAATATTTATAAAGCAAGATGGTCTGTGCCACTATGGGACAAGCTCTTTGGATAATAGTATTAGAAGCAAGTGTGCGTCAGCCCTGCGTTGAAGCAGTGGCCACAGTGACCAGCTGAAGGATTTGGAGGCTCAGTGGAAGGGGCTTAAGGGAAGGCTCTGGTTTGTATTTTGAGAAACATCAGTCTGGCCACAACATGAAGGCTAAACTGGAGGGTGAGAGTGGAGAAAAAGGCTGGGAAAAGGTGGTTGGTGACAAGGGGAAAAGTGGTGCCAGCAAGGAGTCAGCATGGAGAAGGTGGGAGAGAACCAGGAAACAGCTGCAAGAGCTTTGACACAGTTGGAGTTTTGAGGGAAGGGAGCAATTCCCCGTGTTCTGAATCGAAGATAAGTAGGAATGGCTATTGCCTGGTGATATTGAGGGGTAGGGAGCAGCTGACATGTGGTTGGAATAGAGGACGGGGCTGTGGGTGGCGCCTGATGAGGGAGATCCCAGAAGTCAGGCTGAAGAGTTGGAATGCAGACGCTAGGTGGTGTGAGTGTATGGGAGGAAAGCCGGTTCTCCAGGGTGTCCGGCGGGCGAGTGCGGGGTGGTGGGTGCAGCCTGAGGCCTAACTCATGCGTGTACTACCATCAGCAGCCAGGGTGCTTCCCAGCATCTTCCAACGCCAGCAGCCCCAGCCAACTGTCTCTGTGTTCCACCAACCCCATCGGGCCTTGATGAAGTGTAGTCTGGCGAGGCGGGGGGCTCGCCCTCCTCTGAGAGCTCCTCCAGACCTTTCTTGCTGCACCTTAGTTGTCTCTTCACAAGCTCCTGGCTAAGGAGTCAAATGCAGGAGATGCTGGTGAAGACCCCGTTCAGGGTGGGCTGCCACCACTCATTTACCTGCTTCAGAGTTTTGGAGAGAAGGAAAAGAATTCCTGTATCTCCTCCAGGGAAGGGTTCCTGAATGCACTAAAGAACTCAACAATCTGTAACCAAATCCCCCTTTTTCATTGCTTTCCTTCTTTAGGATTGCCTCGCCCCAACCCATTCTTCTCTGGTTACCTTTATCTACCCCTCAGTCAACAAGCCCTGCTTGATTATGCAGGAGCCATTTCTCCTGGAGAGTATATGCCCCTCCCTACCAGAGTGGCTGTGCTCTGTGGACCAAGGGCATTTGTGCTGGGACTGGTGTTTCCACCATTCCAGTGGGTTGGCTGCAGAGTTATCCTTTGTGGGTGGGAGGAGAGCACCAGGCCTCAGGAATTTCCCTGCTGGTCCCAGCCTCCATCTCCTCCTCCCCGACTCTGAACTTGTCCCCCAACCTGAACCTCCCTGGAGAAGCCAGCCACGGAGGCAGAGAGCATCATGGCTCTTATCAGCTTGGCATGCATGACAGCTTTCCCTTTGTTGTCCAGCAAGGTTTCCCAGCTTCTCATGCTCCTCGACCCCTCTCCTCCAGGGCCCATCTCTACCCTTCCATCTAGGCCTGCCTCCTCACCACCCTCAAATGCTTCTTCCCAATTCCAGGCCTTTATTTGATCCTGCCGATCCCCTCCCCAAAGTAGACCTCCTCTACTCGCTGACAGGTTAGGCCCAGCTCTCTCCCAGTTCCTCCTCCCTACCCCTTCCAGCACCCTCAGCTCCAGGATCACCATCTCCTCTTTGCTGTTGTTCTCTATTGTGGCTTTTGCTTTCCACCTGCCTTTTGAAGCATTTAATCATACTCTGCCTTTCATTTCCACTATGCAAGGTGTATGTTTTATCTTCATAGTTAACCCCCCACTGCTTGAGGACAGAGTTGGGCATTCCTTGTTTTCTCTACCACTCCTTTGCTCATGGGGTCTGGAAGGTGCACGGTGGATGGCTCAGGTCGCTCTGCAGTGACCTCTACTGCAGTCTCACTTCCCCTTGGTCTGTGTGTTCAGAGGCCCTCAATACGTGCTACTTGGTGTCATCAGAGCCGACTGGCATGTCTGTTCCCCAGTCTGGGAGGATGGGCTATTAAGTTCATTAATACATGCAGTGTTTGGAGGCAGCCCTGCCTGAGTTGTTTTTTTCTTGCCCTTAGTGTCACTCTCATTCTTTGAACACCAGTGAAACCCTAAATCCTGCAGCAGACATGGGATATATGTTTAGATAATTCTTTTATCCCAAGTAACAGCTTTGTCTTAGAGTCGTTGAACTGGGTTGGCTGTGACTCCTTCAAACCTAAAGGTAAAAAGCCTGGGTTGGAAATATTCTACCCTCCCTTCTGCTAGTTTTTTATCATAACACATCACAGAGATTGCATTCAGTAATTCCTTTGCAATGTGTTTTTATTTTAAATTGGTTATTTATTGTTTCATAAGCCAGGGGTGTACCTGTTCTATTGCTATGCTGCAGAAAATGTGTTGGGCATAGAACAAAGGCTTATTCACAACTTTAAAGTAAATTTGTAGCATTATTGGTCTGCTTAGTGACACAAAGAATGGCAAGACTTATATAGTGCTTCTTACTGCAAGATATAATATGTAAATATTATGTATAATATGTTTATTACATACTTATATTTATATATTACATATTATATGTAATAAATATGTAAAGATAAAACATGTAAACCACATATTGAAGCAGACAGTAACCACATTTGTGTGTGTGCACGTGTGTATATCCATGTACAGATTTATGTATGCACCCGTTGGAGTGCAGTGGTGTGATCTCAGCGCACTTCAACCTCCACCTCCCAGGTTCAAGCAATTCTCATGCTTCAGCCTCCCAAGTAGCTGGGATTACAGGCATGCGCTACCACGCCCAGCTAATTTTTGTATTTTCAGTAGAGACGGGGTTTTACCACGTTAGTCAGGCTGGTCTCAAACTTCTGGCTTTAAGTGATCTGCACACCTCGGCCTCCCAAAGTGCTGGGATTACAGGTGTGAGCCACTGTGCCCAGCCCTCATGTCTCAATTTTTTGTGCTTACAAAAATACCTCAGGCATATGGGAGTAATTAGAAGATTTTGCTATGTATTTAGAGATTGAGACTATAGATGTCTGTGCTTCCAACATGTAGATGTAAGAGCTTGCTGAGGCCTCAAAAGGTCCGCCTTGCCCAATATTCATTCAAAGCACTCAGCTGTTAGGTGTTAGCCCCTAGTTCCTGATGACTTGGTGTTAATGGTTTTATCCCACTAGATAGTAATCCCTAATCTGATACTTCTCTTTTTTCTCCCTCTTCTGATCTCGTGCTTTCTGGAAAGAGAGAATCATAGTGAAATTGAAAGGCGCAGACGGAACAAGATGACTCAGTATATCACGGAGCTCTCCGACATGGTCCCCACGTGCAGCGCATTGGCTCGGAAGCCAGACAAGCTCACCATCCTCCGCATGGCCGTCTCACACATGAAGTCCATGAGGGGTACAGGGAACAAGTCCACCGATGGCGCCTACAAGCCTTCCTTCCTCACAGAGCAGGTACCCTGGTCATCACATCACCATTGGAAAGGGGGGAGAATCCCAGCATCACCAAGATGAAATCAACTATGTGGGGAACCAGGGCTCAAGGTTGAGGAAGGAATGAAGCCAAGATGTTTTGTTTCCATTTTTCTCCAAGAAACTGTGTTCAACAGAGGGTTTGTCTGATCTTTGGGTCTTCTGCTTTTATGTTTCCCATAACCTTAATGAGATGTCACTCAAAAAATATATTGAGCATCTGAACATCGTGCTCAGAACACTGACACAGGAAGAAGTTAGTAAAAACACTGTGTGCTGGAATCGTGCTGATATAATCAGCCTATGAAAGTGATGGTATATGAAAAAAGCTCCGCATCACTGATCATTAGAGAAGTGCAAATCAAAACTACTATGAGATACCATCTCACTCTAGTCAGAATGGCTGTTACTAAAAAGTCAAAAAATAACAGATGCTAGTGAGGTTGCAGAGAAAAGTGAACACTTATACACTGCTGGTGGAAGTGTAAACTAGCTCAGCCATTGTGGAAGGCAGTGTGGAGGTTCCTCAAATAGCTAAAAACAGAAATACCATTCGACCCAGCAATCCCGTCACTGGGTTTATATACAAGGAAATATAAATCGTTCTACATGAAGACATATGCATATGTATGTTCAATGCAGCATTATTCACAATAGCAAAGACATGGACTCAACATAAACGTTCATCAGTGACAGACTGGATAAAGAAAATGTGGTACATATACACCATGGAATACTACACAGTCATATAAAAGAATGAGATCAAGTCCTTTGCAGGAACATGAATGGAACTGGAGGCCACTATCCTTAGCAAACTAATGCAGGAACAGAAAACCAAATACCGCATGTTCCCACTTGTAAGTGGGGGCTGAATGATGGGAACACACAGACACAGAGAGGGGAACAACACACGCTGGAGTCTCCTAGAGGGTGGAGGTTGGGAGGAGGAAGAGATCAGAAAAAATAACTGATGGGTACTGGGCTTAGGATCTGGATAATGAAATAATTTGTACAACAAATTCTCATGACATGAGTTTACTCCCTTGGCAGTATGTAACAAATGTGCATGTGTACCTGTGAACTTAAAATAAAAGTTAAAGGAAAAAGACAGTGACGGCAGCAGTAGTGATAATAGTGGCCGGGATCAGAGCATTTAGCTGGCCGGCATTTCTGGGCGCTGGTGTGAGTCATAGGTTTCTGTGAAATATCTCATTTACTACTTACTCTAGCCCTGTGAAGAAGCCAGTGTTATTTAGCTCTGTTTTATTGATGAGGAAACTGAGGCTTAGAAAGAGTCAGCAGATTGCTCAGGGTTAATCTGCTGCTTAGTGGAGGAGCCAAGATTGGGTCCAGTGAAGACAGGTTGGTAGGACCCCAAAGCCATATTTTTAACACCTACACTAGTCTTTGACTAGTTGGCAAGAAGAAACACATAAAATGGCTAGTGAGGTCATATTTTATAAGTGGATTTACATGAGCCAGAGGCCTGTGTTCAGGGTCTTTGTATTTCCATGCGCTGGTCATAGGGCAGATTGGCAAATATTCTAAGCTTCAGTGTGCTCATCCTGTGAAATGAACATAAAACTTTTTGCTTTCCTGTCTCTAAGAGCTTTTGCAGGATAAATGAGATGATGGATTTGAAAGCGCTTCATTGTATACAGCAGAGTGGAGTGGGGGGTGTTGCGGGAGAGGTGAAATGATACAGCTGTCAGGGCATGCAGTTAGGAAATGCAAAAGTATGTAGAATATAGGGTCCTAAAAGTAATGGAGGATTTAACAAGACACAGCGTGTGGTCAAGCTGAAATAGAGTGGTAGAGTCCTGGTATTATCAAGAGGAACTTCTCAGGACAGAGACAGTATTGGCATAGAAAGGAGCCACAAAAAATACCTAGAAAGGGGAGCAGAAGAGATTTCACAAAAAGGCAACAGTGTACACAGAATCTCAGAGGCAGGAATGAAAAAGATTTTGTTGGGAGACAGAATGGTTTATTCTGTTAGAGCCGAGACTCGATTTATGTCATGGAAGTTAGGTTTAGATAAAGAACAAGGGAGGAGGAACTAACGTTTATTACTGTCTGTTCTGTGTTAGACACTTTAGCAAGGACTTTACCTATTTGATCCCTTTTTAAATCATCCCAGTGGTCATGGGAGCCCTCCCTTGGCAGATGTTAGGAAGATCCAGCAGTGGTAATATCTGCCACCTGGAGGACACAAACTGTGGTGGTCATGGCAGGAGCTTCAAGCCTCATTTCCACCTCTGTAAAAATAAATGCATGATAGCTCCCAGCTTGTGTGGTTGTGGTGAGGAAGGCAACAAGCATAGACTATTTAACATGGGCCTGAGGTATAATGAAGGGTGAATAGCTGGTAAGTAACAGACAGAAATTATTAAGCACTGTATAGCTGCTAGAGTCAGTTTTTTGTCTATTTTTTTTAATCCTCACCAAAAAACCTGCAGGGTCAATGTTTGAAATAAATCTCGTTATCTTTAAGTGACTGAGGATTATGAAAGTGGCATGAAGAGAGAAGGCAGCTATGCAGGTCAGATGAGCTGTACCTTTGTTCCTCTCTCAGCTGCTTGGATGGTGATGATAACGGTTACATTTATGGAGCACCTACTGTGTGCCAGGCCCTTACTAAGTCCTCACGCACAGCATCTCATTTAACCTTGCAAGAGCTCACTGAAAAAAATTACTGAGGGTGTGAAGTAACATGCCAAAAGTTGCACAGCTAAGTGGCAGAGCCATAGATGATAGTCTTCTTCTACTCCAGAATACATGCTTTTAACCGTGACTGTTTGTTTTCTTGGAATGTAGAGGCTAGTTCTGGATTCAGGGCATAGGAACTTGGTAGTGATGGATGGTCTCCCAGGGAATAAACATCAGGGAGGAGGGTGGTAAAAGAGGGTCCGTGATGCACGTGGGGCTTCATCCCATAAGACCTCTCCACAGTCTTTGCAAACTGGACAAAAATGTGAATACATGAGTAAAGTCATTCAGCCTCCACTTCCTCTCCTCCAGTTACAAAGAATTCTGTACTTCCCCAGATATCCTCTTCCGCTTTTAATTCTCTTACAGCTCTTTCTGTTGGGAAGATCATCCCAAAACTGAAAATAAAAATGCTGACCGAATTCCCTGAACTAACTAAGCATCTAGGTGACACAGAACAGCAGAAGTGCAAAGCAAGAGAAATGGGCAAAATAAACTTACCCTTAAAAAATGCTTATACCAACTGCTTCTGCCCTGGTTTCCCAGGCAGAGGATGTTAGAATTCCTCCCCAGCCAAGGGCTTAAACACATTTACAAAGCTCCCTGGGTTGTGCTCATCAGCACATCAACATTCTCTAGCCTCTGGGTCCTTGTACCCTGCTCAGGGACTGGGATTTGGGGCGCCAGATTCTCCACGGTTTGCCTCCACTCTGCTGGCTGTCCATATGCTTTACAGTGGGGTTTTCACATAAGATTACATTCAAACAAAAGATTGCCAGCAAAAACTGTTTGCCAGCTGCTGACCTAGAAGGATACCTTTGTCCTCTGGAGTCTGAACAGTACTTGAAGTGGCTGGAAGGGTGGCCATGGATTACAGTGTCTGGGGAAGACTTAGTGCCTGGCTCCGGCAGGCACAAAGCCCATTTCATTCAGTGGCAAAGGGCTCCTGAGCTTGATGTGAGAATAGCATGGGCAACTACGTGTGAGCTGCCTTCAGGCACTACAAAGACAAGACATCTCATTTTAACAAAGTTGATTTTGCCCCATCCACATCCTTCTGAGGATAATATCAAGGCTTCCTGCTGCCCTTTCCTTGATCCCAAACAGCTTCCTCCCTGCCTTCAATGACAGTCATGACCCCAGTGAATCAATGTGAGCCCAGGGTTCATGGTCCTAACCTCTTCTCACTGTAAGGTGATATGGCTAATATATTCCCTGCTGCCTCCCAGAGTTACTCTGAGAGTATTTTGAGATGATGGTGATTATTGTCAGTTCTGGAAATCTGACAGAAATGCAAATGTAAGGGGATACTCTTATAGCCAGTGCCAGCATTCAGCTCAGAAATACAGGAAGAGAAAAGGAACAAGAGTGTACTTTCAGCATGGCAAGCTGTGGGTGGGGAGACACACAGTCTCTGTCGTTCTCCCTTGTCACCTTCCCCTTCCCTTCCTGCTATCTAGCACCTTTTGTGCCAAGCACTATGTGTTGCGCCCTTCTGCTCCAATGACATGACTACAGTTTCAATATGTGGCGAAGCTGTTCATGCCTCTGGCAGCCCAGCACCTTCTGGTGATCATTCATTGCTCTCCCATCCCCCTAGGCTGGAAATTTTCTCTCTCTCCAACAAAGGACTAATGAAGACAGGGCTAACTGTATTTACAGTAGCTATGTCTTAGGGGTGGTGCAAGTTTTGTGCATTTTTCTAGCTTATTTTCCAGTAACAAAGCACTCGTTTCCCAAACTATTTGTGTACCAGAATAAATATGCAGATAAAGGAAATTGAAGGTTGCTTTCCCAATAAAAAAGTTTAATCAGACTGGGTCTGCCAGTGTATTGTGCCAATCATAATCTTTTCTTTATAGGAACTGAAGCATCTCATCCTTGAAGCAGCAGATGGATTTCTGTTTGTGGTGGCTGCTGAGACAGGGCGAGTGATTTATGTGTCTGACTCCGTCACCCCTGTTCTGAACCAGCCCCAGTCAGAATGGTTTGGGAGCACACTGTATGAACAGGTGCATCCTGATGACGTGGAGAAGCTGAGAGAGCAACTGTGCACCTCAGAAAACTCAATGACAGGTCAGTGGAGCCCCCTTTATGAGGTTGTTTGACTCTAGAGGAAATTCTTGGTCAGGCACGGTGGCTCACGCCTGTAATCCCAGCACTTTGAGAGGCTGAGGAGGGCAGATCATGAGGTCAGGAGATCGAGACCATCCTGGCTAACACGGTGAAACCCTGTCTCTACTAAAAATACAAAAAACAAAAAATTAGCCGGGCGTGGTGGCGGGCACCTGTAGTCCCAGCTACTCTGGAGGAGGCTGAGGCGGGAGAATGGCGTGAACCCAGGAGGCAGAGCTTGCAGTGAGCCGAGATTGCACCACTGCATTCCAGCCTGGGCAATAGAGTGAGACTCTGTCTCAAAATAAATAAATAAATCAATAAACAAACAAACAAACAGTAATCAGGCCACGAAGCTGGAGGCCATAAAAACTGCTTAAAGGTGAGGGAATATATTTGACTTGGCCTGTGTGATAACTTCATTCATTCAATAACATTTAAAAATCCATTTTTAATACATCACCTTTTTCTGTATTTTACCTGTAATTAGTGTACATTACCACTAGAGGTTGTCGTTGATATATTGGCCAGATCCATATGCCCTGTTTGAGGTTTATGCAGTAAGCATGTGATTATCTGTGATCCTGACCATAGACATTCATTACCCAGGCCTTAGTTACCTGAAATCTAGTTCCTTATTGAAACATTTAAGTACAGTCAATTCTACTCATACATGTTTCTAAAAATCACTGCAATATACACAATCATGCAGTAAAAACTATAGGGCTTATAGAGAAAAAGTGGTTTAGAAGCACAACACTCAACAATTTGTCAGATAAAAGCAAAAATAAAAACCTATTATAAATGGTAGCATACCTTTAACATTAAGTAGTTAAGAAATGTATACATCTTACCATACATATGGCAGTTGAGTTTGAAAATGACCTAAAGTTTGTTTATGGAGGTGGTATCTGAAGGTGTGATCGTTTGTATGTTATTGTGAAGTGGCAGGAGGAAAGTAACCTGAAATCAGACAGAGAGTTTTAACTCCAAATGTGGAGGCGTGTGGCTAATAACACACTGTGGACCCAGAGAGCTGACTGATGTCTGAGGTATGTGAATTTTGTGTATTTCCATGTGGCTCGGTTCAGCTAGGCACAACCTTTCTATGTTCATCTAGTTTTTCTTACAGATAGGCAAACACAAAATTCACATTGTGCTCAGATTGTTCCTTAATATGTCAATTACATTGAACAAATTTGCATTGTTGAAACAAGAGTTATAGAAGTGTTACACCAAAATATTTGCATTCTGCTCTATGACAGATATATTTGTGTTGTCATTCTCCCTGATCATATTGTGAGCTGTTGTATTCTCACTTACTTTTGTGTCTGCCCACAGTGCTAAACTCAGTGCTTTGCCCATTGTAGGCCTTCAGCAGAAGCCTGATGAATTAGTGAGTGTGTTGTTTATTGTGGTCAGCCTAGGATGCCATAACAAAATACCACAGAATGGGTTACTTAAATAACAGAAATGTATTTTCTCATAGTTCTGGAGGCTGGGCATTCAATGTCCTAGTCCATTTTGGCTGTTATAACAAAATGCAATAAACTGAGTATCTTTTAAGTAACAGAAATTCATTTCTCACTGATATGGTTTAGATCTGTGTCCTCACCCAAATGTCATGTTCAATTGTAATTCCCAATGTTGGAGGCGGGCCCTGATAGGAGGTGATTGAATCATGGGGGCGGGTTCGCCTGAATGGTTTAGTACCATCCTCTTGGTGCTGCTCTCATGATAGTAAGTGAGTTCTCACAAGAGCTGGTTGTGTATAGTACCTCCCCACTCTCTCTCTTGTTCCTGCTTCTACCGTGTAAGACACCTGCTTCCCTTCACCTTCTGCCATGATTATAAGTTTCCTGAGGCCTCCCCAGAGGCCAAGCAAATATCAACATCATGCTTTTTGTACAGCCTGCAGAATGGTGAGCAAATTAAGCCTCTTTTCTTTGTAAATTACCGAGTCTCAGTTATTTCTTTATACAATGGGAGAACAGATTAATACACTCACAGTTCTAGAGACTGGGAAGTCCAAGATCAAGGCACCTTGGTGTCTGGCAAGGGCCTACTTTCTGGTTCATAGATGTTGCCTTCTAGCTGTGTCCTCACATGGTGGAAGGGACTAGCTATCTGTCTGGGATCTGTTTTATAACAGTACCTAATCACCTCCTAAAGGCTCCATCTCCTAATATCATCATCTGGGAGATTAGAATTTCAGCATATGAATTTGGGGAGAGCATAAGCATTTAGTCCATTGCATTCAAGATCAGTATGTCAGCAGGTTTGTTGTCTCCTAAGGCCCTTCTCTTTGATTTGGAGATGGCCACCTTCTTTTATTCTCACAAGAATTATAACCAGCCTAAGTGTAGGTCTCTCCTCTGTGTGCATGAATCTTTTGTGTCTCTCCCTCTTCTTATGAGGACACCAGTCACTAAATTAGGGCTCACCTATATGATCTCATTTAAGCTTAACGATCTCTTTAAAAGTCTTGTCTCCCAAATACAGTCACATTCTGGGGTACTGAGGATTAAGACTCTAACATACCAATTTTAGTGGGGAACACAGTTCCATCTATAATAACACTTATGATAAGACTGAGTCAGATGTTGCTAAAAGTGAGGGGTGTACAGTTGTTTTGGAAGGATATTAGTAATTTTCTCAGTGCTGATGATCCAAGATGTATAAAAGGAGGAAGAGGATAGAGAATTAAGGTGTAAGGACAGTGTCTTTTTCTCCTGGCCGTAAGCTTTGATGTGCTTGTAAAACAGCAATGCTGAAATAGACTCAGAAAGACTCTCTGCTACCCCATTCTCCTGCCTGAATTAGCAAACTCCATATAGAAATCCTAAGGAAAACACCTTCTAAAGTTAAATATTTGGGAGGGATGTAAAAGGGGAAAAACCAACCAACCAGGAAATGTTGGTTTGACAGCTGAAATCACCTTCTCCGGAAAGTACTGTCTTTCCCAGACTTCTACATGTGACTAGAGGATGTGGCTTTTGGAAACCCAGTCAGGAGACCCAGCTGGTGAAGCTGCCAGGGAAGCGATGGTCAAGGTAGGTCAGGCTCTGGCCAAGGGTGTAGCCAGCTGGTTCATCAGAGTTGGGTGGACATTTCTGTCCATGTGAAGTCTGAATGTGTCTGGGAGAGTTTAAACAGGTGATGCGAACCACATCTGAACAGAAATGTCCTCAGAGTGGACACTGGACTGTGGCAAGGCAGCCAGAACTGGTGCAGTGGAGGGCCTCCTCCAGGATGCCAGAGAAGACCCTGTGAAAGGTGAAGAGCCAGGCCTCTGAGCTCGCCTATGGGCCAGACCCCTCTTGTGAAGAACAAGATGAGGCTGGAGAAGTGGGTTCTTATTCTTAGGGTGGAAGAGAAGACAGGGTCTCTTTCACAGTCATAGGGTGTGATGCGACTTTCCCAGAACATACAACAAACCCTTGTTGATTCCGTGGGGGAGAGCTTGGAGGAGGTCTCTGAAACTGGGCTGCTACTCAGACAGGCCTTAGGGTTTTCCTGGTGCTCAGGACAGGACTGGAGTGGGCTTCGTATGTAACCAGCCCAAGCATAGGTATAATTTTAAAATTGTATTAAAAAGCTTCAGGTGTGGCATAATGCCTTCATTTATTGGACTAGAATCTCTCAAACCCTCCTGTCCCTGGACTCATGTGGTTTTAGGCCTGGTAAGAGGTGACATGGTCCACTTTGGGAGAGTCAGGGTGGAAGAGTGTCGAGGCGAGGCAGGGAGCCAGGCGAGGACTACTGGAGTGTGGGTGGCTTAACTAGGGCAGCCTGACCGCCTTTCCCAGTGGAGTTTCCCTCCTCTGAGCCTCTCTCAGTGGTGATTCAATATCTCATTCGTTGGACCTGCAGGGTCACCTGTACTGAACATGTGGAGGTTTGTATGTGCACGGGGGAAGGGGACAAGAAACCTGATTTCACTGGGGCCTGCAGACTCCTGTTGGCTCAGGGACCCCAGAAAATCAATTTGCTTGCAAAGAGTTGCAGCATCTGGAGTGATGGTGATGGTGGAGTTCTTTATTGAATTAAATTTTTTCCTAGCTGGAAAGGTGGCGATAAAGAGTGGGTGAAAAGTTATATACAGTCTCCTTAAAAACATCATGGAGTGATGTGGGTCAGTGTCCTGATCTGACTTGTCTGTGAATAAAACTAGCATTTGTCAACATGGAGAGAGAATGGGTGAAGCCTTAACATACAACAGTGACACTGCTAGTGGAAAAGTGCCGGAAAGGGAGTTGGGAGCTCCCTGCTTTTGTTCTGGTTTTCACTTTGTGATCTTGGCAAGTTCCTTTCTTCTCTGACCCTCATTCTCCTCATCTTGACCCAGGAAGTTTCTAAGGCTCCTTCCAGCTCTGATCCTACTCTTTTGCTCAAGGCCTCATCCACCAATGTAAGAAATAGAGGCAGATTGGAGGAGGGGGACTGGTGAAAAACCCAAGAGAACCTATTCAGAAGGCTCAGGGCCATGAGCCCAAGCCCCTACTGCCCGCTGATCAGGAGACCTACTCTACTGCGATGAGCAGCACACACAGAAGAGGGGTGGCATTGGCTCTGGAAGCCTGAGAGCAATGCAGAAAGTGTGTCCCTTCCGCAGGACCCGAATCAGCAGTAGTTACAGGTGAACACCGCTAAGTGTTTTTACTGTGGATGGCCAAAACAGGAACCTCACTCTTCTCAAGCACTTATTTTGACAGGCAGGCGGAAGGGATTGGCTATCTCAAGCTGAGGAACTGGATACACACTTGGGAAATTTCTCCACAAGCAATGCCTGAGGAGGGCCGAACTTTCCCTTTGTAGGGGTGATTGGGATGTTGAGGACTCTGAAGATTCTAGGGACCTCAAAGGGCCAGTTAGGGGAGCCAGCATCTTCCAGAGACCTTGCTTCCAGAAAAGAGAGGCTGTAAAACCAGCCTGGATTTAACTGACAAAACCACCTCCCAACTGGCTTGAGTGAAAAAGAAATTGGTGTAAAGGGGCACCACCGGCCTCAGGCATAGAAGGATCCAGGTGATGAAACACTGCTAACGAAAGAATAGTCAGTCTTCTTGATTTGTGGATTTTATACTGACAAATTCACCTTCTAGCCAAAACTTACCTATGACCCCAGACATTAATGCTCATGGAGCTTTTGTGGTAGATTGTGGACATGTGCAGAGTGGCAAAAAATTTGCATCACTTGATATACAGATTTCCAGCTGAGGTTGGACAAGGTGACGCCCCTTCTGCCTTGTTTCAGCTCATACTGTGAACAAGTATCCTTTTCATGCTCTGTTTGGGGCCACAGTTTTTGCATTTTTGGGATTTTTCTTGGTTACTTCACTGTTTAAAATGACCCCTGAGTGGTATGCTGAAACTAGTGTTCTACAGCTCAGGATGGCTGTGATGTGCCTCACAGAGAAAACAGGCATTTTAGATGAGCTTTGTTTGGCCGTGAGTTCAATGTCAATGAATCAACAGCATATGTTAAATAAGGTGTCTTTAGACAGAAACACACATAAAACAAGGTTACTTATTGATCAGTTGACAAGAACATTATAAACAAGAGGTTTGCACACCGAATCCCCTAGAAGCAGTGGTTCCATATTTGCTAATTCAGTGTTCACAGGAACTCTATAGGACATATACCTCAAATAATGAGAACCAACTGTATACATATATACTCTATGTACTATGTATACTATATATAATGTATGTCTGCTAGTCTATATATACACTATGTATAGTCTATGTATATATAGTCTATATATAGTATATATAGACTGTATATATAGTACATATATACACACTATATATATACACACTATATATATACACACACTATATATTCTCTGTCTCTCTATTTTTTATGGCTTTGCTTTCCTCTGTGCAGGATTGATTCTCAGGAAGGCTCTCCTCACATGACAACAAAAGTGTTTACTAGATGTGTTGGGCTTATAATTTCCTGACTCCCAAAGCACCAGCAGAAACAGGGTGCCTTTCTCCAGTGGTTGTATCAGACATCCTAGGCCTGGCTCTCTTGGCTCATTTTGGTCCACCTGCCCTGCTCTTGGCTGATCCTGATGGCCAGGGAGACTCTGAGCTAGGATGTGAGGTCAACCTACCTCTCCACCCAAGGCACTTGGATTCAGAAAGAGAAGATTCCCTCTTGGAGGAAATAAGGTGCTGTCTGTCACTAAAAGAAAGAAAAGATGGTGGGCAGGCAGACAGCAGACAGGCACTGGCTGGCCCAGGAGAGCTGGCCTCGGTGGTATTGGAGGAGCTCCTTATGGGGAAGGATGAGTGTTCTGCAGAATGGAAAGTGCCTTTTCCTCTCACCAGGAATGCTGGGATGTTTGGGTTGCAGGATTCTGAGCAGAAGATAGAGCAGATGTCAGGCATGGAGGTGCCGGAATCAGATGAAAGTGGTGTCAGAGAGGGGCCACAGAATTAATGATCCTGGATATCTGAGTGGCCTGAGCCCCAACTCTCTGCAGGGAAGGAGAAGACCTGAGGAGAGGCCCAGGGCATTCCAGGTGATAGCAGAGCCTGTGACTGTAACTGGATATGCCCAAGAGGTGGGGTTCAGAGAGCAAGCAGGGAGCAGCAGAAGCAGCTTGGCAGGGGCCGCCCAAGGGAGCATGGAGTGAGCGGATTCTTTGTGCCTTCCGGTGGCCTTTCCCAGGTTCCCTCCTGTGGCTGTTGAACTCTGGAGAACCTTGATCCTGGTGAGCAGAACTGGAGGCGCCTTGTGGGTGACCTCAAGCACTGCCCTGGGTGGGGATCGCCTGGCTGTCCTGGCTGGGAAGCGGATGTGGACAAGCATAACCCACGGACTCTTCAAGACAAGGTTGATTTGGCCTGTTTCCCCAGTATCACACATCCGTGGCTATGTTTCTGCTGGACTCTTCCTGCATTCAGAGAATTGGGTCAGCATTTTGGTTCAGTGTAGAAAATGACTTCAAAATAGAGCTGTCCAATAGCAGAAGAGGGTGCAAGCAAAGGCCAAATTCCTCCCTCCCTCCCTTCCTCTCTCCATCCTTCCTTCCTGCCTGCCTTCCTTCTTTGCTTCCTTTCTTCTCTCTCTCTCCCCTCCTTCGTCCTTCCCTCTTTCTTTCTCTGAGCACTTCTTAGTTTATTCATTTATTCATCCATTCAACAAGTACCTGCCTTGCATGGCTGTAGAAAGATTATGTGGGATGCAGCTTACCTCGTGATCAGCCTCTCCTTCCCCTATCTCCTATATGTAGGAGTCCCCAGCTGTTGTTGAATGAATGAATCCCCATTTGCCAACCATTCCAGCCCAGATTCTTTGTGATAATTTGTAGAGAACCTGAGCCAGGTTGGTCCCCAAGGGATCTGGCTGGAAATTTCCTGTGCATGATTCACTGTCCCAATCAGCTGTGATTAAGCTTTCCTATCTCCCTGAGAGCTTCATGGAAATCCAGAGATATTTTCAGCCTTGGATCACAGGATTTGGCTAGGCTGTGGTCTGGGCACAGATAGCAGCTCACGAGAACAGCTCACCAGGGAACCATTTTCAGCCAGCTCTGCAGCTCTGCTCATATACCTTTCATCAGGCTGCATTTCCATGAGAGTTTAAAGATGGTGCATTCACCGAAGAGTCTCCCTGCCTGGGAGAGAGGACACCTGTGGAACACTCGGTGCATGTTGCATTTATTCTTCTCATTAAACCATCACAGCTGTGTGGGTGTCTCACACCTGTACTCCCAGCACTTTGGGAGGCTAAGGCAGGAGGATTGCTTGTATCCAGGATTTTGAGACCAGCCTGAGCAACATAGCAAGACCTTACCTCTACAAAAAATTTTTTTAAAAAATTAGCCGGGTGTGGAGTCATGCACCTGTAGCCGCAGCTACTCAGGAGGCTGAAGTGGGAGGATCCCTTGAGCCCAAGAGGTCCAGGTTGCAGTGAGCCGTGATTGTGCCTCTGCATTCCAGCCTGGGTGACAGAGTGAGACCCTGTCTCAAATAAACAAATAAATAAATACCATAACAGTGAAATATTAATAGCTATAATGAATTATTTTACTCTTTTTAGATATAGGATCTCACTACATTGCCTAGGTTGGTCTCAAACTTCTGGCCTCAAGCAATCCTTCAGCCTCCTCCCACGTAGCTGGGACTACAGGTGTGCACCACCATGCCTGGCTAATTTTTAAATATTTTTTTGTAGAGACAAGGTTTCGCTTTGTCACCCAGGCTCAAGTGCAGTGGCACAATCGTAGCTTGCTGCAGCCTCTCTTGAGCCTAGGAGGGGCCCAAGCATTTCTCCCACCTCACCTTCCCCAGTAGCTGAGACTACACGTGGTTGTCACTGCACTTGGCTAATTTTTTAATTTTTTGTAGAGATGAGGTCTTGCCATCTTGCTCAGGCTGGTCTCCAACTCCTGGCCTCAAACGGTCCTCCCATCTCAGCCTCCCAAAGTGCCAGGATTATAGGCATGAGCCACCGCAGCTGGCCATCTTGCATTTTTCTAGCACGTTTACCTATTTCAGTGGATATCAACCCTAGTTGCACATTAGCATCAATCACCTGGGGAGATTTGATAACTACACTTGCCCAGGGTTTGCGAAGGGAGCTAGGCACTGGTGTTTTGTTAAACCTTCCCAGGTGATTCTGATGCACAGGAAGGGTTGAGAACCATTTGTCATTTGGGCCTCATCAAGGTCCTATGCATGGGGATTATTGGCCCCATTTCACAGGTCAGGAGCATGAGGCTTGAAGTTACTGAGATGTTCTCAGGGTCACACACCTGAGGCCGAATGGCTGCTACAAAGTAGAGCTCATAGTCAATGCCAAAGAAGCTTATTGCCTTTGGGGCATCTGGAGACAAAAAAGCCTTGGCATGATCCAGTATCCCTGGGTCACCAGGAGCCAGGACAGTGTTTCGTGGGGTTTGGGCATATGGTGGTGAATGGTATGAAAACTCGGAGACTGAGGCTCACATGTCCAGGGGTCTCTAGGATCGTGCGTAGTCTAGTGGAGCACTTCTCAAAGTGTGGTACTTAGGCCAGATGCATGAGAATCAGAATCCCTGGAGGCCCAGAGATCTGTATTTTTATCTACCTCTCAAGTCATCGTGATGCATGTTAAAGTTTGAGAACCACTGACTTAGTGAAACCGTCCTGGGACTTCATATCAAGTCATCTGGATTGAGTCCACTGTTATTCTTGGCTTTGCCAAGCTCTTTGATCTCTGAGCTTAGCTTTTCTCCTCAGAAAGATGGGGGATCTATGACTTTGTGAAATGTCTTATTAATTATAGAACTCCATGCACATGTTTATTTGAGTTTACTTGGGAGGTAAACCCTGGTAAAATCTGTTAAGTATGTTTCATGCGTACGCTGCACTTGCATCCATGAAGTGCAGGGAGCTTCTTAGAGATGCAGAATTGCAGGTCCCATCCCAGGCCTGCTGAATCAGGATGTACATTTTAATAGGATTCCCCAGGAACTTATATACTTAGATGCACATTATAGTTTGAGAACTGCTGAACTAAAGAATTTAGCAAATAGTGATTGTGCTCGGGGCTGCTTGCAGCAGCCTGGGTCAAGGGCATCCTTTGGCAGCTGGGACTGGCATGAAGTGATGGGATCTGCCCCCATGACTCAACTGCCCAACTTGTGTTTGCACAGCTCTCAGGCAACCAGGCCTTGGTGGGGAGCAGCTAGAAGTGTAGCTCTGGGAGTTTGCTGTCCCCTCTATGCTTGCTATCTAGGGCAGAGGCTGACTAGGCACGGGAAATGTGTATGGCAGCACAGCAGCCTGTAGCAGCCTTGGGAACCTTGCTGCACAAGCCCGTACATCCCCTGCTCTCCACTGGGGTCAGCACGAAGTTTGCAGGTTCAGCAGGCGGCATCCTCCACCGTGGAATAGGAGGAGAGCGAGGAGCTGGTAGCGGGCTCATCCTGTCACCCTGGGAGGACCCAGGCTAGAGCAGGAAGAAAGCCAGTTATACATGATGCCGCAAGGGACAGCATGCACCTCCTGGAACATGTGTGCCTGGGAAAATAGCTGCCAGTTGTCAACATGCAGCCTCAGCCTACCGGAGGCAGCTGGGCCTTCTTCCTGACACTTTGCAAAAGAGGGCAAGGACAGACTGTTGAACTCAGCTATGTGGTTGAATCCTTCAGTGGAAGAATGTGAGGCAGATAATTGGTCCCACAGGGGTCCTGTGAACTATGCAGTCCACCCCTGGGGTATCAGTTCTGGAAAAAGATGGTCCATTTCCAAGTGTCAGTCATGAAGGTAACTTCATAAAAACTGTACTTTCAAATATATAGCTTATTTTCTTTGGAATACCCAAACTTAGTCTTTGGACTAATGCCAGAATCTGAATCCTGAACACATTCAGTCCATTTCTTACTATATTAGGTAACTTAGATAAATGTGGCAAAAAAAACCCAAAAAACTTGGTTTGATCTCGACTCAACTATTAACACTGTTGTTGAGTTTCTGTTGTTTGAAATAGAAATAAAGCATTTTTATGGCAAGAAAAGCATGTTTTTTTGACTTAGGCCCCTTGGAAATTGCCCAGTTGTGTTTACTAACACTTAAAAACAAAGCATTTAGGGATAAGTTGCCCGAGGTGCTTGGTAAATGCACGTGAGAATGAAATCTGAGAATTGCCGGCTGGTTGTTTTTTGTATCTTCGCAGTGACTTTCCCACTAGAAACCTCAGCCTCCTTAGATCTGTTATCCCAGATGTTTCTTTGGAGCCAGTTCAGTTCTTTCTCGTTGTTAAATATTTATACAACCTGCCTGTTTTGCTTCACTACATGCATAGCATGGCTGATGCTGCTGAACTGTTTGTGTTTTTTCCTCATATTTTATGTTGAAAGATATTCCATGAATCTGGACAGATTTCCAGCCCAGGCTGCTGGGTTCATTATCGCTCTTGTGTCACAGCAGATAAAGGAATCAGAGTGGTGCTTTTGCACACATTGCTGACTCTGGCTGGAAGGCTGGCCTCCTTGCACAGAGTGAGCTCTACCAGCCCTGTGTGCTAAGGAGTGGTGGAGGTGGGGGGTGCATAGGGGTGTAGGGAGGCAACAGGGGAGTGGAAGAATCCCTGTACTTGGAGTCAGATGAACCTGGTGACAGTTACAGTCCATGGCTGTCTTAACCTCCCTGAGCCTGTTTTCTCGCTTGTAAATGCAGACAATAATGCATCTCCTATAAAACTGCTTTGAAGCAGGCATTCAATGACATATGGGATAGTATTAATGATAGTGTTTGGGAATTGTAGAGAGTTCATTCATCTTTTTTGATAACTGCAAATTCCACTCAAACAGTACTATAGATCAGTGGTTTCCCAAACTTTCCATCTTGCCCTGCTTTGTTTGTCTTCTTAGCTCTCTAAAATGTGTCTTAGGATTTTGGTACCATTGACAAGGGAAGATGGGTAGGCCCTGATCTTTGTTAGTTTTGCCCCTGTACAAAAGCGTGACATGTGCTCGAGAACCCTCATTGCAGGCTCAGGTAGAGGAGAGGGAATAAAAGAGGCACTTACTTTTTTCTCTCTTTTTGTTCTATTCATTCTTCCATTCATCCAGCACATATTTAGTGAGTACTAACTAACTTGGTGCAAGACACTGTACTAAGTGCTGGGGATCTAGTGATGAATAAAACCCATGTGGCTTGGCTCTCAGGGAGTTTACAGTTTAGTGGGGAAAAGAGACACTAAAGACATAATCACATCTAACACACTGTGATAGGTGTTGTGGAGGAAAAGGCCAGGAGGGCAACAAGAACAAACAACACAGATTGGGACATATCTGGGCAGGTTGGAGAACGCCCCTGTGAGTGACTGATACTTGGTGAAATCTGATAAGGCAGCAGAAGGCAGACAGGCAAGGAGATGGTGAAGGGTGGGGAGAGTGGATGCTGACTCCAAGACCAGTGCAGTCCACTGAGGATTTTAACCAGTGGAGGCCCATGATCCATGTTAGATGTGAGACACTCACTCTAGCGACAGAGCGGAGAACATGTCATAGGACGACCAGACAGCTTTGGGATATTCAAGGTTAGGAGGATGCTAGAGTTATCCATGCAAGGGGTGGTGGAAGAGTATAGTTTCCTCTGGCTGCCATGGTACATTCCTACAAACTGGGCAGCTTAAAACAATGGGAATGTATTATCTTGCCGTTCTGGAGGTCAGAAGTCCAAAATCAAGGTGTCAGCAACCAGGTCAGTTCTTTCTGGAGGCTCTGAGGAAGAACCTGTTCCATGGCTGTCTCCTAGCTCTGGTGGTAGGTGACAGTCCTTGCCATTCCTTATAGACACATCAGTCCCATCTCTGTCTCCATCATCATGTGGTATTTTCACTTTGTGTCTCTGGGTCCAAGTTTCCCTCTTCTAAGAATACCAGTCTGTTGGATTAGGGCCCACCTTAATCTAGTATGACCTCATTTTAACTTGATTCTATCTACAAAGACCCTCTTTCCAAATAAGATCACATATGCGGTTCTGAGTGGACATGAATTTTGGGCAGGGGGTGGTGGGAGACACTGTAAAACCCAGTATAGATTGTAGCAGTGGAGATGGAGGGAAGTGGTTAAATTCAAGAGATATGTAGGCAGTGAAACCAACAAAGGGAGTTTATCCACTCACTCTAGTTCTTTACCCAAATAGTGTTTTAAAAAAGCTGACGTCTAGGGTCTTTGGTGGCCTCGTTGGTGCCTCTTGTTCTCATTGTCAGATCTTTTCTACTAGAAGTGAGTTTAACCGTGGGGAGGACAGGAGGCACCTCCTCAGCATCCCTGACTTGTCATGTTGAGTCAAGCCACAAAATCCACTGCTTCCTTTGATGCTTATGCATTCACTGACGGATCCCTTTGGACCCACCAGCCTATATTTGTAGATAAACTTGGGTGCAATGCAGAATGTGTTCATTGTGCCCTGCTGGGAGATAGGGATACTCACTGCTGTTAATTTTTTATAATCATTAATCACCTACGCAGTGAGTCAGCAGAGGTACAGCCTCAGGAATGGTCTTCCAGGCTGTGTGTGGTGTGGGATTTGATTTGTCCCATCATGTAGGCATGGAGCCCATTCAGATGTGAGCGTGGATACAGGTTGAGCCTTGCTGTATCTATTCCTCTGCTTCACTTTCCTGCTCTGTTCCTCTTCATTTCCTTCCAGATGGGGCTACTGATGCTCACCACTCATCCATCTGGAGTAGGCTGAAGCCACTCTAGGTGGGACAGAGCAGCACTTCCCCCTCTTCCTCTCCACACCTCCCTGATATGGCAGGGCTTGGAATTTAGTCGCCATGCAGACTCAGGCAGGCAGTTGAAGTCCTCCGGGCTGCCCCTCGCTGTACTTCTCCCTGCTTCTCATCCTGCCCAGCCCTGAGCCTGGGCTTCCATCTCTCTTCGCCTGCCTTTGTCCTGACCTGATTCATCCTCTCATGCCTGAGTCCTGCCCACCTGCCCATGCCTTGGGCCAGACCTGCCCCTTCATGCTGTCCATGTGCACAGCAGCAGAGCTGGGCACAATCCAGAGCCGAGGTCAGGGCTGTTTTTTGCTGAGAGCACTGGCAGATCGCCACACTGAGGGTGGGTTCAGATGGGGCGCATGGAGGGGTCCAGGCCAGGAACTGATGCAGGAGACCGTGCAGGGAGATGGGCCAGAATGTCCAAGTGGGGAACAAGCCATGCACATCCAGGAGTTGAGAAGTTTGGCCCCCAGCTCAGTACATAGTCTGTGAGTGACACCTGGCCCGCTCAGGCCTGGCTCTGACAGCCTGCAAGGTACAGGCTCAGTTCCCAGATGTTAGACTTAGATGGCTGGTACTTGACCATTGTGCCTACATTTCCAGAGGCTTCCTTTATAATTGGACCCTGAAACCAGACCAGGATACCCGCCCCTCACCAGTCTCCTTCCTCTTCCTGACCTTGTCTTCTAGATATACAGACCTCTTATGCTTTGTTCATGGCAACAACTTCTTAGGGAAGGAATATAAAACGGAAGCATATCTGGGCATTGCAAGACTGGAAGAGGAGACTTGCCCAGTAATGTCACTGAATGACTGGATTTTCCATGCATGGTAAATATTTCTTTGTAAGAGAAATAACTGAGAGGACATAGCCTCCCAAGCACAGGGCTTACAGGGAATCAGGGAGGCTGCCAGGGATACAAGTAGAACAGCCCTCACTGTGAACCTTATGTGCATTTTATGTGCACATCCAACTGGGTTCTCCCCTTTGGCATTAGAGAACAAACCGCTTCCCTCTAAACAAGATTCTGTGGTCCAGGGAGCTCTCCAGCCTCTGCCTGTGCTGGGCTATTGGGAATCAGGAAGTTAGGTTTGAGAAGCCGGGAGCGGTGGTCTGCAGGATCCAGGCCTTTCCCAACTCCCAATAACACTGCGTCTCTGTCCTGGATAAAGAAGGAGTAGGAGGTTAAAGTTCTCTTCAGTGGCTTAACATATGTATTTTCCATCCCACCAAAAATGTATGTGAATTGACCTGAGAATGCTAAATCTTGCTTTTTAAATTCATGCAGAGATTTAACCATGTAACACTGGTGTGCTACTTTATAATGCTAAAAGTCACCTCCTAAAGTTCCTACATTCGCATTTTCATATTATGGCTTTTCTTGAAACAAGGCACACCCAAGTGATGCCTGAAAAACATTTATTACAGCTTTGTAGATAAGTTTTTAAAATTCCCAGCTCTTAAAACAGTGGTTCTCAATCTCACTGTGCATCAGAATTCTGTTGATTCTTTTAAAAATTCAGATGCCAGGACTCCACTTCATTTCTGTGAACTCGACTGTGCTGTGGTGAAGTTCAGACATCTGTCTTTCAAAAGCTACCCTGATGATTCCAGTGTGGACCAACTACTGCTCCCTAATGCGACCCCTGCCAAAAACCCCCACGCATAAATAAAATAATACAACCTAATTTGTCCTTTATCTAGGACATAACATTTCAGGAAGATAGTTTCTTAATTTACTACCACCGAAAACCAAAATGTTAAAAATGTAATCAGCAACACAATTGAAAAATGTGCAGCACTTGGCATTTTAAGTCCAGTTTGAAAGAGTCTTGATTTCCTAATGAAGTATCTTTTATCCTAACTTGAATGTTCAGAAAGCCAATCGACAAAGACTTTTTTCTTCCTTCTATAACAGGAAACTACAACAGAAATAACCTACAAGTGGTATTTTTTTAGGCAGATATAATTAATTTGAGTTACTTTGGGATGTTTGAAAAGACAAATTGAATCACTGCTTCTTGCTGGTATGATTTAGATTTCAGTAATCATCTCACGTGATGGTCATATTTTGTAATACTTTGGTTAAAATAGCTTTGTTGCAAAACTCCAGCGATAAAGAAAATAAAATAGTTTCCTTTAGCTTCACCAAAGAGAGACACATTTCTCTCTGAAATGTCATGACTCATGCCACATGGCTAAATAAAAGTGCACGTATAGCACTGATCTTTCCTGTTTATTGCTTTTTTAGTAGAAGCTAATTGAGGAAAACATCTGCATCCAGTTTTCCCTTTATTTTTGTAGATTCTTTTCTTCTACTCCAATGCAAAGCCTCCCTGGCCGGTCGTTTGCTCAGGCAGTGATCTGATAGATGGCTTTCAGTTTTCTCCTTTTGGGTGATGACATAAATTACTCTCCAGTGAGCTATTTACAATGCCATTCTTTAACCTTGAGCTGAGTGCACACATTCTAAGGACCTGAACTCACAAGAGCTTGGCATCATGAGGGTCACACAGGCTGACTCTTCTCTCAGTTCTACAGCTCCCTCCGTAACAGGCCTGTGAAGGGGCCACTGGCTTCTTTTTGAACACCTGCAGTGGCGGAGCTGGCCACCTCGGAAGATAGCCCTTTCTACATTTGAACAGTGCACTTGTACTCAGGTTGAAGTTACCCCATTAACCCCTGCCTTCATCTTAGACAGCACAGCTCACACTGCTTGCTAGGGCTCCGAATTGGCAGATGGGTGGATTCACCGACAGCCATGGTGGGGAGTTAAGAGCATGGACTTTCTGCCTGGGTTTGAGTCCTCGTTTCCCCACTGAGCAGTTGGGTGATCTTCGACAGGGTACAGGGATCCTCCCTGAGCCTCCAGTTCCTCATCAGTGTTGGTGTGAGGATGGTGCCTGAGACAGTGCCCGGCATGGCCTGGGTACTTAGTAAATGCTTGTCATCTTTTTCCCCCCCCCCCAACCGTAGGCAGCTTTGTCTTGGGAGGTATTCTCAATCCCTGCCTGGTCAGGGATTCGTGCACACACTTTTGTGAGCACTCTCAGGAGAAAGTGGTGAGAGAGAGAAGCTGGATAGGTGAGGACAGGTCAGAAGAGAGGCCAGGCAAAGATATGATTCTGGGGAGTCTAGCTTCAACCTGATCTACAGGGACAAAGCTTGGGAGAGTAACTTGCACAGAGTCAGTCCCTCTTTGAGGCAAGGGTGTGGGGTTTTGCAGTCCCTCTGTGAGGCAAATTAGTCATTGGTCATAGGCCTTGAGGGGTGGGTGTAACTCCTAGATAACTTCAGGCCAGGTGGCTTCAAGGAGAAGGCTCTGGAGAAGATGCAGGTGTGAGCCATCAGCTGAAGAACCTGCAGCAGCTAGGGGAGGACCCAGCAGAGTGGTGCATGAGATCCAGGGGATCTGGGCAGGACATCCGCAGTGTCTACTGAAGCCCATGGAAGAAAGGCTGGCCACCAGCACAGCTGAGGTTTACCTAAAATAACCTGACAATGCAAAGAGCCCCTCCATGTGGATGCAGGCCCCACCCCACAGTCCTGTCTCCTCTCGGGGCTACCCACGGCCTGGCCCAAGACTGAGGCCAGCCACTATGACTTCGCCACCAGGTCTTCACAGATGAAGGGGAAACATCTTTATGGGAGGCAACTTGCATGTCTTAGTTTAAGTCAACAGATAGTTATCAGCATGTGTCACCGCACTAGAAACGGAAGATGCAGCAATGCATGAAACTGTGGTCACCATGCATCATGGAGCTTTACCTCAGGAAATGGACAAACAGGCAGTTATATAATGAATATAGAGTTAAATTGGTGGCATGTTCTGAAGAAAAAGAACAGGAGGCTATGGGACGGGGCAGGGGACCCTAATTTACATGTTAGAGGTGGTGGGGAGAGTGGAGCAGGGAAAGGCCTCTGAGGAAATGACTGTAAAGTGGAAAACGAAAGGACGTGAATGGGAATTAGCAATTTGTGAGGTGGTAGGGGGAATGGGGCCAAGAATTTTCCCAGCCATGGGAATAGCATAGCATGTGAAAAGGCTCTGAGGCAGGGAAAGTATTGGTGGCTCTGAGGAAGTGAGGAAGGCCATTGTATTAGTTTTCATGCTGCTGATAAAGACATACCTGAGACTGGGAAGAAAAAGAGGTTTAATGGCCTTACAGTTCCACATGGCTAGGGAGGCCTCACAATCATGGCAGAAGGCAAGGAGGAACAAGTCACGACTTACACGGATGGTGGCAGGCAAAGAGAGAAGTACTTGTTTGGGGAACCCCTTTTTATTACCATCAGATCTTGTGAGACTTACTCACTATCAGGAGAACAGCATGGGAAAGACCTGCTCCCATGATTCAATTACCTCCCACTGGATCCTTCCAACGACACATGTTATTCAAGATGAGATTTGAGTGGGGACACAGCCAAGCCATATCCCATGCAGTGAGATGAGAGGGAAACGTCAGGCCAGGGACAGCCACAGAGAATCATTATGCACTTGGAATTTACTCTTAGTGCAGAAAGCAGTCCCTGAAAGCATGTTAACATGATCCAATTTGCATTTTTATACATAAAGACTCTTCTGGTTGCTGGAAGGGAAATGGATTTTTTGGGGGGTGGGGTTGGGAGGATCCAAGAAGAGAGGAAACTAATATTTACATACTGTGTGAAGTGACTTCACAAATACATCTTATTTACTTCTCAGGACAGGCCTATTTTTTTTTTCCTTAGTATAGGCATATTCAGTTGTTCCAGCACCTTCGGTTTTTTTGGTGTTTTTTTGCTTTGTTTTGTTTTTTTAATCTCTCAACTGAATCACAGCACCTTCGTTGAAAAGACAGTTCTTTCTCTATTGAATTGCCTTTGCACACCAATTATCTACACAGGTGTGTGTCTGTTTCTGGACTCTGTGCTATTCTGCTTATGCAGAGCATCTTTCTTTCTTTCTTTTCTACACGGAGTCTTGTTTGGTTGCCCAGGCTGGAGTGCAGTGACGCCATCACAGCTCACAGCAGCCTTGCCCTTTCAGGCTGAAGTGATCCTCCCACCTCAGCTTCCTGAGTAACTGGGACTACAGCCATGCGCCACCACGTCTGGCTAATTTTTTATTCTTTGTAGAGACAAGGTCTGGTTTTGCCCAGGCTGATTTCACACTCCTAGGCTCAAGCTATCCTCCTGCCTCAGCCTCCCAAAATGCTGGGATTACAGGCATGGGCCACCATGGCTGGCTCAGAGTGTCTTGATTACTACAGCTTTATCGTCTTCAAAGCAGATAATGTTAGTCCTCCAACTTTGTTCTTCTTTTCCAGTCTCTCAGGGTCCTTCACTACTTGATGTCTAATGTGTAAGAACTATTGTTCTATAGATTTTGTTGGGTGCTTGATGGTTTCAGAAAGGAAAGTCAATCTGGCCCCTGTTACTTGGTTGGAAGCAGAGGTCCTTATGATAATTTCTTTGAATGCCTCTTCTCTGTCTTCTCTATCGGCTCAGTCCTCAAATCCCTGTGATGGATTGCCTGACTCTCTTATCTAGGAATCTTAGCCTTTTGCATATTATATTTACCTCCTTTCCCTTTTGCTTTGTGTATGTGTGTGTGACCTCTGAGAGACTTTCCAAAGGTTTCTTTTAGTTCATTGGTTCAGTTTTTAGCAGTATCACTGTTTATTGCCTCCATTTGGGTGTTCATTTCTGAAATCATGTTTTTCATCTAAAAGCAATCTTTCTTGGTCCCAGGTTATTTTCCTTTTATTTATAAAAGATTTTCTCAAATATCACTGAGACTTAGCATTTCAACATATTGTGTTCTTTCCGTTTCTTCATGTCTTAATCTGTTTACTGCTGCTATAAGAGAATACCACAGATTGATTAATTTATAATGAACAGACACTTACTTGGCTCACAGTTCTGGAAGCTGGGAAGTCCAAGACCATGGCTCTGACATCTGGCAGGGGCCCTCATGCTGTGTCTCAGGCAAAAGACTGAGAGAGCAAAAGCAAGAGAGAACGAGAAAGAGAGCAGGAAAGCAAGAAGGGCCAAGCTTGCTTTTATAACAAACCCATCCCTGAAATAGTGACATTAAGCTCCTCAGGAGGGCTCTGCCTTCCTGAGCTCTTATGACTTGATCGCCTCTTAAAGGTCTCACCTCTCGACACTCTTGCATTGGGGATTAAGTTTCCAACACATGAGCTTTAGAGGACACATTCAAACCACAGCAAGTGGCGGGGTTGGGGGGATTTGCTCTGATTTTTCCTGCAGGATGGCTGTGTACAGCTATCTGGGAGCTGCAGCTGAGGCAACCCTGTGCCTTGGTCACCATCATCTGAAGTTAGTAAGGCCATGCCCGCTCCTTTACATGATATGCGGCCCTTCAGAAGCAGGCTGCGGCAGCCTTTCTTCCTCTTTATGTGGCAGGTTGTTTGCTTTAAGTCAGGGTGATACGAGGGCTCTGCCTCTGGCTTCACTGTGATTATACCCTAGGCCATTGGTCTTCTGCTTCCTGATTTCCTGTTCTCCCTCCTGCTTGGAATTTGGAAACTTCTAGTAGGGAACTCTTTCACTTCCTTCCCAGGCAGGTTGTTTCCTCATATTTGTTGAACCATGGTGAAATAGTTGGAATGGCTGTCCCCTCCAAATCTCATGTTGAGATTTGATCCCCAATGTTGGAAGTGGGGCCTGGTGGGAGATATTTGGATCATGAGGGCAGATCCCTCACTAATGGCCTGGTGCCCTCCCTGTGGAAATGAGTAAGTTCTCACTCTTTTAGGTCACCTGAGAGCTGTTTGTTTAAAAGAGCATGGCACCCCTCCTCCTCTCTCTGACTTGCGCCTTTTCTTGCCATGTGATACTCCTGCTCCCTCTTTGCTTTCTGCCATGATGCTTCCTGGAGTCCTCACCAGAAGCAGATGCTGGCGCCAGGCTTCTTATACAGCTTGCAGGACCATGAACCTAATAAACTTCTTTTCTTTGCAAATTACGCAGCCTTGGGTATTCCTTTATAGCAACACAAAATGAACTAAGACACATGAGCTGCTCATACTCATTTCCAGACCATCCCAGGTGTGTTGTGCTGTTTTTTGCAGAAGTATTTCAATGTCTCTCTATTTTAAGGCCACTTCTACTGTTTTTCTTCATGAGTGCAGATTTTCCTGCTATTTTGTATTTTAAAATCATTTCATTAGCAAACTGTGAAGGAGGGAAGGCACGACTTGAAATTGCCTTCTCGAACTCCATGTCAGCCTGGTGTCCTGGCATATGCTGAGCTGCCTTTCCACAGCCAAAGAGGGTTAATCATTTACTATTAAAATTAAACCCCTCAGGCTTGCATTTCTGGCATTTTTGTAGCATGATACCCCAAGAGGAATGTATTTCTTTAAATCACACTTCAGCATATTCTAAACAGGATGAAGAATTTGTACTTTTGTCTACAGATTAAATAGCAGAAGAAGTGCCGGCCATGAGGTGACCGTGGGGTGATGATTTTATAATGAATAGCAGAGCAGCAGGCCACAGTAGGCGGTGCCCCGTGATCCCACATCATGTTGAGGATGTGAATGCAGAAGAAGCTGTAAAGTTCTGGGGCTTTTCAGAGAGCTGCAAGAGCCCAGTTGTCGAGGTGGGAGAGGTGGTATGGCCTGTCATTCATGTTGGAGTTCTCTGCCCCTTGGTATGGACTGACCCCAAATGTGCCCGTCTTGGTCTTTTCATTGCTCATGAGATGATGATTTCTTGGATATTCTCTGCAGAGTTTTGCTGCCCTCCTTGTGCCATTCTGCTGCCTGCTGCTTGCTTAGTTAGTGTCTCATTAGCACCTTCCCCAGATGGTACAGTGGAGGGACAAAGGGATTGACATGCAAACAGACTGCTTGGCAGAAAGGCTCTTCTGAGTGTCTGCAGGGCCTATTAGTCGCAATGCTAAGTCCCTTTTGCCAGACCTAATCAGGCGCCCCCACCCCTGTGAGCCATTTTTTGTCTCTTTATTCCATGGCCACAGATTCTACTCTGAGTTCTAACCCAAACCCCAGCCGCCATCTTCCTTGCTCAGGAGGGCAAGAGGGCCCAGAGGGGGATGGTTCCCAGAAACCTATTCTTACTATCTGAAAACAGTTTCCCTCTGTGGGTCAGGAGGAGCCCATTCTGCTCAGCGAACATTATTGTTGCTGCCAACCCTCCCTTCTTCCCAGTACACTCTTTGTGTACACGAGAGCTCTCCCCACACAGCTGGACACTCGGGCTCCAAGTTGGGGTGTCTGTCTTTCCCTGAATGTTGGATGTGAATGCTAATCTTACAAGTTTTTGCTCCTAAAATCTAAATTATTGATATTCATATACTTAAACTGCAAATCATATGAATTTTCCTAAGCAGTTTCGGGAGGTAGAAGTTTTGCTTTTAGAATGGAATGCAGCCTTTGCAAAGCATGCTCAGTATTCATTGCTAGCAGCATGAAGGGCTGGATGGGTTTGTCAGAAGCACATTTCTCAAGTCTCTGGCTTTCCTGCCTGTGTAACAGGTAGCAGAATCATTTTGAGAGCTTGACTCCTCTGTTTGCTTCTGCTCATGCCTTCCTGGGGCTCTGTGCCCTGGGGTTGGGCCCCAGCCCACCTCTCCAGCCCCTCTCCCTATAGAGCTCCAGCCAAACAGGACTTTGTCCTATTCTCAGACCCCTCTCTCCACTTTCCCCACACCTTGCTCTGAGCCCTTTATCTGGGGCATCCTATCCCTTGCAGCTCCATCTCTCTGAGGCTCCTTTAGCACCTCCTCTGGAAGGAAGCTTTCCCTGACCCAGTCTGCTCTCTCCAACATGAAGCACTGTCTTTGTCTGCTCTGTGCTGCCTTTGCAGTTTGTACAGACCTCTCCTCAAGTGCCAACTGAGTTGGTTTCATAGTTAAGTAGGAATGGTATCTGGCTTCTCCTACTCTGTGAGATACTTTGCTTAGTACTGCAGCTTGCACTTTGTAATTTCTGTTGGATGGAGTCAGTTTATAGATTCTTGCTCTCTACCCAGCCTCTGCACATTTGTGAGCTTTCATGCACCCTCTCTTGACAACATTATTTTGGAAAAAAAAAATCCATTGCACTGTGACTTATTCCCATGCCAAGGAGTGGGATGGGGCTGTCTTTTATAGTCTAATAGTCCATTCCTGTGTGAATTCACCACATGCCCAGCACCCTTCTCCCTGCTCCCAGCTTGAGCTGTGAGCATCTTGTGTGAAATGGGAGAACTTGCTCAGTGCTTGTCTGGGTGGGTAGAGTTTAACGCAGCCTGTAACTCCAGCTGGTAAGGACACCGTACTTGGTCGCTGCTGTGAAACCGTGTGTCCTTTCTTAAAAACCTCTTCAAGCTCAAGTGCCATAAAGTTCTAAATAAGTAGTGGATAAATAGTTCTGAACTTGCCAGTGGGATACATGTAGCCTGTCATTCATTGGCTGTCACCAGCCTTTCCCTGCCTGGATAACCATATAGAACCAGGTAAGAGGAGATGTATTAGTTGAAAAGTGGCCCAGGTTACTATGGGAGGACCTGTGTTTATAGCCTCCTAGTTGTTGAGAAGATGTCAGGAGCTCGGCTTCTGGAAGTTGCTCAGGATTCCTACTGCCAAAGGAAAATGCTTTGTTAGGCTCGAGGGGTGGAATTACTTGTAGAGAAAAGCCGTCGTTCTAAATCCTCAAGGATTCTTTGGAAAACAAGAAAAGAGAGACACATGGGCATCCATGGGAGCCTGTAAGGAGTTGTAATTGGGCCGCTGTGCAGTCGTGACAGCTTAGCCTCCCCAGTGGGTGGTTGTGATTCAGGACAGAGCCGTTGGACACCAGTGTATGTATGCGAGGCACCCTGGACTAGGGGACACAGAGATATTCAACCCCTGGACAGCTGCATTCACAAAGTTTGTAATCCAGGAAGGGAGGCAAGCTATCTGCCTAAGTGTCAATAATGTTGGGGACCATGGTGGGCAATATACTAAAAGGATCCCTAAGATTTCCATCCCCTGGTTATTCAATCAAACACTAATCTAAGTATGGCTGCAAAGGGATTTTGCCTATGTAGTTAAAGTCCCAAGTCAGTTGATCATCAAATACAGAGATTATCCAGGTAGGCATGACCCAAACAAGTAAGCCATTTAAAAGGAGAAAATTTTCTCTGACTCATAACAGATTGGAAAATCAGAAAGATTTAAAGCACAAAAAGGATTTGATAGGCCATAGACCTTTGCTGGCTTTGAAGTTGGAGGGGCCATGAGCCAAGATCTATGAGCAGCCTCCTAACATGGCACCTGGCCAATAGCCAGCAAGGGCATGAGCACCTGACCTGACAGCTGCAAGGATCTGCCAACAACTGGAATGATCTCAGAAGTGGATTCTTCTGCAGGGCCTCTAAGTAATAGCCCAGCCCAGACAACACCTTGATCTTGTCCTTATGAGGCCTTCAACAGAGAACCTGGTCAATTGTGAGGTAATAAATGGGTGCTGTTTTAAGCTGCTGAGTTGCTACATGGCCATAGAAACTAATACAGATACAATGCTGTTGAGGGCAGTAGCATTCCCTGTGCTGCAGGAGAGCTGAGAAGCTCATGGCCTGTCATGACCATTAAATGGCTGGATATAGATTTGAAATGGTAGAGCGGTGTTGCAGAGGAGATAATTATAAGTGTATTCTTCCTGAGGAAAACACTTTACTCAGCAAGTGAGGAAGAAAGGCCTTCCCTCTAGAGCAAGAATTTAATGTGAGAGAAGGGGAAAGGGAAGGACTTTCTAATACACTTCATGTTGTGATTCCACCTTGATGTTAGTCTCCAAGTGTTTGCAACAAGCTGAACATCTTCATGTGGCTCCTACTGTGTTCCTAGTGCCGTGGTGGCCCTGGTGAAGTTCAGACCAGAATAGGATTACGTACAGCCAGCTGCACCATCGGGGGCCCTCAGAAAGCATTTCTTTGGAAGAATGGAGCTTTCTGACTTTACCTGAGGGTTAACTCCCTGTTACTAAACTGGAACGAGTTCTACCCCGAGTGACCAGCCATCTCCAGTTGCACTCCCTCCTTCCTGCCTGGAAGCACTAATGGCACAACATTCTTTTCTGAGGGGCTGTTGGAGCATTGCCACCTACCCATGAAGACACAATGTAGACCTATCTAGAAGGAGAGAAGAGCTTGAGTGACAGGCAGGAGGGCTACGTGGCCTTAAATGTAACTGTTTCTCAACCTCCTGGGTGTGAGATTCATCTCTCACTCATGATTCCCTCTTTGCTACCACTTTAAAAACAGTGACCATGTTGCATAAAGGTGATGGTCCAAATCCACACACTGGGAGAGTGAAAAGAGGCTATGCTAATGACCATGCTGGAACAACAGGAACAAGCCAGGCTATCCCAGTCAAAGCTGAAAAGTGTGGTCACTGCAACTAGGCCTGCCATTAGGGGACCTGTACCTCCTATAACCCCACCAAATATGGATGCAAACCCATTCCCCTGAGTCTCCCAGGAATGGCTGAGACAGGCTGGAATGATCCGAAGTTCTCTACTAAACCAAAAGGAAAAATTGAAGAGGAATCAAGAAATACACAGAAAAGAACTACAAAAAAATAAAAATAAAAAGGCTTATGTTCCCAGTCTGGGTTTCTGATCCTGAAACAGCCACAAGCTGGCCACAGTCCGTGCAGATGGCTGACCTCCTGCCCCCTCACTGCCCATCTGCTTCTGTTTGGTGGGTGCCGTCTTATTTTCTGCTTTGGGGAGTGGTCTCCAGACTTCCCAGAGCAGTTGTACTGTGAAAAGTGGTACAGGCTCTGCATTAAGTCACGCTGCCCTCTTCAAATCCTGACTCCACACTTCTCAGCTGTGAGACAACTGTGGCTGGTTATTTAATGTCTCTGGGCTTCAGTTTCTTTGTAGGACAAATACAGCCTAGCAGGGGCTACCGAGGAGAGGGCATTGCCCACTGTGCAGGCAGTCGGAGCTGCATTGTCCACAGAGTATTTAAAAACAATAACAGAACCTCCTAAAAGTTAATCTGCTTTTTATTATCATGCCCCAGCAATTCTTGACATATCAATGATCAAATATTTCTCCCCTCTGAAATGAACTGCCCCTAAGGCCCTTCTCCCCGCTGCGCCTTGGTGTGCAACCACTGTGACCCACTTCCTAGGGTTGTGTCATGTAACACATGTGAAACGTTTCAGAATACCTAGCCCTTAGTAGAGTGCTCAGTGAGTAAAGAGTTAATTCTCTTGTCCTTCCTCTTTTGTCAAAGGCCACAGGACATTGTATTAGCCTGAACTATTTGGTTGCAGGGAACAGAACCAAGTGTTAAAGACTTGAACACTGGGAGAAACTTTTCACTGTTTTATGTTTTTACGACTTTCTTGGAGTCAGTTTTGTTCTCCTAGACCCAATTGTCCTTGAAGCTGAATCACTGCCATTGAAAGAGCCATGCTCAGATACTCAAAGAGAAAAGAGGGGAAAGGTGGCAAAATCACATTTTGCCTATAGAGGACTCTGATTGGCCTGGTTGGATTCTATCCTAGTCTTGGGACCAATCACTATAGACAGAGGGTGGGTGAGTTACTATGATTGGCCCAGGGTGTGTCAGGTACTTAGTCCTCAACCAATCACCATGGCGAGGGAGATGGGATCTTATAAGATGGCAGCTCTTTTTTTGACTTTCATAATGAAGGATTAGTGTGAGAGCTATTTCTCAAGAAAGCATTGTGGTAGAGGAGGTAATGAGTAAATAGAGTAAGAGATGTCCTATGCAACACTACTGCCCATTCAGAGCTCTCTCTTCTAGTTTGGGAAGAAAATGGTTTGGCTGCAGCCAGTGAATTGATGTATTTGTGCCCTCAGCCACTTATAAACACCTGCCAGAGAGAATGAAGTCTAAGGAAAATGCACCCATCTTTAGTAGTAGAAGGCCCATTCTCTTCCAGGCTCACTGACACAGTCTGGGCTCCAGAGTTTGTTCAGGAGCAGGCCTCAGGCACACTGGTTGGATCCCTGTCCTGTGGCCTGGTGTTTTTTCCTGTGTGCACAGCTGCTGTAATAGCTGGGGTCAACCTTTTGAGAATGAGAACACACTGTCACTGGAACAGTAACCAAAGGATCGTCCAGTTCTGGGCCCCATTTCAGGGGACACATTTTTGGAACCACATCAAATATTGTCTTTCATGGGGCCATCGTTTTGCTTTGCTTTTGTTCCTAATTATTTTCTCTTGTTTTCCTCCTTTACTATCTCACTGTTCCTCCTTTTTGAACCAAGATAAGATGTTTCCAGTTTTCTTAAGGATTCTTTTGATGAAATAATTCTAATTTATATTTGTATTTCTCTTGTAGCCTGGGGAGAATTTTTATGTGCACAAAGCCTTCTTTTGTGATCTTATCCAAGACAAACTTCAGATTCTTCTTTTTTAAAAAGTTACTACTGACCAAAATAATACTTACAAATCAGCTTACTGCAAACAGTTATAGAAGGGCCCTCTGCCCGTCAAAAAAGATGCTCTGTTCTGGAATCTTTATGGTCTTCTGAAGCAGGAGTCAGAGAATGCTTTTTTGTGAAGGGACACATAGTAAATATTTAGGATTTGTGGGCCATGTTGTGTTTGTTACAATCCCCCGGTCTGCCATGGTATATGAAAGTAGCCATAGACAATAAATAAATGAGCAGGCATGGCTGTTTTCCAATAAAACTTTCTTTACCAAAACAAGTGGTGGACCAGATTTGGGCTGCAGGAAGTACTTTGCTGACTCATGTTATAAAGCATTTTATGTTTTCAACTGTCTTAGAAAAATTACAGTAAAAAAACTTTGAGGTGAGGTGGGTCATAATTCTTATTTCTCTTTTCATGGAGTAGAAAAACTGAGACTCAGTAAAGGTATTGACAACATAGTTCCCTATGAGCTTTAGAGGTAGACTGGGGTTTGATATTAACAGTCTTAAAAATATTCTCCTTATTTGATGCAGGAATGTCATATTTGGAAATCCATCCTAAGATAGTTTGGATTTTTGTTTGTACGTACATGTTCACCAGGTTTTCCAGGTGGAAAATCCTGGAAAACCTAAATGTCTAATAGTAAATTCACTACTCAAAATAATATTAAAAGAGCCTTTAAAATGAGGTTTGTGATGAAATTCTTGAGTTTATGCTAAGTGACATGAAGTAGAAAAATATATACCATGAGGCCTCAGCTAATTAAAATAAAGAGCAGGCAAGCATAGAAAAAGATTGACCAGAAACGCACCTAAATGTGAATAGTATTTTCTCTAGAGAAGATTATCTGGGATTTTACTTAGTGAGAGTGTTAGTGTGTGTGATTTTCTAAAACGACCATGTTAGTTTTAGAATAAAAATTAAGGAGAAAAACAAGAATAGCAAGTTATTCAATCTTGTAGCCTGAGGCCATGCTCTGTGCATTATTCCGGAGTGGTCTGAATGCCTTCTCTTCCTCCAGCAGCCAGAAGGCAGGGGTTAGCTCCTGGTCTCAGGAGACCCTCCCTTCCTGCGGCTCTCTGTGCTGGGAGCCTGCCAATCACTTGTACTCTGATTCTCTAAGGGAGTTCCTTGAGCTCTAGTGTGTAGGTCTTCAAATCTGTACATAACCCTTCAAAGTAGGAATGCCTGATTCCATTTTCCAGTCAAAGAAACTGAGGCTCCGAGAATTGAAGTGACCTGCACAAACTCTCGTAACCAGCATACGGAGGAGCCATGTCTTACATCCTTGCTGCCTTTTTCATTTGAAATAGCGTAATTACTAATTTATCAGCTCACTAATAGTTCTCCTTTGTACATCAAACCCAGAACAATATCTGCTTTCACAGCTTCTGGTTATGTTGGAAGATTTCTGGGGCCTCTTACAAAGCTAGCCATTGTGCAACTTGAGCCCAAGTGCTCTAACAACTGGGTCCCCGAGCCACAAAGAAGCACATCGCTCTGTACCAAAAGGAGAATGCTGATACGATGTCAAGAATTCCGACACTAGATTCTCCCTGAATTCAAAGAATGGGGAAAGTGAGAGAACCAGAGTGAGAAAATTAATTGTGGTCCTGGGGGCTGTTTGATTGTACCATTTCAGATGGAGCAGTTATAGGTGCCCGCAAGTTCCCCCATGTGGCAGTGGGCATGGCTGGCTGCCCTGGACAGGAAGAAAGCATGCTCAAAATTGAGGAGGACACGTCCTGAGAGGGGAATATTAGGTGGGCCTTCCACATGGATGCTGAAACCATGTAGGGTGATAGCAGGTCTTGGGGTAAAGAGAAAGGCTGTGGGTGCTGTGCAGAAAGTCTAAAATGAAGGAGGAGGAGTGACCCAGAGGTGGGAAGACAACAGAAACAAAGGAGGGGTAGTAGGTGGATGAGGTGGTTGTCATGAGTCTGGAAGGAGCATGTCACGCAGGAGTCAGGTTTGGAAGGGCTTCGGGGACTGAGGAAGACAGCAAGACTGCCTTTGACCCCATGCCATGTGGGACATGGGAGCATGAGTCTTTTCTCCAGAGGGCACCCTCCAGAGGGCAGGCTTGTCTCTACTGAGGCAAGGAATTGAGTTGATTTCAGGGAGTGTCTGTAAGGAGCTGAGTACACAGGAGTTGTCTTACTTCCAAGTGGGTATTCTGGAGGACACCCGGCAGGGGATTAGGAGGGAAAGGAGCAGGAGATTTGGATCAAGGGTGAAGAGTACACATAGGAGAGGTGACCAGGGTGGCTGGTTGTTTAGGCACTGGCTAAGGAAAACAGAATGGAATACATCATGGGACCAGCCCAGAGACAGGATTACAAAAGAACGAGAGTCCTTCAGACCAGTGGATGAGGCTGGGGAGCAGGGATTCTAGAAGAAGCCAGCCTTGGCTGGATGGATTGTGCCTCTAGGGATCTGCTGGGAGTCAGCCCGAGGAATCCAGGCCTATGGCCCAGGCTTCTGTGGGTCAGGAATGAAGATTAGATTAGGAGCAGTGTAACTGGCAGCGACATCTGTTTGCCTGTCTACTGGGAGCCCATAGTAAGCAAACGCAGCACCCATGTCTCCTGTGGGATGGAGGCTGACTGCCATCCCATGACACCGGGATTCACGGCCCAGTGCTGGGGCGGTGGCCGCCTGCTTCTGTACATCTCAACTGCTATTACCCTTGTGAAAAATCCAGTTTACACACAACCTCTCAGGAACACACCTACTCTATGAAGTCAGGTGTGCTTTCATTCCAGAGGAGCCTGAAGAGAAGCTTCATTGTGTCCAAGGAAACCGGAGAAGCACACGGAGAAATAAACATTGAAGCCATTGTCTCTCAAGGTCGTGACAGCAGATCATGGAAATGTGTTTTTTCATTTCCTTATGTTCCACTGCTCATGTGCTACGCAGCTGCGATTTATTTTCAGAGCATACTTTGGAATCTGCCAGACCCCCATGCTGGCCTGCTTCACAGCTGAAACCATTTGCCATTTGGTAGATGATAAAGCCAGTGACAATTTACACTAACATGGCCGTAAAAAGACGCCGTCTGTGAAGGAGATAGACAGGTGTCAAACCTGGGGCAGCAGACAGCGCAGAATCAGCAGACGCTCAGGGCCTCCCCCGCACCGGCCGCGCCAGAGCTCTCAGCACACTGAGTCAGAACGTTCCACTGAGTAGAATTCTGGTCTACACATCCTGCTTAAAGATGTACGTACCAGTAGTCAGCATGATGGTGATTGCTGGGTCTTTGTAGAGCGTCATGCAGTCTGCAGAGCCCTGGTCCATGTGGAAAGGGAAGGCTGCAAGTGTTGAGGGGAGCAAGCTGACCAGGCACAGTCCTAGACCATGCGTGCAGGATAGTTCTAACACAGCATGACAGAGTAGGCCCAAGGAGAGAGCACAGCATGCTGCAGAGTGCAGCGAGGAAGGTGACCACCCTCTCTTGCATGCATTTTCACTCCCCCACACCTTCCTCCATTTGCAGCAGTGGGACCCAGGCTTGGGGAGGGTGTCTTCTTCAAGGTCCTTTTGATTTCAAATGATAGAAACCTTTTGAAACGCTGTCTGCTGCAAAGCCGCAGCTCTCTCATCCCTTTCTAACTCTTCCTGGCTTTATTGTTCTTCGCTGTTATCTCAGTGTAATAATCTGTTCTGTTTGAGTCTATTCTCATCTACTTTGGTCTGTTCTCTTTGTTGTTGTTGTCCGCTCTCTCATCCTCTAGGATATAATGGCCTTTGCCTGTTTAATTCTTTGTGCTTACATTAGCGTCACTCACATATTGTCCAGGCTAAATGAATATTTGTGAAATGACGACTGAGAAGACGCCTTGGATAAGTTGTGATAAAAAGTAGAAGTCAGCTAAGCACAGTAGCTCACGCCTATAGTCCCAGCACTTTGGAAGGCCGAGGCAAGAAGAATGATTCAGCCCAGAGTTCAAGACCTGACTGGGCAACATAGCGAGTCCTCATCTCCACAAAAAATAAAAAAATAAGCTGGACATGGGGGCACACGTCTGTAGTCCCAGCTACTTGGGGGGCTGAGGTGGGAGGATTGCTTGAGCCTCAGAGGTCAAGGCTGCAGTGAGCCGAGATTCCACCACTGCATTCCAGGCTGGGCTACAGAACAAGACCCTGTCTCAAAGAAAAAAAAAAAAATGGAAATCAGGCAAAGGGAAGGGGATTGCTCAGGGAGGGGAAGTGGCTGGGAAGGGCCAGGGGTGAGAGAGGAGAGAGTGGCACAATGGGGAGTTGTGAGTCCTTCTGGGCAGCAGTGGAGGCCTGTGTGGAGCGGTGGGATGGCGTAGGGTGAGGAGGGAGTATGAGAGGAGGGCAGGGGCCGGACCTCGGAGGCCTTTAATACTGGGCTGCGGGACTTGGATTTTCCTGGCAACTAAGAGTGGAGAACATGAAAGGCTCTCAAGGAGGAGTGTGACGTGGTCATTTGGTCTAAGCCTGCCAGGAAACACATTTGTTGCTTGCCTCCTGTGTGCGAATCACTTTTATGTATGTTGTGTCACAATAATCTTGAAAGCAAGATCTTGCTCTTTAATTTTGCAATAGAGAAAACCATGGACCAGCGAGGCTGAGTGACTGGGGTCACATAAATGATAGAGCCATGATTGTTTTTGTGTTTTAAATAAAGAATTCTGGTAGCAATGCAGAGGCTGGAATGAAGGGGACAAGACCAGAGGAAGGGATGACTGCCCTTTTGCAGCCATCCATCCAGAAATGCAGTGAGGGGGACAGATCTAAGGTGATAGCAGTGCAGAGGCAGGAAGTACACAGGCCAAAGATACACAGGAAGTAGAATTGACAGAATATTGGTGACTGATCAAATGTTGGAGTTTTTCATATTCATTATTCAATAAGCATTTATAGAGCCAAGCATAGTTGTAGTTGCTTTGTAATATTAATTCATTTAATGCTCACAAAAACTATCTAAAGGAAGTACTATTATCTTCATTTTTACCAATGAAGAAGCTGAAGCACAGAGGTGTTAGGTAGCTTGCCCAGGGTCACACAGTGAGCTAAGGAGGCAGGACTTAAAGCTAGGTAGTTCAGCTCCAGAGTCTATGCTCTTACCTACTAGATTTCTAGTTTGAGCAACTGGGTAGTGGTGGTGCCAATGACAAAGATGGGGGACTGTGGAGAAAGGGCAGCTTTGGACAGGAAGAAGAATTTGCTTTTGGACCTGAGGAATGTAAGATGTCACTGAGATACCCAAGAGACAGTTGTACATGTAGGAGCTTCCAAGAGAGGTCTGTGTTAAAGAAAAAATGATTCCCAAATTTGTTAAAAACTATAAAGAAGACTCCATTGAAGGGGTGCCATGGCAAAAGGTGCAGGTATCACTGCACTGTGGTCTTGCAGGCTAGGAGAGAGTGGACCCAATTCCAACAAGGATAAATGAGGGTTTATAAGCAAGAAGCAAGGTAGTGGCAGGGGGCAGTGGGTGGAGAATCACTAAGAGGAAACATCAGGGGTCGGGGGATTCCTGTTAGACTCAATCAACAGAATCCTTGCTGAGGACAGTGCAGGGTGGTAGATATCAAAGGTGTCAGATACCAAGGGTGGGGGATTCTCACCAAACTAAGTTAGAATTCTTGCTCAAATTGGGTTCTGCAAGGACAGAGAGGGAAGCTCAAGGTCAGGCCTAGACAGGCAGAAGACTTACAGGGGGCTGACTGGAGTTTCAGTCAAAGGCGGGAGGCTTTATCAGCTGGAAATGGGCATCTTGATGTCCTTAGTATGTAAGAGGTGGTGGAGCTGAATGTCTCCAAGGGTGCCTGGGAGAGAGTGAGAGAGAGAAGGCTAAGGCCCAGCCTTGGGAATGCCAACATGGAGTGGGGAGGAGTTGGACTGAGGAAAAGGGGCTGCCCCCAGGACAGGCTGGAGAAGGTAGTGTCCTAGGGCAAGAATGTTCCAAGGGACTGGCCAAGGATAAGGACAAGGTGGAGAGGGGCTGAAGATTGTGTATTAAATTGGGCCACGTAGAGAGTCCTTGTGGCCTGGTCTGGAGCAGCTGCCATGGAGATGTAGTGGGTGGAGGCCCAATACAGTGGGTACAGTGGGCTGGACATCAAGAGGGGGCAGTGAGTGTGGACAGAACCCTCCAACTGCAGATGCAGAGAGAGAGGATAAGAACTTCAGGGCCAGAGAAGGTCTTTTGCTTGTTTGTTTTCTCCTAAGGTGGAAGATATTTGGTGGTGTTTAAATACTGGAGGAAGTAGACAGTAGGGAGGGGAGAGGATAGAAATAGCCATGTGGGAGGAGGTCAGTTGATGGCCCAGAACCCCATGGGGGGTGGGAGAAGAAATACGCTGAGGTAAGAGCAAGGTGGGGGATGGATGCAGAATAGTGGGAGGGACAGAGATGTGTGTGCAGGCGGTGAGGGAGAGGAGGGACTTGGGGATAATGTCTGGGTTTCTGACTTAGATTTCCATGTGGATGGCAGTGCCCTTGCTGATGTTTAGGGAGGGTTTGGGGAGGAGTGGGTGAAGCTGCTTTTGAGGTTCATAGTCAGCTGCTGATGGTATGGCCGTGGGGCTAAGGAAACGAAGGGGTTGATGCTAGAGGTGTAGATGTAGGGTCATTAGCGTCCAAAGGTGACTGTCAAAACCCAGGTGTAGATAAAATTGCGTAGGGGGCATGTACAGTGAGAAGAGAAGAAGGCCGAGGCTGGAGCCTCCAGGAGAAAGGAGCAGAGAGGAGAGAGGAATTGGGAGTGCTGTGTCCGAAGCCAGGGGAGGGCAGATACTTGAGAAGGGAGCAGTGCGCAGTCGCATAAAGCCCAGCAAAGCAGTTGGATCAAACAAAGGAAAAACGTGTTTTGGATTTAGCAGTAAGGAAGTTGGTGACCTTGGCAAATGCCTTTTCCGTGGAGTGGTGAGGGAGAGAGCCAAATTGGAGTGACTGCAGGCGATGGAATCCAATAAATCAGAGGCAGCAAGTGTAGATGGCTCTGAAGAAAATAAAGCATTTTGAATTGTATGGATTTCATCACTATGTGAGTTTCTTGCCAAAGAATGTTGGGAATTCCAAGACACAAACAATTTGCACAGCCACACTTGTCCTCATTTGGCAGAGCATTTGGAGAAAGCGCCCCCCAAACTGCCTCCTCCGTCTCCCAACCGAAGGCTTATGTACATGTCCTTCTCTATCTCTCTTAGGCCGGATCTTGGACCTGAAGACTGGGACGGTCAAGAAAGAAGGGCAGCAGTCATCCATGAGGATGTGCATGGGCTCGCGACGGTCTTTCATCTGCAGGATGAGGTCTGTTTGGGGGAGCAGCAGGCTATCATGGTGGTTGCTCCTTTCTCTGTCACTGTTAAGAGCCTTGACCAGCTCTGCTGAAGTCACACATGCCGACTTGGGTTTACTCCAGGGACTTCGTCTTCTTGACCTCAGCATGTGGATATACAAGATCCTTGGTCTAGGAAGGATTCTCTCTGTCCTCCTACCATCCCACTTTGTCTAATTTCCTACCATTTTCTTCTCATTCCTAGATTCACACCCCCTTGTCCACTGTATCACTCTACTTCCTGCCCATCTTTAAGACCCTTCTCCAATCCAACCTCTCCAAGATTCCGTAGTTCTCAACATGTTTTATATTAAGATGGCCTGATTTCATACTTATTCATATATTTCCTGTCACAATTCACACGTTTAATTGGTGTCTATGATATTGTTGATTGATGTGTTAAGTGTAAATGTCTGGGTTCCGTGAGTAAATTATAGTGCCCTGAGGATGGAGGTTTTGATTTAGACTTCTCTGAGCCTTCTTTACATCTAGCAGAGTGTTCTACATATATTTGATTTATAAATCATAATTGAAGAAACGCAGGAATGAATGAACTTTGGAGAAATCAGGGGAATTTTGCCATGTCCTTGAAGAAGAGAGAGCTGGGATCTTGAATCCTCAAATCCAGTTCAGCACCTTTGTACCTTCAACCCTGTGCCCCCTGAGGGATGGTTGGCACGAACTGCAAGGTGGGAGGTGCAGGACAGGGAATTGAGATTGTTTGGGCTGTGGAGTTCATGAGACAGTGACACGAGTAGATGCCACTTATCATTCATTTATTCAGTTATTCAACAAATTTATGTCAAGGGCCCACCTGTGTCATGTGCTCTTCAAGGTGCCGGGAGTCAGTGTTAAGTAAAGCAAACAAGGCCGGGTGTGGTGGCTCGTGCCTGTAATCCCAGCACTCTGGGATGCTGAGGTGGGCAGATTGCCTGAGGTCAGGAGTTTGAGACCACCTGGCCAAAATGGTGAAACCCCGTCTCTATTAAAAATACAAAAATTAGCTGGATGTGGTGGCACACACCTGTAATCCCAGCTACTCAGGAGGCTGAGGTGAGAGGATCGCTTGAACCCAGGAGGCAGAGGCTGTGGTGAGCTGAGATCGCACCACTGCATTCCCGCCTGGGTAAAAGAGTGAATCTCTGGTCTCAAAAAAAAAAAAAACGAAAGCAAGAGACTAACAATAATAATAGACTCCTCATATAATAATAATAATAATAATAATAATAATAAAGCAAACAAAATCCCTGCCTGCATAGAATTCATTTTCGTGGGGTGATACACAGTAGACAAAAGTACCAAGTAAATATATGGAACATCAGATGGTGGTGAGTGCTATGGAAGAAACGTAAAGCAAACTTAAGTGGGAGTAGGAAATAGCAGATGTTGTTAATTTCTGTGTTATATAGAGTGGGAGGGGAAGACATCACTGATAAGGTGACTTTTGAGCAGAGACCTAAAGAAAGTGAGTGAATGAAACAAGGGAATGTCTGGGCAAAGAGAAGAGCAAGTAGAGGGAATAGCAAGGGCAAAGGCCCAGAGGCAGGGATGTTCTTGGCATGTTCAAGGAACAGTGGGAACGTTCTTGTCTCAGAAGCAGAGTGAATGGGGTACGGTGCCAGAGGAATGGGCAGAGATGTGGTTGAGAGGTAGTGGATGTTAGGTCATGTTGACTTTACATCGCTTCAGCTTTTACTCTGCATGAGATGAGAGGTCAGTGAAGTTGATTGTGAGAGTTACATGTTCTGAATAAATTTTTAAAAACTGTTCTGGTTTTCTATGGAGAATAAACCTGTGGATGAAGAAGAAGGGTAGAAGTAAGGAGGTTATTGTAATGATTCAGGTGAGAAATGTGATTGTGGTAGAAAGTGCTCAGATTTTGAGTGTATTTCACAGATAGAGCCAGCCTTCAGGTAGGGTGTGAGAAAAAGAGAGAAATCAAAGGTACAGCTAAATTTTTTTCCCACTCAATTGAAAAAATTGAGTTGTCATTTTCTAAGATGGAAAAGGTTGTTGGGGGAGGTAGTTTGGGGTCGAGGGGAATTCCAGCATAAGATGCCTATCTGTAAGAACAAATTTACAAGAGAAAAACAAGTAACCCCATAAAAAAGTGGGCAAAGGACATGAGCAGATGCTTTTCAGAAGAAGACTTATGTGGTGGCCAACAATCATATGAAAAAAGAAAGCTCAATATCACTGATTATTACAGAAATGCAAATCAAAACCACAATGAGACACCATCTCACACCAGTCAGAATAGCTGTTATTAAAAAGTCAAAAAGGGCCGGGTGTGGTGGCTCATGCTGGTAATCCCAGCATTTTGGGAGGCCAAGGTGGGCAGATCACGAGATCAAGAGATCGAGACTATTCTGGCCAACATTATGAAACCCCATCTCTACTGAAAATAGAAAGATTAGCTGGTTGTGGTGACATGTGCCTGTAGTCCCAGCTACTCGGGAGGCTGAGGCAGGAGAATTGCTTGAACCCGGGAGGCAGAGGTTATGGTGAGCCAAGATCACGCCACTGCACTCCAGCCTGGCAACAGAGTGAGACTCCATCTCAAAAATAAATAAAAAATAAAAATAAAAAATGTCAAAAAATAACAGATGCTGGTGAGGTTGTGGAGAAAAAGGAACACTTATTCAGTATTGGTGGGAGTGTAAATTAGTTCTACCATTGTGGAAGACAGTGTGGTGATTCCTCAAACACTTAAAAAGAGAAATACCATTTGACCCAGCAATCCCATTACTGGGTATATACCCAAAGAGCTATAAATCATTCTATTATAAAGACACATGCATGCATATGTTTATTGCAGCACTATTCACAACAGCAAAGACATGGAATCAATCTAAATGGCCATCAATGATAGACTGGATAAAGAAAATGTGGTACATCTACACCATGGAATACTACACAGTCATAAAAAAGAAAAAGATCATGTTGTTTGCATGGACGTGGATGCAGCTGGAAGTCTTTATTCTTGGTGAATTAACACAGGAACAAAAAAACAAAATACTACATGTTCTCACTTACAAGTGAGAGCTAAATGATGAGAACTCAGGGACACATGGAAGGGAACAACACACACTGGGGACTTTCGGAGGGTGGAAGGTGGGAGGAGGAAGAACATCAGGAAAAATAACTAATGGGTACTAGGCTTAATATCTGGATGATGAAATAATCTGTACAACAAAGCCCATGACACAAGTTTACCTATGTAACAAACCCACACTTGTACCTCTGAACTTAAAAGTTAAAATAAAAGATGCCCATCATACAACTAGATGGAGAAGATGAGCAGACAGTTGGACATATAGCTCTGGAATCCAAGGAAGAGGTTGGGGCTAAAGATATGGACCTGGGGATTAACATCAATAAAATGGTATCTAAAGCCTCAAAACTGAGATGCATGTGAAATCACATGGGAGGTGAGTGTAGACAGAGGAGAAGACAGAGGACTGAGTCCTGGCACTTTCCCTGCCTCAGGGGATTGGGGAAGAACCAGCAAAGGAGACTGAGAAGGAACAGTGAGGCAGGTGGGAGGGGAAGAAGAGAGGGCAAAGGGAACAAGAGAGGACGAAGGATGTTTCTAGAAGAAAGGAGTTATCAATGGTCAAAGGCTACTGATGAGCCCTGAATGTGAAGACTGAGGATTCATCACTGGACATCAGAGAGAGAATCAGCAGGAGATACCGCACGTAGGAGATGTGGCACACAGCAGCACAACGGAGTCACTTACTTATGTCACCGTCATCTAATTGCATGCTGCAGGAACTGTGATTTGCTACAGGATCTATGACTTGCCACTGGGACGTCTGTTGCATACTATGAAGTTCCAAACAATAGGTGCTTTAAAATGAATGTCTATTTTCCCTAATTCAAATTAATCTTTTAAAGTAACTACACTTTTTAAGCAAAACCTGTTTATGTACAGGCTGGTTGGTCTCCCTCAGATCACCAAGGTTGCCTGTGTTGAGGGGAGACCTGCCTCTCTCACTCGCTCCTTGGGCCCTCAGAGCTGGCAGAGACCTTTTGTTCTGTTTTACAAGAAATGGCCCTTCGGGGATTTGAACCTCGATGTTCTTTTCTCTGAGTCTCTTCCTCTTGAGGCTGAGCCTCTGGAATTCTTCTTGAAGGCACATATGAAATCCTCTTCACCACCTGCCTCAGGTCACAGGATGGTGCTGGAATGACAGAATGCACGCTTGTCTCCATTTAACTTAGGACTGGGTCCCTACAGACTGCATGCCCTCCTTCAGCAGCAGGGGCAAGCTGGGCAGTGGGATCCACTTCCATTGCTGTCCACCTAGGGATGAAATGCCATCAGTTAGTGTAGTCAGTCATGGCACGTTTGTCCTGCAGTGCTTGGGTGAATAAATGCCTATCCTAGCTTAGTAGACATTCAGTAGAGCACCAGCAATACAAATCTTAATTGTACCATCTAAGCAATTCCCTTATGAATAAATTGATTGAAAGTGCCATAGTATATCATTTCTATTGGCCTATAAAGCCACTATCACTGTCCTGTCAATGAAATTCATGCAGTCCCTTCCCTGCCCTCGTGTCCTTCCAGGGAGCGTGATATTGGTTGCTCTTTGAAGTGCCAGGTCCGTACTGCCTGTGTTTACCTGAGAGGTGGGCAGCACTGCCATCTACTGAGAACATAACATTTTCCTCCAAATAAAACAGCTTACTTTCAGCAAAGCATTGGGCACAGTCAGCCAGAAAAGGGCAGAGGGCCAAACATTGCTGGGCAGCAATGACATGGGGTGGGCCTCCTGTGAAGGCCACACTAGTGCTGGCAGCTGTCTAAGGTCTCAGAGTATAATTAGACTCTTATCTCTGCTGTATTGAAATTAAGATATTCAGGATATCACTTGTGATGTAGTTGGGAAATGGAAATGCACATAAAAAATAGATATACCAAGCAGCAATCAGAGCCTGGCCATGTTGCAGGCTTTGGGTGTTCAGCACCTGAGATGCTGAGAGGGTCATTGAAAAGGGAGGCAGAAAAGGTTGTCCCAGAGTGTGTAGTGTGATGCTACCATCCCCTGCCTCACAGAGAGGGGCCCACAGAAAGACCGGATTCTCTACCTGTTTATCTCTCATCCCCACGCTCTCCTTGGCCATCAGCAGACTTCCAGCTGTCTGGTTGTCCCTAGAACCAGAACAGTGTATGGGAGGAGAGAGTTTCCACAGCTGTGATGCTAAAGCCTGAGAAAATGCTACTGTTCATTAACTGGCAACATCTGTTTTGAGTTGATGTCTCTGCTCAGGCCTGAAGGGACATTATTGCTGTCATCACCCTCTTCCCTTCTTTCCTAAAAGCCATGGAATTCCACTGAAATGATCTGCAGGACTGAGCATGGCCAGGTTTCTTCTAGAGTCTTTCTGTAGGTCTCCAGCTTCTGGACTGGGCCCTGAAATAATTTCGGTGTGTGTTGTAAAGTGGGTCACACTCTCCTTTTTTCAGTGCCATGAAAAAAAACATTCAAAGGCATGGAGGTCTGCTTCTGCACTGTTGAAGAAAATTGGCTATAGGCCTCACCTGAATAAATGTATAAGCATGAATTAAGGCTCATCTACTTGACAGCAGCACCATATACTGAATAAACTTGCCTGGGTCTTTGCTCGTTCTAACACATTTGTCACATCTCAGGTGTGGAAATGCTCCTTTGGACCACCTTCCTCTAAACAGAATAACCACCATGAGGAAAAGGTTCAGGTCAGTATCTCTTCTGATGTGTATTATGGGACTGTTCTGGTAGATAGTCTAAACACCCTAAGCTAAGCAGCCTAGATTAAAGAAGGGGCTTAGTGTGATGAGGACTGAGAGAACCAGACATCAGGGTGGCAGTGGCAGAGATGAGAGAAAACAGGGAGTTCGGTGGACTTTAGTTTTGATTTTCAGACCATGTGGGAGGAAGGAACAGAGGATAGTGGGGAGTCAAGATTCAAAACTACAAAGGCAGACAAAGAAACCCAGTAGCTTAGATGCCAGAGGAGTCATCAACATCCTTGTCTCACCCTCATATGATGAAAACAATTTCACAAATGTTCTTTTTTAGGAATGGTCTTGGCCCTGTGAAAGAAGGAGAAGCCCAATATGCTGTGGTCCACTGCACAGGATACATCAAGGCCTGGCCACCAGCAGGTAAGGAGACCTGCATATAAATTCCAAGGGAACTGGGTGCTGCTCATACCTGATCATGGTGTTCTGTTAGAAAACTATTCTTATAGGAGTAGGTGGGAAAATATCCTTATTTTTCTTTGTAGTTAGAACACAATGATCTTTGTAATTGGAAAACATCCTGTTACTTGAAACAAAGGTTTCTATAAAGAGCTAATTGTACAGCTGGGTGCAGTGGCTCATGCCTGTAATCCCAGCACTTTGGGAGGCCGAGGCGGGCGGATCATGGGATCAGGAGATTGAGACCACCCTGGCTAACACGGTGAAACCCTGTGTCTACTAAAAATACAAAAAATTAGCCAGGCATGGTGGCACGTGCCTGTGTTCCCAGCTACTTGGGAGGCTGAGGCAGGAGAGTCACTTGAACCCAGGAGGCGGAGGTTGCAGTGAGCCAAGATTTCGCCACTGCGTTCCAGCTTGGGCAACAGAGCGAGACTTCATCTCAAAAAAGAAATAAATAAAAAATAAGGGCTAATTGTACAAAGGTGGTTGGAGTTTTAGCAACTCACTTCTAGGTTCTGTCACCTAGAGCATTCTATAAAGTCAGAGTGGCAATTTGAAATGATGAGTGTATCTAAATCATTACAGAATTGCAAATAAAAGCCACAGTGAGATACATCGCATTCTCACTAAGATGGTTAAAAGACAAGTAACAACAAATGTTGGTGAGGATATGGAGCAACTGGAATCCTCATACATTGCTGGTGGGAATGTAAAATAGTATAGCCACTTGTGAAAACAGTCTGGCAGTTCCTGAAAATACTAAAAACAGAGTTACCATATAATTCAGCAATTTTCACTCCTAAATATACAACCAAGAGAATTGAAAATGTTCGTAGCAACATTATTCATAATGTCCAAAAAATGGAAACAACTCAAATGTACACCAAGTGATGAATAGATAAATAAAATGTGGTATATTCTTGTAATAGAGTATTATTTAGGAATAAAAAGCAATGAAGTATTGATACATGCTATATTATGGACAAACCTTAAAAATATCATACTAAGTGAACAGAGTCAGACACAAAAGCCCACATGTCATATGATTTCATTTATGTAAAATGTCCAGAATAGGCAAATTCATGAAGACAGAAAGTAGGTTTGTGGTTTCTTGGTACTGCAGGGAAGAATGAGGAATGACTGCTAATGGATACAATGTTCTTTTAGGGGTGACAGAGGTGTTCTAAAATTACATAGTGGTAATAGTTGCACTGCTATGTAACTATATTAAAAACCACTGATGTGAATTTTATATCAATAAATTTGTTCTTAAACAAAAAGATATATACAATGTCAAACAATTTTTGTTCACTTTATGGCCCAGAATGTAGTATGTATAGCTCATTGACTGTTTCATGTCAGCTTGAGAACAATGTGTATTCTGCTGTTGTTGGATAAAGTATTCTTTTTTTTTTTTTTTTTTTTTTTGAGATGGAGTTTTGCTGTTGTTACCCAGGCTGGAGAGCAATGGCATGATCTGGTCTCACTGCAACCTCCACCTCCTAGGTTCAAGCAATTCTCCTGCCTCAGCCTCCTGAGTAGCTGGGATTGCAGGCATGTGCCACCACGCCTGACTAATTTTTTGTATTTTTAGTAGAGATGGAGTTTCACCATGTTGGCCAGGCTGGTCTTGAATTCCTGACCTCAGGTGATCCACCTGCGTCAGCCTCCCAAAGTGCTGGGATGACAGGTGTGAGCCACCACACCCAGCCAGATGAAGTATTCTTTAAATGTCAATTTGATCAAGATGATTGATAGTGCTGTTGAGGGCAACTGTGTTTGTATTGACTTTTTTGCCTGCTCAATGTAGCAATTACTGAAGGAGGAATGTTGAAATCTCCAATTATAACAGTGGATTTTCCTATTTCTCCTTGTAGGTCTTTTTTTTTTTTTTTTGCCTCACATGTTTTGATGCTCTGTTGTTTGGTGCACATATGTTAGGGATTGTTATATTTTCAAAGAAAATTGTTCCTTTTTATCCTTGATAATTTTCCTTGCTCTGAATTCTGCTTTGTATGAAATTAATAGAGTTTCTCCAACTTTCTTTTAATTTCTGTTAGCATGGTATATCTTTCTCTATCCTTTTACTTACAACTTAACTGTGTTTTTATATTTAAAGTTGGTTTCTTGTAAACAACATATAGCTGGATCTAGTTTTTTAATCCACTCTCATAATCTTTTAATTGATACTTTTAGACCAGTTACATTTAGCATGATTATTGATATAGTTTGATTGATAGCTACCATGTTTTCTATTCATTTCTCTCATTCTTTGTTTATTTGCCTCCTATATTTTGCCTTTTTTAGTTTCTTTAAAATGTTTTATTCTTAGCCCTAAGTTTGCAACATACATTTACAATTATTATATACAATTACAAATATATATATATAATCCATGTTCAAAAAATATTATGCCCCTTCATGTATAGGGCAGGCAACTTATAATAAAATCTTCCTTCTTCTGTCTTTTCGTTTCTTATACTGTTGCTCTCATTCATGTCACTTATTTGTATGTTATCGTCACCCAATACATTGTTACTGTTATTACTTTGAACAAACAGGTATCTATTAGATCAATTTTAAGTAACAAAAATAAAATGTTTTATTATATCTTTATTCCTTCTCTGATGCTCTTCTTCCAAGGAACTTATTTTAATATTTCTTACAGGGCCACTCTACTGGTGATGAAGTCTGTTTTTGATTTTTTGTAGAAAATCTTTATTTCTCCTTCACATTTGAAGGATTGAAATTATGAGATATAGAAATATGGGTTGGCAGCTACTTTCTTTCAGTGCTTTAAATATTTCACTTCATTCTCTTCTTGTTAACATGGTTTCTGAAGAGAAGTCCACATAATTCTTATCCTTGTTCTTCTATAGGTAATGTGGGATTATTTTTTCTAGCTTCTTTTAAGAGTGTCTCTTTATGTTTGGTCTCCTTCAGTTTGAATATAATGTGCCTAAATATAGAGGGGTTTGTTTGTTTGTTTGTAATACTGCTTGGTATTCCCTGAGGCTCCTGGATCTGTGGTTTGATGTCTCTCATTAACTTTAGACATTTTTCAGACATCATTTAAAAAAATATTTCTTCTGCTCCATTTTCTCCTTCTCCTTTTGTATTCCAGTTACACAAATATTATATCTTTTGAGATTGTACCACAATTTTTGAGTGTTCTGTTCTTCTTTTTTATTCTTTTTTTCTCTTTGCATTTCAGTTTGGAAAGTTTCAAATTGATATATTTTCAAGTTCACTGATACTTTCCTTGGCTGTGTTCAGCCTACTGATGAGTCTATCAAAATTTTCCTTGACTGTGTTCAGTTTACTGATGAGTCTATCAAAGGCCTGCTTCATTTCTGTCACAGTGTTTTTTAATTTGTGCATTTCTTTTTTATTCTTTCTTAGAGTTTCCATCTCTCTGCTTTACATTATCCATCTGTTCTTGCATATTATTTACATTTTCCATGAAAGTTTATAAGTTATTAATCATAATTATTTTAAACATCTGGTAGTTTCAAAATCCATTTCACACCTGAGTCTGGTTCCAGTGCTCACTTTGTCTCTTCAAATTATGATTTTTTTCTAGCTTGTTAGTATGCTATGTAATTCTTTGTTGAAATCCAGACATGATGCATCAGGTAATAGGAACTGAAGTAACTAGGCCTTTGGTGTGGAGTTTTATATTAGCATTCCTAGGAGTTGGACTGTGTTTAATGTTTTAAATATTGTAGCTATAGCTTCCAGAGGCTATAAATTCCTTGTTTTTCTCCCCTACTATCTTTGGTTTTCCAAAGAGCTTTTTCTTTTTCTGTTCCTTTTTTTTTGAGATGGAGTCTTGCTCTGTTGCCAGGCTGAGTGCAGTGGCGCAATCTCAGCTCACTGCAACCTCCGCCTCCCAGGTTCAAGCAATTCTCCTGTACTACAGGTGTGCACCACCATGGCCAGCTAATTTTTGTATTTTTAGTGAAGATGGGGTTTCACCATGTTGGCCATGGTGGTCTCGATCTTCTGACTTGGTGATCCTCCTGCCTTGGCCTCCCAAAATGCTGGGATTACAGGCAGGAGCCCTGGCTCCTGGCTCAAAGAGCTTTTTCTTAAATAGTCTTAAATAGAGTATGCCTTGCATTGAGCCCTGCTGATGTGGGATGAGGAGTAGGGGGAGAGAAATTGTTCTATAATCTGATGATTCAACCTCATGGGCCTGTGTCCTGGGGCTGTGACCTTCACAAGTGTTTCTTATCTCTCCCTCACTTTAGGCCATATGGGAAGGATAGAGTTGGGCTGGAATTGAGTAAGTCCCCTTTTCTGTAGGTGACATAAGGTTCTGGTAAAGTCTTTTCTCTTGGAGAGTAGGTCTTTGTTATGGAGAATGCTCGGACATATTTCAAAATGGTTACTTTTTATCTCCTGCTACCGGAGATGAGGGGTGGGGATTTTTCTTGGTTTTCACTGTGAGAACCTGGTGGGTTCCCGGAGGTAAAACCCATGAAAGTGTGGGGGCCAATTTGTGTACATTTTAAAACACATTAATAATACATTCATATAGTAAAGTTAAAAATATTGTTTCATTCATTCATTCAACATGTATTTGTTGACCACCTACAATGTATGTGCGAGGCATTGTTCCAGGCACTGTAGATATTGTAGTCCATGTAAATCAGTGAAAATGATCAAGGCAAGTCTCAATCATTTTAGGACATTTATTTGCCAAAGTTGAGGAAATGTGCCTGGGAGATAGGTATATGCCTTTCTCCAAAGATGATTTTGAGGGCTTCCATATTTAAAGGGAAAAGGGTGGATATTGGGGGAAGAGGAATAAACTTTTAAAAGGTGCAGGTAGATAAGAGAAAATGCTTGCATCCTTTTGAGTTTTGATCAGCCTTTCACTGAACATACAATTTATATGTGAGGGGGAGGTAAATAGTCACTTATGCCTTCATCTGGCTCAATGAATCTGCATGTCCACATAAGATAACATCAACAGTAGAGCAGAGGAAGCAATCAGATATGCATTTGTCTCAGGTGAGCAGAAGGATGTGTTTGAGCTCTGTCCTTTGTCTCACATCTGTGAAGATAAGCTATCAATTTTCATTGCCAGGGTGAAATTCACCAGGACTATTTTAGGGTAAAGATTTGGAGCCCACAAGGAATTTCCTTGTGGGCAAATTGGGGGGGGGTTTGTATGTTTTTTTTTTTTTTTTTTGAGTTGGAGTCTTGCTGTCTTGCCCAGGCTGGAGTGCAGTGGTGTAATCTCTGTTCACTGCAAGCTCTGCCTCCCGGGTTCATGCCATTCTTCTACCTCAGCCTCCCGAGTAACTGGGACTACAGGCGCCCGCCACCACGCCCGGCTAATTTTTTGTATTTTTTTTTTTTTACTAGAGATGGGGTTTCACCATGTTAGCCAAGATGGTCTTGACCTCCTGACCTCGTGATCTGCCCACCTCAGCCTCCCAAAGTGGCCTCCTAAAGTGCTGGGATTACAGGCGTGAGCCACCATGCCCGGCTGTTTTTTTTTTTTTTTTTTTTAATCTTTGTACCTATCTTATTTAGGAACCAAATGCGAGGCAGGTTTGCATGACCCAGTTCCCAGTTTGTCTTTTCCCTTTGGATTAGTGAGTTAGGGGTCCCGAGATTTATTTTCCTTTCACATGTGCAAAATAGACACAATTCTGTACTCTGAAGATAAAAGTGGGCAATAAACAAGATGACTAATCAAATATACAGAATATTAGACAGTTCACGCTGAAGATGTAGACTCAAGAGTCATCAGTGTACACATGGTTATTAAAGTCGTAAACCTCTGTTTACCTCTGGGGAGAAAGGAAGCAGAATGGTATCAGGAAGCCCTCCAATTACACTGGATGTTTTTTATTTCTCTAATATGAAAATAACTGAAGTAAATGTGGCAGAATGTTAACATGTTTTAAATTTGTATATTGAAGAAGGCAGTTAAGCAAGACGAGTAAATTACAGAGATTTGCTGTACAATATAATGCCTATGGTTAACAATAAGATACTGTGCACCTAGACATTTAAGAGAGTAGATCTTATGCTGTGTTCTTACCACAAAAATAAATAAATAAATACCAACAAATGTACAAAAGGAAACTTTTGGAGGTCATGGGTATGTTTACTACCTTGATTGTGGAGATGATAACGTGAGTGTATACATATGTCCAAACGTACCAAATTGGATTTGTTAATTATGTACAGTTTTTCATATACTGATCATATTTTTGTAAAGCTAGGGAAAAAAATCTGTGTTTGGATACATGGGTGTTTGTTATATTTTCTATTTTTGCCTATGTTTAACCCATTTCCCATTTGCCCTGAGAATACTTGCCTGTAGCGCTTGTGGCTGCAACATTCACCCCAAGATAACCTTGGCACAAAGTATCTTGCTTTTATTATTGTCACATTGCTCTAGTATATTGGCTTTGGAAACAAAAGACATCATTCTAGTTATAGCAGTCTGTGTTTAGCAATGATATTTCCATTTACAAAATATAGTAATTCTCAATTGCTGAAAATACAAATCCTAGAAAATGTAGCATTCCTAGGCACGTTGGTAACATTGTTCTTGAACAGTTGTTGGCCAAAGATTCATTTGATGAATCTGATTTTACTGAGATAGATAATTCTGATGATTCAGATGATTCTGATGTTAATTCTGTTTAGAAATAACTCAAAGAACAGATTGTATATTTTATTTTCACATTGAAAATTAGTCAGATTTTCTTCAGACTCAAAGAGCATGTTTATGTAAAATTAAATGAGGCTGGCAGCGAGTTATCCTTTTTTTTTTCCTAAACAGGAGAAGAGTTAAAGCATAACAAATTAAAATCAGACTATAAAAAATTGTGGTACACAAAATATCCTGGCAACAAAATCCAACAAATTTACTGGTAAAATGTATCAACTATATATTTTGTAATATAAAGGCAAATACCAATAGTGTATTTCATGACTACACAAATAAATCATGATATTGAATAAATTTGCATCAATTTATAAAAGGTACGTAAGGAAAAGCAGCTATAGCAATAATAATTGTTACAAATCAAGCTACAAAATGTAAATTTTATTAAATTCCTATACATGGGTCACTGCAGTCTGTGTAAATAAATATTTTAATACACAGGAACACAAAGCACACAGCAAAATAATACATTTGAAGAAATGCCAATGCCATCTTCATGCTTGGAGTAAATAAAATGTTTATAGAATGTTGGTAATTGGCAAGCAAATGAAAAGTTATGAATTCTAAGATAAACTAGCTTAAACTTAATATGTATCATTGCCTCTTTTGGGCAATGCGTTATGTTAATAAAGGATTCTGGTAGTGACAAATTGAATCTCTACTATTAGGAGAATGATCCAAGTCCAGCTCATAGACCTGTCACATACATTCCTTTGCTTCTTACCATGCTCTGTCATTAGAGAGTGAAGCCTTGCTGTCTTCTAGTGGACTATACCTCTCACCTTGTATGTGAGGCCTTCCATGAACAATGTGGATGATTTGAAAGCAAAATAATTTTAGATACTGTTTAAAAGTAAAAGAATGAATTTTCTATATTCACAAATATAGTAAGCACCTTAATGCAGTTCTTAAATCTAAATAATAATAATAATAATAATAAATACTTACCGAATGCTTACTATGTGTCAGATGTAATTATAAATGTTTTAGCTGCATTAACTCATTTAATCATCACAACAGCTGCATGGAATGGATGCTATTATTTTATGTGATAAAAAAGCAAACTGAGGCACAGAGATATAACCTGCCTAAACTCATACAGCTAGTGCATACCTAATGGAGCCAGAATGTCTTGATTGATTCTTAAGTTAGCTTGATTCTTAAGTTTGTGCCCTTAATCAGCGTATACATACATACGTGTACATATAGAGTCATGCATCGCTTAATAATGAGAATGCATCCTGAGAAATGTGTCATTAGGCAATTTAATCATTGTATGAACATCATAGCATGTACTTACACAGATGTAGATGGTATAGCCTACTACACACCTAGGCTATGTGGGATAGCCTGTTGCTCCTAGGCTACATCTGTACAGCATGTTACTGTACTGAATANCTGATTTTACTGAGATAGATAATTCTGATGATTCAGATGATTCTGATGTTAATTCTGTTTAGAAATAACTCAAAGAACAGATTGTATATTTTATTTTCACATTGAAAATTAGTCAGATTTTCTTCAGACTCAAAGAGCATGTTTATGTAAAATTAAATGAGGCTGGCAGCGAGTTATCCTTTTTTTTTTCCTAAACAGGAGAAGAGTTAAAGCATAACAAATTAAAAATCAGACTATAAAAAATTGTGGTACACAAAATATCCTGGCAACAAAATCCAACAAATTTACTGGTAAAAATGTATCAACTATATATTTTTGTAATATAAAGGCAAATACCAATAGTGTATTTCATGACTACACAAATAAATCATGATATTGAATAAATTTGCATCAATTTATAAAAGGTACGTAAGGAAAAAGCAGCTATAGCAATAATAATTGTTACAAATCAAGCTACAAAATGTAAATTTTTATTAAATTCCTATACATGGGTCACTGCAGTCTGTGTAAATAAATATTTTAATACACAGGAACACAAAGCACACAGCAAAATAATACATTTGAAGAAATGCCAATGCCATCTTCATGCTTGGAGTAAATAAAATGTTTATAGAATGTTGGTAATTGGCAAGCAAATGAAAAAGTTATGAATTCTAAGATAAACTAGCTTAAACTTAATATGTATCATTGCCTCTTTTGGGCAATGCGTTATGTTAATAAAGGATTCTGGTAGTGACAAATTGAATCTCTACTATTAGGAGAATGATCCAAGTCCAGCTCATAGACCTGTCACATACATTCCTTTGCTTCTTACCATGCTCTGTCATTAGAGAGTGAAGCCTTGCTGTCTTCTAGTGGACTATACCTCTCACCTTGTATGTGAGGCCTTCCATGAACAATGTGGATGATTTGAAAGCAAAATAATTTTAGATACTGTTTAAAAAGTAAAAAGAATGAATTTTCTATATTCACAAATATAGTAAGCACCTTAATGCAGTTCTTAAATCTAATAAATAATAATAATAATAATAAATACTTACCGAATGCTTACTATGTGTCAGATGTAATTATAAATGTTTTAGCTGCATTAACTCATTTAATCATCACAACAGCTGCATGGAATGGATGCTATTATTTTTATGTGATAAAAAAGCAAACTGAGGCACAGAGATATAACCTGCCTAAACTCATACAGCTAGTGCATACCTAATGGAGCCAGAATGTCTTGATTGATTCTTAAGTTAGCTTGATTCTTAAGTTTGTGCCCTTAATCAGCGTATACATACATACGTATACATATAGAGTCATGCATCGCTTAATAATGAGAATGCATCCTGAGAAATGTGTCATTAGGCAATTTAATCATTGTATGAACATCATAGCATGTACTTACACAGATGTAGATGGTATAGCCTACTACACACCTAGGCTATGTGGGATAGCCTGTTGCTCCTAGGCTACAAATCTGTACAGCATGTTACTGTACTGAATATGTTAGCAGTTGTAACACAATGGTGAGTATTTATGTATCTAAACATAGAAAAGGTGTAATAAAAATATGGTATTGTAATCTTATGGGACCACTGTCATATATGCAGTCTGTCGTTAACCAAAACAACTGCATGACTGCATGACTACATATATATGCACGTATATACATATCTCTCTCTCTGTTTGACGTTTACATATATATGTGTATATATATATACACACACATTAAAAAATTTTTTTCTACTTAGACCGTAATGCACAGAAATATCAGGATGTTGTTTGCCAAAGGCCTCCAGCTGGACTCAAGGGTGGCGATCCTAAGAAGCAATACCTTCCCAGTGTTCAGAGCCTGGACCTCGGCTTTGTAGATCCAGAAAGTCTTGACAATGTTCTAGAATTTCTGAGAGCCAGGGAGCGTGAAAGAGTTCTCATAAGTGAATGTTTTAGCCAGGTGCGATTCAGTAATGTCATGGGGCTCCTTGTCCCTGGCATGGATGCTCACGTCCAATGTCTTGTGAACCCATCAGTTTTGAGTACTTGAGAAACCACATTTGTATTAGAAGTTTGTTTGCTGAGAAGAAATTAAGAGTAAAGGGATGTGGACCACTGAGAGGGAGATTTCCGAGAGTGGCCCAGTTCACCGAGCATGTGTGCTGGCCCCATGGGTGGCAGCTGTTGAGCCACTCTCTCAGGGGTACAAATGCAGACCCATCCTTCAGGGATTGCACAGATTGGTGGGGAGATCAGTGCATGTACAGGTGACTACAGGGAGTGTGGGCAGGGCAGTCAGCCTTGCGGGGGACAGAGGAAGGGTCCCTAACTTGCCTGGGGTTAGGACAGAGTTCCTGGAGGAAGCCCATAATACTGCAGGATTGGTACTGACAAATTCTGCCCCATTCCAAGGTGACCATCTCATTCTTCCTGATGCTTTCTTCACTTGAGTTAGTTAATCATTCTAATTATACCAGGCAAATTTCTCTTCCTGCTTCTAGTCTCAAAGTGATCTTCTTCTTACCACTTTATTTGAGCTCCAGGCCCCTGATATCACATGGTAAATGCCTTGATCATGGACAGACTCACTTTTAGTGTCCTTATGGATGAGTGTGAGAAAGGAGGCTGAGGTCCAAGGTGCAGACAGGTGACTGCATCCAGAGAGCCTGCAAAGAGGATTCAGGATAAGCTTTTCTGAAGTTGGATGCAGGTCTATGACTGTGAGTGTGAGTGCACAGGGTAACAGAGCAGTGGGACTGTTATGCATTAAGTCTTCAACGATGGCCCTTGAAACTTTGCTGCATGAGAAATGATGGAAGGAGCCAGGGGTGTTTATCTTGGAGAAAGTGAGACATGATTTCTGTCTTCAAGTATTTGAGGGGGTGTCATATGAAGGAGGAATTAATCTCACTTAGGATAGTTCCAGAAGGCACAATTTGGATGAAAAAGGGAAAGTTACCAGAAGGCAGAGTTTAATTTAATAGAGAGAAATGAGCAAAGGCAATGAACAGCGTGCAAAAAAATGTGTACATAGAGACACTAAACGTATGGAAAAAGTTAGCCTCACTATTAATCAGAACTGCAAATTAAAACAATCGTTACCATCTCCTCTTACTTATCAAAAGGCAAAAAGTAGAAAAGACAAAATACACAATGTTGGTAAAGTTAAAAAAAAATGGACACTTTTAGGTACTGCTGGTGAGAAAATAGGTTAGTACAAACCTTTTGTAGAATAACCTGGCAGTATGTATTAAATATCTTAAAATGTGCACCTCTTGGGATACAGAAATTATGCTTTTAGGAACTTATTTCAAAGAATTAATCAGATATATGTGCGTGTGTGTTCAAGCATTAATAATAATTGTGAAAACCTCAAATTAATTACATTTCAGTGATAAAGAATTGGTTAGAAATAGCATGGGACATCTACACGATAAAATGCTGGACAATAATTAAACAGGCATGCTTTTAGAGGATATTGAAGAACAAAGTGCTGGCGGGTGCAGTGGCTGACGCCTGTAATCCTAGCACTTTGGGAGGCCGAGGCGGGCGGATCACGAGGTCAGGAGATCGAGACCATCCTGGCTAATATGATGAAACCCTGTCTCTACTAAAAATACAAAAATTAGCCAGGTGTGATGGTGGGCACCTGTAGTCCCAGCTACTCGGGAGGCTGAGGCAGGAGGATGGCGTGAACCGGGGAGGCAGAGCTTGCAGTGAGCAGAGCAGAGATTGCGCCACTGCACTCCAGCCTGGGCGACAGAGTGAGACTCTGTCTCAAAAACAGAACAAAACAAACAAACAAAAAAAAAAAAAA
>NW_016808547.1:1771436-1898080 GCF_001698545.2 Rhinopithecus bieti | reverse complement strand
GTGCTAAGAAGTAAAAAGAATAACAGGCTATAAAACATGCACTTCATGATCCCAATTTTATTTTTAAATTATAAATGAATCCAGTATATCTATGCATTGAAAAGTTATACAGAGAATATTAATCACTGTTATCTCTGTAGAGTAGATTGTTGGCTACTTTTCTTTTCTTTTCATTTCTGTATTTTCCAAATTTTATATGACTTTAATAATCAAAGAATATGTCATTTTTGAGAAATCAATCTAAATTTTCTAAAGAGGCATTCCAGACAATTGGATTGAGTGGTCTGCACTGAATTTAGAAGTTGTATATTTTTGTTTGTTTTTATATTTAGTTGATCATGTTTCTGTCAAGACAGAGGTTCTGGAAAACAACACCATCTCCATACATGATGATAATAGCGTGCCTACAGGATACCTAGCTATGCCACCTTGTTCTGTGGCTGTTAATACTCTATTTCTTGATTGTAACTACATTCTTAGCACATGTAACACTATTTTGTGCTTACTGTTTAGATGCCTCAAGAGCAAGAGGCATGCTTTGTTCATCATCTCATTCTAGTGCATAGCTCAGACCTAACAGATAGTATGTATTTCATGAAGACTGGTCGGATGCATGGACAAAAAGAAGGAAAGAAGGGGAGGATGGAAGGAGGGAGGGAGAGGGTTAAAAGGGAAGTTTTTGCCTAGACAACGAAATCACTCACTTTGAGGGATGGGTATGTGAAAGAATTTCTTACCAGGATTTCCAAACAAGTTTATAGAATCTGCTTTCCCAGAAATCTTTTAAGATGGTAGAGACAATCATCTAGCTTAAAGGAGCTAGCTGAAATGAGGTCGTGGCACTCTTACCCTATTATAAGGTCGTGGAATTACAGCATTGAAACAGCAACTCACTCAATGACTGGATGATGCCTTGTAAGTGTTCATGGGGAATGCTTCCCTTGCTTGCTCATGAGTTCAAGTTCCCTAATTACCAACATTAACTTGGTTAGGAAGTATGAAGATTCTTGAGCAACAAAGCTGCTAAAAATATCTAAAGGCAACTTTGAAAAATGTTTAAAGGCGGGCAGCAGAGGTAGACTTTGTGGAGTGAACAAGGGTTATTTGACAAACCACTTGCAACATGTCTGCTTACACCTAAGAGGGTTAGTTGTACACTCGTTGTTCTTTCTCCTCCCTGCCAACTCCCTGTTAAATGTAAATCCCACACTCTATTCTTATACATCCCAGAGGCCATTCTGTTACACAGTGGCCTTCTCAATTAGCCTCTCCAGGTTTTATATTGAATAGGTTTCGTTTAAAATATTTGGGATACGACTAAAAGAAAAGGAAGAGTTCTAAAGACAATCAGCTCCCTTGTCTAATGCTTCAATTGTTCATTCTGTCAGAAATCACTCATGATGGACTGCGTTTTCCATTTTGTGGGGTGCGTTCAGAGTCCAAAGGACACTTTGAAAACCTGAAGATGTGAATTGCCTCTACCTTATTGTTATCACCCAGCACCTTGAATTTCATGGACTGACATTCAGCTTTGAGTCAAAAGTCTTTTCTATGACAAAAACTTCCTTTCTAGTAACCATCATCCGATCTGCCTGGGTCATCACCTAACAAACCATGGAAAAGGTTTAACTGGCAGTGTGTCTGCACAGCAGAGCCAAGGTCTGACTCAGGAGACAGGGAGCTTGACCCAGAGCAGGTGACCTCCCACCAGGACCATCTGGGTCAGGAAGAGGTTGGGGTGTTGGCTCCTTTGTGTGCTTGCTTAGTGGTGAAATGATGCCTGTCCTCACTTTGCTGCTAGACTTTCAGTAAGCCTTGACCACAGCATGCCAGAGGCCTGAGGTTATTTTGACGTTTTGGCTAGAATCTGCTATGGTCAGGCTGGTGCTGTCACTTCATTAGACAGCTCAGTTTTGCCATGAGCTCATCTACAAGAACTTCGCACTTCTTGCAGTTTGCTTGTTGATCATTGTGTTTGTTTTCCCTTCACTTGAAAATTTCCAAAAACTGCTTGTCTGTATTGAGGCCACCAACTCACAAGGCAATGGCTAGACCCCTGCTTTCTCCAACCTGCAGCCATCCCATCCTGCCCATGTGGCATGAGTACATCAGGTCTCTGCCTACTGCTCAGAACCTCACCAGGCATCAAAACCATGATGACCTTAGCTGATGAGATGGAGAATGATGATTGGCAAAGTCTTCTGGCCTCTTTGTTCTCAGGCAGGGCAAAGCCACTCTTACATTTTGTTCCTTAAATACTTTCTGAGCTCTTGCCACAGACCAGGCACTTTGCTAGGTCGTGGGGATCTTAAGGTGAGTCTGACACAGTTCCTGTTCTTAAGGAGCCCACCTCCAGTGGAGGAGACAGGTAGGCCAGCAGGTCATTGCAAAGTCACAGGTCAAGGGTCAAACCGAGACATGTGTAGGGGAAACATGCATGTAGAAGAGAAATGCCATTAATTGCAAGTGCCAAGACTGGCTTCCCCTTGCTACACCCTGTGGCCAAGCCCTACTGAAAGCTTAGCAGGCAAAGAGAGAGTAACATTTGAACTGAAACATAAACACAAAGGAAATGTGGGAATTGGCTGGTTGAAAAAATGCGTTACAGGCATGGGAAATAGTGTGGACAAGGACAACGGAGGTGTAATGATGATTCCAGTTTTAATTTGCAAATGAACACTATGTGCCTGGCTTAGTGAAAAATTATTTCCATGCATCGTACTATTTGAATTTTCACAACAACCCTAATGAGGTACAGTCACTATTATCATCTCCATTCTACAGATGAGTTACCTGAGGATTGTGTTTGCACAGCTGGTAACTGGTAAGGCTGGGTTGCAAAACCAGGCTTTTTGATGCCCCTACCATAATATTCTGCTTTCTCAGAGTGGGAGAGAGACACTGTGTTGAGAACCACATGTAATTCACTATGGCTGCTAGGGGAGATGGCTGGACAGCGAGATAGCATCAGATCTTGGGGAAGGGGCCTTGTATGCTAAGCCTGGGAGTTTGTACTCTTCCCTACATTCCTGGGAGTTGGTACCCTTTCCTACACTGAAGGTTTTAAATGATTTTTCTGGAAGTTGGATTGAAGGGAGAGGAGGGACAAGAACAGGCCTGAAAGCAAAGGGACCACAAGGAGGAGTACTTATGTCATAACCCATGGAGAAGCTGCAAGGCCGAACTAGGGCAGCAGCCATGCAGATGGGGAGGGGTGTGGAGAGTTTATGAGAGCTGGGAGATGTGTGATGACTGGGATGAAGCAGGCCACAGGCGGGGGTGGCAAGGACCACAGCTGGCGGGTGGGGATGCTGGGATCCAAACCCAGGGAAGCTGATTCCAGAGTCTGAATGCTTAAGCATTACCCTTGCTGCCTCCTTCACTCTGCCAATGGAGCTGAAAGTCATCTGAGGCTTTGCATCCAGGATTACATTTTAGATATTTGATCATTTATCTATCTATCTATCTGTCTGTCTATCTATCTATCTATCTATCTATCTATCTATCTATCTATCTATCATCTATATCTATCTATCCATCCATCCATCATCTATCTACCTATTTGTCATCTATTGACATCTGTCTATCCATCTAACTATCTATCTATCCATCTAACTATCTATCTACTACGGTTTAGTTTGTTTGTGCACCCCCCCGCCCCACAACCTCATGTTGAAATTGGATCCTCAGTGTTGGAAGTGGTGTCTAGTGGGAGGTGTTTGGGTCATGGGAGTGGACGTCTCATGAATATATGAATACTCTCCCTGGTGGTGGGGGGATATGTGAGTTCTCACTCTTGTTAGATCCCAGGAGAGCTGGTTGTTAAAAAGCCTGATGTCTCCCCACTCTCTCGCTATGTGATCTCTGCACATGCTTGCTCCCCTTCACCTTCCACCAGAGTAGAAGCACCCTGAGACCTTCACCAGGAGCAGGTGCTTTTTATACATGCTGCAGAACTCTGAGCCAAATCAAACCTCTTTTCTTTATAAATTACCCAGCCTCTGTTACTCCTTTATAGCAAAACAAAACAGGCTAAGACAAAAATCTCTTTCAAGAAACAAGTTTGCCATTTGCAACAAATTCCCTGGCCACATTACCTACAGGTAGTCTGACACCAAGTTGGTTTCACTGGTTTCATTGCTTACCCCTCGTTTTATCTATACCATGCCCCCTCCATTGTTTTATTCCATTTTATTTGTGCCAGGATGATTTTTAAAATAATTTCTTACAAGACAGGTGAGCAGGTGTTTCATTTCATGACTTCTTGCAAGGTTGAGAAGTTCTTCCTGTTGCTCTTGAATTCTTGGTCATAGGGTTTCTTCTTGGTCCCTCCACCCTTTCTTGCCATTGTTAGCCTGCCCTGGTTGCCATTGCTGATTTATATTTCTCCCTATTTCAGACTTGAGTCATTTCTGTTGTAAATTGTAGAGGGATGGGTAGTTACTCAAGTGGTATCACTTCACCCTATTGCGCTGAAAGCACCTAGTATACTTCAAAGCTTTGCATTGCATAGTGGGGGATCTGCTTCTTTAGGGTCACTAGCAGAAACCCTGAAATGCAAAGTACCTACAGATCAGCATTAGCTTTGTAGAGAAGTCTGAGACCAGCTTTTTAAATTTTTTTTCTAGGTAGCCCGTTTTTCTTTTTTTTCCATTATGACATTTCTAGGTTGTTTTTTTCTTTTCCTCAGAATTCAGAGTTTTCACTCAAGTAAATGTAGTATAGGCCAGTTTTCCTTCATTTTCATTGTTGCCAGATGGGCTGTTTTGGTTTGCAGATTCAAGTCTTTCTTCACGATAGGAGAATTTATCTGCAGTTTTTCAGAGTTGCTGCTGCTTCTGAGTTGATCTTTTCATTTTAGGATGTTCCGTATTGATTTCTCGAATCTGCCTTCCCTGCCACTTAGATTTTCGCTCATCATATTAATGTCTTTATTCTTTGCTCCAAAATCTCGGAGAATTTCTCAATCCAAATCTTCTATTCATGATTGCTGTTTAATTTTCTTAAAAATTTGACAAGTACACACTTCATCTGAATTCTGTCTTTGCTGAGTTAAGGTTGTGCCTTTCTCATAAATATTATGTCCTCTTACATCACACTGAGTAGTTGAATTTAGGCTTTTTCCTCTTTTCTTAAGAAAGTCTTCTTTTCTAGTGGAAACATTGGCTCTAATTCCTTAACTCAATATCTTCTTTTTCATAGGCTTGTGATTTTTTTTTTCCATGTGGCTCAACTTCGAGAGGTCACTATGTGGTTGTCCACTTTTGAGAGCTGAGAATGGTTCCATCAATGATCACATGGGTTCCAGAAAGATCTTTCAGGCCCTGACATGGGCAGAAGAGGAATGTTTAGCTTTGCTGCAGTTTTGCTGTCAGCTCACCAAGGTTCGCTTGTCTGTACATGATGACCAAGGCTGACGGTGGGAAGATAACTAAAGTCACAGACACCCCCAGTAGCAAGTGCAGACATTCTGCCACCATACTGCTTGCTGGGACTTACTGGGAGGGAGGGAAAGAGATCTGTTCTCCCTCACGACATGCCGTGTTCTGTGCTGATCTCAGCCATGTTGGCTGTAAGCTCGTAGGTTGGTCTTGCTGGAGCGTTTTCCTCATACGCAGGGAATTCAGGCTTTGTCGACTCTTCCCTCCACCCATTCTTGCCTGAACCATACATTTCAAAGTTTTCTCACCATTGCCAGCCTTCCCTGGTGGCCAGGGCTAATGTATATATTTCTCCCTATCTCAGACTTGAGTCATTTCTGTTGTAAATTGGGGAGGGACAGGTAGTTACTCAAGTGGTATCAGTTAAATCTGTTGAGCCGAAAGCACCCTGGTATACTTCAAAGCTTTGCTTTGCGAAGTGGGGGTCCATTTCTTTATGGTCACCAGCAGAAACCCTGAAATGCAAAGTACCTACAGATAAGTATTCCCCAAAATATCTTCCAAAATCAGTCCCCATAGATACACCATGAATATAAGAATTTCATGGTAAATCCATTTGGGAAATTGTAGTCTGTATTCTCCTCCTAGAGAATTATACTCCACAGTTGCATATTAAATTCTCTTAGACTTCTACAGTGATGAAATCTCTTTATCTTTGTTTAAACTATGTTTCCCAAATGTGTTTGGCCAAAGAAACTTTTTTTTGCCTAAAGCTTACTAATATTCCTCTGAGAATACTTTGGATGCATGCCGTGAACAAGTACTCTTAACTCTGCTCCTAGGAGAAGGTGATTGTTTTTTCCTCCTGAGTTTTGCGGAATGCAAAAATGTGTTTCAATTCACATGTGACAATGTAAGTCCCAGGACAGCCTCCACCCAGTGTTATGGAAAAACTGTCCAATGTTTCCTGAGTGTTTGCACAGGGTTAATGCAATCCTTGGGAAGAAATGAAGAAGCATTTCTGGCTAATGCTGAGTTTCACCCCAAACAGCAGTTTCCAGTTAAATTTCATTTGTGTGTTGTTTATATTACTCAGGATTTACTTAGAGCTGGCATGAGGGAAGAGTATATCCAAGGAGAAGGTAATTTAAAGTGGGGCACAATAACCTTATGAAACCAATTAAGGAATCATTAAAATCTGTTAAAATAGCTGGAATTATCCTGTTCATATTAAAAATCACTTTGATAAATGTTGCAATTCCTGCCAGGAAGCTCTCCCTCCTGACATGGCTCCTTCTGGTCCTGGCATCCGGCCTTGGCCATGTGCCCCTTCTCAAAGCAGAGTGTTCTTTTCTCCGTCATAACACTAACCATGTGGCATCATCATTTGGTTCTCTGTTTTCCCCACTAGCTGGTGAAATCCTTGAGTAGGAGCTGGATCTCATTCACTGCTAAACTCCTAGTCTGTAGTGGAGTGTCAGACGCTTACCTGGAGTTTGGACTCATTGAATGTCAGAGCCAAAGAGAACCTGGGGCGTGATCAGTCCAGCCCTGCCACTCTTACAGATGGCGAACCCAAAGCTCTGTGAGGTTCTGAATCTCAGCCGACCCTAAGGTCTCTCAGCTCCCCAGCACTTCCCTGCCCTTGACCACAGCCCACACCCCACAAAGGTCGCCTGCAGCAGGGCAGAGCTCAGCCACAGAAGAAGCCAGCTCGGCAGTGGGTGGCTCCACCTCTTCTGACTTGTGCTAGGACGGCCTTATCAGCTTCACAGTGAAAACAAGAACTGGATGTGTTGAGCCCCATGTGCCAGGCTAAATGCTTAATATGTATTTTCTTATCTAATGCCCACAGCAACACTATAGAATAGGACCATGGTTATTCCTATTTCACACATAATAACTGCTATTATTCCCATTTCCTGAAGCCTTGAGAGGTCAGAGTCTTTTGCAGTCAGTACGTGGTGGAGTCAAGATGTCTGAGTCAGGACATCTCTTTGGTCATCCCAGAGCTTGAGCTTTTCATGACCCCCAAGCCGCACTGCCCCCAGTCTTCTACCATTGCTTCCATCATTGTTGCTGTCAGCCACGATGGCCATTTTCCCTTTAAAGGATCCTTCCTGGAGGCAGTTTTGCTACTCAGTGTACCATTGTGAGGCCCTCACAATAGTAGCCTATGTCCCTGACCTTCAGAGAATCTTATCACCACCATCTCAGATATAAAGATTTGTGCCTTCCTGTATCAAGAGGAGCTCAGCCGATGTGCTCTGAATAGTTCAAAGGACAGATGCGTGCTTTGCTCCATGTGCTTGGGCCACAGGTCACTTTCTGAAAGGCCCTGTGAGTGGCCAGCATGCTGTTGGGAGAGAGAGGAAGAAGCACTCAGCCTCCCTCTGTAGCAGAAAGTTATTTTATTCTTCTATCAAAAATATTTGCCTTTCATAACTGTCCTACTGTCACTATTCTTACTTAGATGAGGTGATCACCAAAACAGATCCTGATATGTGCTTTCAAGGGAGTATTCACTAGAATCATTTTTGCAAATGGAATGAATGGCTGTGAAACTGTTAACCAGTGGGGGACCTTTGATGTTTTTTGAAAAGGGGCTCAAATATGGTCAAGTCTGTGCTTTGACAAGATGAAAGTGGAGACTGGGTAGACAGTGGTTAGAAAGAAGCAGGCAGAAGAGGAGAGAGTGGTGAGAGTGGACAGTGGAGGTGAGTTTGCAACAAAAGACTTTTGAACACCAAGAACAGAAGCATTGTGTGGAGGCAGCACCAGGGAGGAGCGACCTGGTCCAATGGCCAGGGGCTATTGGAGAAAGGAGCAGCCTCTGTTGGGGAGGGGATTGACAGCCAGGGAGGGCCATGGGGGCAGACCAGAGCACAGAGCCCTCAAGAGGTAGACAGCCAACGGAAGATGGAATACAGTTCCCAGGTGCTGAGTGGAAGGAACTCGTTTGGGAACTGGTTATTTTGGGAAAGGGGAGCAGGGGCAGGTGGAGACTGATCCTTACGGGGAAGAGTGTGGAGCAGGAAGTGGAAGGACACTGATGGCGGTGAGAAGTGATAGCAGGATAAGGATGCAGGGGCTACTGGAGAGGCCACTGTGATGGATGATGAGTTGGCAAATTTTAAGTCATGAAGGAACGGTCAACACAAGCCTGCCCGGGGTGCCCCAGGCAGAAATATGGTAATGGAAACTTGGAGTAATGTTGTAGCCCCAAAACTGGTTGGCTAGCAGATAGACTGCAACACAGCCCTACCCTTCAGATGCCCATCCTGCTCTGAGGGGCATTTTCAGCTTCTAGAAGTGGGACATGGAGGAGAAGCCAGCCAATGAAGCATGTCATGGTTTCTGTGAATATTTTACAACTGAAAGTTGAGATTAACAATAAGTTCCACAGCTAAGGCATGGAAAGCATTCAAGGTTCTAGGTTCCTCTGCCTCCCTTAAGAAATGACCAGCTAGGCCGGGCGTGGTGGCTCAAGCCTGTAATCCCAGCACTTTGGGAGGCCGAGACAGGCGGATCACGAGGTCAGGAGATCGAGACCAGCCTGGCTAACACGGTGAAACCCCGTCTCTACTAAAAAAAAAATACAAAAAACTAGCAGGGCGAGGTAGCAGGCGCCTGTAGTCCCAGCTACTCGGAAGGCTGAGGCAGGAGAATGGCATAAACCCGGGAGGCGGAGCTTGCAGTGAGCTGAGATCCGGCCACTGCACTCCAGCCTGGGCGACAGAGCGAGACTCCATCTCAAAAAAAAAAGAAATGACCAGCTGTGTTCCCACTGAATCCCACTGCTCCTGTGCCAGTGAAGATGAAGCTAACTCAGAAGCACATAGTGGGCAGGAGCCTGGGGGCCTCCTGACCCACTTCTGTCTTTACTGAAGAGGCCCCAAAAGGGACAGTTGTTGTGCCCCCTCATTCCATTTTCCTGACGTTCTCTTTTCACCTCACTGTGTCTTTATTTTTGTGGCCCTGTAGCAAACACTGTGTTTACAGATTCTGATTTATTGGAAATGAAGCTGTGTCTTCTAAGTCCAAGTTTGTACAGAAAATACTCATTTGCAACTTCCCCTTTAAGCAAAGGAAGATGCTTGTTCATTTCCATGATTTAGTGGCAGTAAATTTCGAAAGAAATGTTGCAACTCTGCCAAATGTTTTAGAATTAAACTCCTGCCATCATCAGGCATGTTATCTCTTAATTTGATCATTGAGGGGCAGGGTTCTAGAGTCGGAATAGCACACCACACTCGTGTTTCTGGCATTGTTTGAGAATGTGGTACAACGTGAGAAAATTTCCCAGCTCTGCAAAGCGTAACTTTTTAAGTACCAAAACATCATTGCTTACCTTCTTTTATTTTTTTGTCTTTTTAAGAAAATGATTACAAATATGTTTCATGTTCATTAATGAAACTTGAAATATATAGAAAACTGTGCAAAATAAAGTAAAATTACTTGTAAACTTGCTTTTAAATTTTAAAAGGTTATGAATAGTCCCCTTCCTACCCTAGTCCAACCCTTAAAACCAATTGGCAATATCCTAGTGCTTCTCATTCTAGACTTTTGTATTTAAAAAATAGAGCTCATATATATTTTATTGCATGGTCTTTTAGCTTATTGTGGATGTCATAAATACCTTTCCAAATGAATACAGATTTGTATTAATTCATTCTACCTTGTTCCTTTAAATGGCTGCATAATATTCTGCCAACCATTCTCCACTGGGAACATGAATGTTGTTTTCAGTCTGCAGCTCTTGCAAACGATACTGCAGTGGACGTCCTCGCATGTGAATATTTATCCATGAATACTGGTATTTCTGAAGATAGCTAAGAAGGGCTATAGGAATGATACATTTAAGTTTTGGTAGTTACCCTGCCGAACAGGATAGGTATACCTTTTTTCCCACACTCCTACTGTACCTGAACCCAGGTTCAGCTGTTCTCTTCTCAAAAGCCATACAGGAGAGACAAGATTTAGTGGGAGGAAAAGCAGGGTTATTAAGAGAGCCAACAAATCAGGAAGATGGTGGATCAGCATCCTAAAGTACCATCTGAAGACAGTACAAATTTTAGGCTCTTTCCACATTCAGAGCAGGAGGAAGAGGAGGTGGGTAGGATCAAGAGGTAAAGGACTACCACAGACATCTGGGAGCAAGGATCTGGGAACTTCTTTGTCCTTGATCAGGTCACAATGCTCCTACAAATCTTTAACAAAAACATAGTTGTTTGCATATTTCTCCTTTAATCCCAGAGTTAGTTTTATAAAACACATGATTGCTGTTTTTGCAATCATTATGTCAGTGTTCTAAAATCTTCCTAGCCTACCGGCAGGAATGGCTAAAGGCCTCTTAAGCAAAAATGGAGTCCGTTATGTTCATTATTTTGCTGTTTCACTGTTACAATACTAACTCTAGATGTTTTTATTCTTTTGTCAGTTTTGCCAGTCTGATAGTTTGTGGGGGAGAGGAATGACATATTTTAAGTTAGATTTTCTTCATTAGTGAAATTGAGCATCTTCCCTGGATATATTCGCTGTTTGTATTTCCTAGTGAATTGCCTGTTCATGCTGTGTGCCCATTTTCCTACTGTGTGATTTGTGCTTTTCTGATTTTCTCCTATGAGGTCTTTAAAACATTATGAAGGTTAGCTGTCTGATTACTGTATGTGCTACAAAGATTTTCATTCAACCTGTCTTTGTCTTTTAATTTTGCTTATGTTGTCTTGCATCACACAGGATTTTTTTTGTCTGCTTAAATAAAAGACCCTGGACACGTCTTCCTCTTTCCCTGCTTACTCAGAGCGCTCATTACAAACGCAGAGCTCTCCATTCAGAGATGTCCTCGGGGCTTTTCCAAGTACATAAAGCTTTTCAGCCATGTCCCTGTGGTGTTTGTTGTTTTGTTTATTGTTTGTTTTTCAGTTATTTGTATATCTTTCTATGTAAGGATTCGCTGTCCTACCTCCTGCTGGTAGCTGACACTTCTTGTTTCTCTCTGCATGTCTGCTTTTACACTGACCCAATCCAATCACATCCTTTTATAGTCTAGAAAACCAAACAGCACAACTCGCTGGCATTGAAGCAGCGTGGTTGTCTGGGGTACATACCCGAGGTTTGTTGCCTCATGCCGAGGAAATCAAGGACACAGGCCTGTGGAGTCAGGTTAAGAGCAGAGGTTTAATAGGCAAAAGAAAGAGAAAGGAGAACGGTTCTGTCTCCTGTGTGAGAGAGGGACACCCGAGTGGGACTGGCAGAGTGCACAGGGTTTTATAGACAGGCTTGAGGAGCCAGTGTCTGTTTTACACAAGGCCTAAAGATTGATTGGATCAGGTGTGACATTTACATAGCTTGCCAGGAAGGTGACTACCCCACTCTAATCTTTTATTATGCAAATTGGATCTCTACTTGGCCAGTGCCATGTTGCCTGGCCCTTACTGTGCACCTGGTTGACAAGGAAAAGGGAAGATGGAGCCACCATATTGGACATGTCTAGCCCCCAGGTACACGTTTCCTATCGACACAGCTGCTGGCATTCATCTGTGCAAGCCTCCAGCTTCCTTGTCTATGTCTGCAGCTCAATTTTACAGGCTGTTCTTTGTTAGAAAAGAAAATGATTTGGGAGCTGCTTTTCATTAAAAGGAAAACCTTACTGAGGACTTCCTTACACATGCTACCTGCCTAAATAATTTCTTCTTAACTCCTATATCAGCATCATGGGTAAAAGGAAGCAAAACAGGCTGTGAGTCAGGAACCAGCAGACTTTCCTGAGTGAAGCATCTAGGTTTTAGTACTTGGCCTCTGGGGCATCTGTCACTGCTGCACAGAGACCTTGTTCTCATCAGCTGAGATTGGTAAAGGGGTAATTTCCAGATGAATGAAGTGCTTTTGTGGGCATTTATCTTACATGACAGGCTATGGAGGAGCCTCTGCCCTGACCTGACTGCAGGGGTGCTCGAAGTCTCAAGCTGGTGGCCTCAGGGTGATGTTCATTGTAACTGTGCCAGAGCCATCATCACATGACACTGCCCCTCCCTCCCCCTTAAACCTAGAGCACTCTTTCATCCACAGCCCAGAGCACTCTTTCCGCAGGCTCTGCTGGTCCCACCAAGTGTACAAAGGCCAATTCTGATGAGTCCTGCTCCAAGGAACCTTCACCACTTCTACTACCAGCTTCCCAGCCACTTGGTTTGTATGGACTTTCTCACTTCCTACTTTGTATTATGGCCATTTTTGCATCTATTTGTCTCCCCTGCTTACCTGGCAGTCCAAGAGGACAACGACCATATTATTTAAACTCCTGAATACAGAGCTTAGAACACAGCAGGAATTTTGGTGAATGGCAACTAAATTCCTCTTGGCATCTCCCGGTTATACCCCCTGGGTACCCCTCACCAGAAGGTACCCAGGTTTACCAATCTCACTACTTAAAATTTTAATCTAATTATTATTGAGAGAATTTATATAACTTTATATTAAAACACTAAATATTTTTAATGACAAGTAGGTTTGATTTCATGATATGTTTTGATTAACTGTTTAGGATCTGCTTCTGTAACTAGTGGGAAAATGTCCATGATCAATCCGCGATGCCTGCTATGGATACAGGCGCAGGTTCTCTCAGTTCCTGTGCTGTACGCATGCCATGCCTGACCTGGTAGAGAAAAGGGCAAGAATAAACATATAAAGTATTTGTGTACCTCCAAAAATTCCTATGTTGAAGTCCCAATCTCCAGTACGGTTACTGGTGGAAGGTACCCGAGTTACCACTGACATCCCTGGCAGGAGGGGTTGCAGGGGGAGCCCTCGCCTGCCCCACTCATACCTGTCTAATTATCTATATCAGTGCTTCAAAATATGACCATATTTGGAAATAGTGTCTTTTCGCATATAGTTAGTTAATATGAGATCATACCTACCTATTAGAGTGGGTCCCTAATCCGGTATGACTGATGTCCTTATAAAAGGGGGAATTTGGACACAGATGTGGGACACAAGGAGAATACCATGTGAAGATGAAGGAATATTTATGTTGAGCTAAGTAAATTTGAAACAGAATGTGTTTAATGGAAATGGAAAGGTATATTTATATTGCCAAAAAGAGTTCATAGTAAAACAGAGAAGTCATGAAATTGTATAATATTTAAATATATGAAGCAAAACTATTAGACATACAAGAAGAAATTGAATAAGCCACCTTTTGCATTACACCTTTAATGTACTTTTTAAAGATTTTGACCAATGAAGCCATTGAAATGTAAATAAGGATTTAGAGGATTGTATAATATAGCTAATAATCTTGATTCCACATACATAGATATTCAATGTCAAATTTTAACATTTTAATAATGGATTTTCAAAATTTTAATAAATCTCAAACTTATAGAACTTGGAAAGCCCATTTTTTGAAATCACAATGCAATAAATATAAAATTCATACCAAAAGTTACACTTTAAAAAATCAGTTATTTGTTGTACAAAGGAAACTGTCCCAACTAACTTCTGATGAAGGAAGGGAATCAAAACACTAAATATGGACTATTTTGTAATTAAAACCATGGCCCCACTCCATATCAACGGGATGTGACCAAAACAATGTTTAGAGGAAAGCTGTGGCTTAAAATGTTTTCATTATTAAACGTGGGAAAACTAAAAATTTTACTTATGAATTATTAACCAGTGAAAATAGAAAAAGAATAATAGAATGCCATAGGCAAACTGAGAGAAAGGAATTAATGAAAGAAGTAAAATAAAAAAAAATAAGTAAAATAAAACAAGTAAAATAAGAAAATTAAATTAGAAAACCAAAGTATTATCCAATGGATAAATAATTCTTCATCAAGACTGGTAAAAGAGAAAATCCCTGACAAGTTTAATTGTAATTTTAAAAAGAATGAAAGTTAAGAATGAAAAGAATGAAAGTTAAGAATGAATATTAAGAATAAATAAATTTAACAAAGTATAAAAATTTATGAACAAATAGTGTGCGTAACTTAGATTTTTTATGTGTTAAAACGTTTCAAAAGAAAGTTAATTCCTGGAAGAAGTATGCTAACCAATTTGAATTAAAAAATATTTTTTTTTCTTTGTTTTTTTTAATGAGAAAAGATCAAAGCTAGGCAAGAAATTGAGAAAACTGTCAAAGAACTACACCCCAAATGGTTCCAGGCCTTGAAAGCTTTATGGGCAAATTATTTAAACACTTCCAGAGCATGAGAAAAGTTAGAAAGTGGACTCATTTGTGAAGTTAGCACAACTTTGAAACAAAAACGTACAAACTATGAACCCAGTTTCATGTATTAGGATAAATATATTAAATACAATACTAGCAAATCAAATTAATAGTTATAGAAATACATACTAATGACAAAAATGCTTGGGTGGTTTACCATTAGGAAATCTGCTGATGTAAATAATTCAAGAAAAAAAACTATTGACAAAATATAAGTTTAGGTATTAATTTTTAATGAAGAAATATCTTTCTAAACTAAGAAATGTATATTCTTAACATAGATAAAACACACAGTTGAAACCATAATTAAAATCTTATGCAGAGTGACTAAATATTAGAAGGGTTCTCAGAAAAGTGAAGAATCTGAGAGGAATGCTCATTGTTATTCAACAATGTTTTGGAATTTCCAAGGCAATAAGGTAAGGAAATAAAATATAATTACTTAAGAGGTAGAAAAGAAATGAAAGACAGAATTTACATTGTTGGAGATATCATGATTATCTACATGAAAAACCAAATCCAGTCACTGGAAAATATCTTCAAAGATTGAGTATGAAATGGCCAACAAATGTATGAACAAAATGCTCAAGTATATGAAAAAAATTATCTTAGTGCTGCTAATCCTCAGGGAAATGCAAACCAAAATCACAATGACGTATTATCTCACCCCTTCTAGGATTGCTATTATCAAAAAGGCAAAAAGTATTAATAATAAATGTTGGCAAGGATGTAGAGAAAAGGAAACCCTTATACACTGTTGTTGGGAATGTAAATTGGTACAACCACTAAGGAGAACAGTATGAAAATTCCTCAGAAAACCACAAATAGAACTATCACATGATCCAGCAATCCCACTACTGGGTATTTATCCGAAGGAAAGGAAATCAGCATATCAAAGAGACATCTATGCCCCCGTGTTTATTGCAGCACAATTCACAATAGTCAAGAGTCCAGTTTTTATGCAGACATATAGCTTGATTTCCCTTGGATGTGACCTAGGAATGGAATTGCTGGGTCATGTGGTAGCTCCACGTTTAACCTCATGAGAAACTGCTATACTGTTTTCTGAAGTAGTTGCACCATTTTACATTTCCACCGTGTTCCAGTTTCTTGTAGCTTCACTAACACATTATTGCATTTTTGTAAATTATGATAGCCATACTAATGGGCGTGAAGGGATATCTCACTGTGGTTTTGATTTCTGTTTCCTTAACGACGAATGATATTGAGTATCTTTTCATGTGCTTATTAGCCACCTGTATGTCCCTTTGGAGTAATATTCAGATCCTTTGCTCACTGTATTTTTTTGTAATTTCAATTTTTATTTTAGATTCAGTAGGTACATGTGCAAGTTTATTGCCTGGGTATGTTGCTGATGCTGAGGTTTAGGGTATGGTTGATCCCATCACCCATATAGTGAGTATAGTACCCAATAGGTAGTTTTGAAACCTTTGCCCTCCTCCCTCTCCCATCTAGTAATCCCAGTGTCTATTGTTGCCATCTTTATATCCATGAGTACCCAGTGTTTAGTTCCCAGTTATAAGTGAGAACATGTGGTATACGACTTTCTGTTTCTGCATTAATTCATTTACAATAATGGCCTTCGGTTGCATCCATGTTGCTGCAGAGGACATGATGTCATTCTTTTTTATGGCCGTGTAGTATTCCATGGTGTATATGTACCACATTTTCTTTATCTGGTCCACTGTAGATGGGCACCTAGATTGATTTTATGTCTTTGTTATTGTGAATAGTGCTGTGATGAGGGCATATGTCTTTTTGGTAGAACATTTACATTTTCCTTTGGATATATACCCAGTAATGGGATTGCTGGGTCAAACGGTAGTTCTAAGTTTTTTGAGAACTCTCCAAACTGCTGCTTTCCACAGTGGCTGAACTAATTTACATTCCCACCAACAGCGTATAAGCATTCCCTTTTCTCTGTAGCTTTGCCAGGATCTGTTGTTTATTGACTTTTTAATAATACCCATTCTGACTGGTGTGAGATGGTATCTCTGTGGTTTTGTTTGGTATTTCTCTGATGATTAATGATGTTGGGTGTTTTTTCATGTGTCTGTTGGCCACTTGATGTCTTCTTTTGAGAAATGTCTGTTCATATATTTTACTCACTTTTTAATGGGGTTATTTGGTGTTTACTTGTTGAACTGTTTAAGTTCCTTATAGATTCTGGATCTTAGACCTTTGTTAGATGCATAGTTTGCAAATATTTTCTCTCATTCTGTAGGCTGTCTGCCTACTCTTGATAGTTTCATTTTCTTTGCAAAAACTCTTTCTTTTAATTAGGTCCTACTTATTAACTTGTTTGTTGCAATTGCTTTTTGGAACTTAGTCATAAATTCTTTCCCAAGGCTGATGTCCAGAATGGTGTTTCCTAGGATTTTCTTCTAGGTCTTACATTTAAATCTTTAATCCATCTTGACCATTTTTAAATTGAGGATATTGTGTTTTTATTATTGAGTAGTAAGAGTACAAACCATTTTTAAAGGTCATTACTGTTTGAGGGTATTGTGCAAGCAATGCTTGGAAGATAGAAAAACATCCAATATCCAGATGACAATATGGAGATTGCACAGTCCTGCCCTGTCATAGAGGCATTTTGACACAAGTAGAATGTGTGAACTTAATCCTAAATCTTTTCCACCTGCTAATGCCAGAGCCCTCCCCTACTGCCTTCCTGCAGTCATCCGTCAAGATCCTGGTCACATGAGTGGCAATGGCCACAGGTTCACTGGCAGTTGGATCTCTGTGGCTGCTGGTGAGGGTTGGTGTCAGGGCCTCCTTTACAAATGCTGGCCGTTCTAACTTAGATGACATCCCTTCCATAGGGAAGCTGAGCCCAGTGTCCTGAGAACATCACATTTAGGCATGTAAAGCATTCATTCCTTTAATGAATTTGGATTTACTGAAGATATTCTGGAAATTTTACATACACACACTTGAATCTCATTCACAACTAAACAAAACTTTTTAATAAGTTGCAGCTTTCCCACTACACTTCAGTAAAGCCAGCTTGTTATTTTAACATTATTCTACTGGGTTGATTAAAATGCATTCTTACAAATGAGCTCCCTTATGTGCTTAAAGGACTGGTATCTTAGGGCCCCCATCAAGTCTCTTTCTATCCACTTCTAGGCTGATGAACCTTACAATTGAGAATTATTTTTTTATTGATTTGCATAAAACCACCACTATTTTATTATATTCATAGATTTTGTGTGTTAGGAATTAGACAGGGTGCGGTAGGATGGCATATTTCTGCTCCTCAATATCTGAGCTGCTAGTCTAGAAGTCACATAGTGTCACTTCCACTGTATTTTTTTGGACAAAATATTTGCAAAGGAATCTAACTTAAACCCTTGATTGAAGGAATATAAAGAAAATGTGTGGGTATTTAAAAAAAGTCTGCGGAAGTTCTCCATCAATGCTCACTGAATGAGGAATAAATGAAGGAACTGGAGTTTGTTATCTCTAGGTAGATGGTCTCAAGTTTTAGCCAATCGGACCCTAATACTGAAAGATCCCTCCAAAGGATAGGACTGAGAAGAACATCATTTTCTTTATGCCAGCTAGATTAGAGGGTTCTTTATGCTATTTTCTCTGCTTCCTGTCTGACCTGTGGCATTGATTTCTGATTCCTAAGCATGGCAAAAGTGCATTTGTGCCAGCCTGGGCAACATGGTGAAACCCCATCTCTACAAATACAAAAAGATTAGCCAGTGTAGTGGCACGTGCCTGTGGTCCCAGCTACTCAGGAGGCAGACATAGGAGGATGGCTTGAGCCTGGGAGGTCAAGACTGCAGTGAACCAAGATCGCGCCACTGCACTCCAGCCTGGGTAACAGAGCCAGATCCGGTCAAAAAAAAAAAAAAGAAAGAAAGAAAGAAAAGAAAAGTGCATTTGTGCCTCTTGCCTTCTTTGCCCATAAACATACTTGTATACCAGCAACTGGGGAAGCAGATCAGGTAAATGAGAAGGAAGCTGACATTCAGGGCTCGGGAGGGTGCTCCACACACATCTTTCTAGCATCCCATAAGGTGAGCATTCTGATATCCATTTTATGTATAAGGTAACAGAGGGTCAGAGAGATTAGATCACTCTAACAAGTCCTTGTGGTGTCCACTTCCACTTTCATATCCATGTGGCCCAACTCATTTCAGCCCCTGCCACAGTGGGCATTTCTGTGTGAGCTCATTCTCATTTCAAGCTGACAGTATCCCACGTCATGATGGGATGTCAGTCCACTTTATACTTTCTATCAAAGATTTATACTTTGTATCAAATTTGGAAAATTTTCAACCATTATTTCTTCAAATGTTTTTCCATGTTCCTCCCCTCCTCCTTCACACACTTTAAGTGTATTAGGCCACTTCAGGTTTTCCAATGAGATCACTGATACTCATTTTATTGAAAAAGAACTTTTTACTACTTTCTATGGTTCATTTTGGATTGTTTCCATTGTTATGTCAAGTTTACTATGTCATCTACCTTGTCTAATATGCAATTAATACCCTCTAGTACATTTTAATTTTTTATTATTTTATTTTATTTTTGAGATGGAGTCTCGCTTTGCTGCCCAGGCTGGAGTACAGTGGCCTGATCTTAGCTCACTGCAATCTCCACCTCCCGGGTTTAAGCAATTCTCCTGCCTCAGCCTCCTGAGTAGCTGGGATTACAGGCACGTGCCACCATGCCCAGCTAATTTTTGTATTTTTAGTAGAAATGGAGTTTCACCATGTTGGCCAGGCTAGTCTCGAACTCGTGACCTCAAGTGATCTGCCCACTTTGGCCTGCCAAAGTGCTGGAATTACAGACGTGAGCCACCACACCCAGCCCCATCTAGTACATTTTAAAAATGTCAGACATTGTAGCTTTCATCTCCAGAAGTTTGCTTTGGGTCTTTTTGCCTCTTCCATAGCTCTACTTAACTGTTAGAACATATGGAATACAGTTATATTAACTGTATTAATGTGTTTGTTTGCTAATTCTAAAATCTGTGTCAGTTCTGCATCATGTTTTGGCAGCTTGGTCTGTTTTCCTTCATTATGGGTTGTATTTTCCAGCTTTGTTGCATGCCTGGTAATTTTTTATTTGATGCCAGACATTGTGAAATTTAAGTTGCTGGCTGGAGAACTCTCTTACGGCTGTGAGCTGGGGGCAGTCACCGGCTTGTCTTATTTGTTACCCATTTCTCAGGGATTGCTGTGGTTCATTGCCTGATCTCTAGTGTCTTCTAAACCATCATTTCTTGTATTTGTTTTGTTTTTTTCTTTTGTTTTCGTGTGTTTGTTTCTGACAAGAAGGTAAATCTGATCTGCTATTTCATCTTGGCTAGAAGCATAACTCCATTGTGATTTAAAAAGCAACAACTAAATAAAAGTGCTCTGGTTATGGGGAACTGTCAGCATAACTCACACCTTGCTTCCTGAATGCACTTCATTTGCTGTCAGTAAGCCAGGCTGACAGACCAGAGGATGTGAAAGACCTCTGTAATTATCATACCTAAAGTATTGTGGGCACCACATTTTAGGGAAATAGAGGCAATCAGAAACATATTCAGAAATGTGACAAGAATATAGAGAAGCAGACTATTTTTGTAGGAGGAACAGTTTAAATGATGAAAGGATGTTTGTCCAAGAACGGAAAAGACTCAGAAACTCAGTCATACTCTTCACTTGTCTAAAGGGCTACACAGCAGAAGAATGTATGACTCTAAGGGCAAGTCCAGGACCAGCAGGTGAAATCTTCAAGGAGACAGATAGACTGAGTTGTCTGGAGGTGTAGTGACCACCCCACCACTGGAAGAGTTCAAGCAGCAATAGATGGACATGGGATTGAAGTCTCATGAGGGTGTTGGGCTCAGTGTCCTCTAAGGACACTTCCTACCCTGAAACTCCATTGCCATGTGGAATCCTATCTTCCTTCATCTCAGACCTTGGGGCAGTGACCCTTGTCCACCTACTGAGCAGGAGAACACCTGCTTCCTTATTGCTTTGCTGCTGCTACTGTAAGTTAGTTCTGTGCTTTCAGAGCCAGCTCTTTAGTCAGCTGAGTGTGCTGCTGCCAAGCCCAACTCATCATTTTAGAATCAGCTGGTCCTCTTGAAAGAGGGCAGATTTCTTTAAATTCCTGAGGAGCAAGAAACTGGACATCCTTAAAGGCACATGCATGCTGTTCATGTAAGTCCTGACTGGTATTTGGTGTTTGGAGGAACTTTAGGTACACGGTAAGTGTCGTGAAGAGCCATGTGTGCCGGAATGAAGACTTTTGATTTATGTTTATTTCCTGCAGAGAAATGGTGTGGCCAACTTCTAGGAGTGATATAGACAACGGGGCAGAGAGCAGATGATTGGAGAGCTAACTGTGAAGTTGAAGCAGACAGGTTTGGTGTCCATTGATGTGTAACTGGTGAGAGGAAGGAATAGTGCAGGATGATTCTAAGATTTCTAACCTGAGATATGCAGTCACTAATACATAACAGAAGACAACTCTAGAAGTCATAAGCAAAAAGAGAATTCTTAGATAAATGTTAATGACTCCCATCAGTCAAAGGGGACCGGCTTTGGAAAATGAACAGAAACCTAGGCAGCTTCCATGGGTTAAAGAAGCATGAAGCCCAGGGAATATCTGTTAGTAGCAGCAGCCTGCTCAGGACACTGTGCTTTGTTCTGCTGTTGAATTTGAACCATCCCTTCACCCCAGAAGGATGCAGGGAGGTAAAATCTAGCTTCTTTGACTTCCAGAGTGGAAGCTAGTATATTGTCTCCACCATAATCACTCACAAAGGAGGATTTCTTTCAAGTAAGACATAGGTTTGGCTGCTGGTCAGTGTAATTAAATGACAAATGTTACTGCTGGTAGTGATGCTTCTAATAGAGATTAGGATGCATACCAGTAAATGATTGAGTTTTGCTGCATATAACAGAAAATCCCAAATATCAGGGCCTTAAATAAATCTATTTTATATCCAAAGGTAGACAGTCTAGATTTAGTACAATGGCTCTGTGATGTAACCAAGGACTCGTTCTGCCAGCTTTCACTCCACAATCCTTATTGTGTGGCCCTGGCTTTCCTGCCTTTCGAGATGGCTGCTAGCGCTCCCCGGTCATACCTGTGTTTCATATGGAAAGGAGTGTTCCCAAAAGTCATGCTCATGACTTCTGCATCCATCTGATAGGACAGAGCCATGTCAGCTGAACACCTTCTAACTCTAATGGAGCAGGCACATTGCCACTCTGAATGAATCAAGGTTCCTTAGCATGGAAGGAGAGAATGTAAATGAGATGGGTCACTAGTGGTCTTTTCCATGGAGAGTAGAAAGAGGAGGATGTTTTGGTAGAAATATTTGGGCACGATTTTGAAAGACCTGTGAGACTGAGGTACACATTTTCAGTAGGTAAGTGAAGGCAAGATCTAGAGCTACAAAGGAACATCTTGACTGGAGACGTAGTCTTGGGTCTTATAAATGTATGGTTAGAAATAGAGGCAATGGCTGGGCGCGGTGGCTCATGACTGTAATCCCAGCACTTTGGGAGTCCGAGGCAGGTGAATCACGAGGCCAGGAGTTCAAGACCAGCCTGAACAAGATGGTGAAACCCTGTCTCTACTAAAAGTACAAAAATTAGACATGTGCGGTGGCAGGTGCCTATAATCCCAGCTACTCAGGAGGTTGAGGCAGGAGAATCGCTTGAACCCAGGAGGCGGAGGTTGCAGTGAGCAGAGATCACACCATTGCACTCCAGCCTGGGTCACAGACTGAAACGCCGTCTCAGAAAAGAAAAAAAAAAATAGAGGCGATGGAAAAACGATATAAAAAGAGACAAGATGAGATGAGGTATAAAACTCTGGAGAATGGCAATGCATAGAGCAGCAGCAGTTCTCAAGGTGTGGTGCATGGACCCTGGGAGTCTCTGAAATGTCTTCAAGGGCACACAAAGTTAAAACTGTTCTCATAATAACACTGAGATGTTTTTGCCCCTTTCTGTGTGTCAACATTTGCACTGATGGCGTAAAAAGCATTGGTGGGTAAACTTGCTGGGCCTTAGCGTGAATCAAGGCAGTGATACCAAGTTGTCCTGGTGGTCGTTGTACTCTTTATCACTACACACTTGCAATTAAAAAATAATTTTAAAATGTTTAAATGCCAGCTTCACTTAAGAATGTCCCTGTTGAGACAGTAAATTTATGAGTTGTATTAAGCCCTGAATGGAAAACATGCATAAAGCGACTTCTCCACATACCAAAGCATGGGGATTGTGTCGGGGAAAGCACATAGGCTTCCTCTGGGCCGTGAGCTGAACTAGGTGTTTTTTCCATGGAACATAGTTTTTGCTTGAAAGAATGACTAACAAACAAATGGAGGTTATTACAACTTATGTATTTGGCAGATATTTTCTCAAAAAAAAAAAAACAAATTGAACTTGTCACTTCAAGGAAAACAGTTGACAGTATTTGTTGTCAGTGGTAAAATTCAGGTTTTCTAATAAAAATTTGAGTTTTGGAAAGCTTGTGTCTACCACCATAATTTTGACCAGTATCTAGAGATGTTTCTGATGAGATACATAGTGGTATTAACGAGTGCGATATTTTAATGTTGTGTAATGCAATGTGTCAACATTTAGAAGGTCTGTATAATATGGTGAACTATTATTTTCCAAATGACCAATATATAATATGTAAAATTATGTGATGGGTAAAAGATCCATCCAAAGTGTTAGACAAACTAGCTTATTTTAATATTGTATTGAATGTTACAATATGACAGTATAAAAAATTCATTCATATAGTTCTGGATTTTATATTACAATTAGCCTTTAGGAAACTACCCCTTAAGACTTGGAAAAATACCAAAGGAGAATATACTTAGTATTCTGAAAAAGCTTCCCCCTTTTCTCCCTTTTCCATATCTATGTGAGACCCTATTTTCTTTATATACCTCAACTAAAACAACATATTGTAACAGATTGAGTGTAGAGCAGATACTAGAATCAAGCTGTCCATTATTAACCAAGGCATTAAAGAGATTTGAAAAATGCTAAACAATAATTGAGGGATGATTACTTAATGTGATAAATGTGTGTGCATGCGTGTTGTATCTTAGTCCAAAAGGTGATATTTAATGGAGAAAGCCCTGAGACATTTCCACTAAGATCAGAAACAAGGCAATAATGCCCACTATCTCTACTACTATTCAAAATTATAATAGACTTATTATCCCATGCAACTAAATAAGAGAAATTAGAGGCAAAAGAATGCACAAAGGAAAAGGAAAACTATCTCTATTTTCAGATTATATAATAGTACACCTGGAAAAACCTAGTGAATCGGTGATAAAACTGAAACAAATAATTTAAGTTAATATATGAAAATAGCCTTCATATACATAAACAATAAGCAGAGGATATAATGGTAGAGAAAGCCACATTGACAATAGTAAAAAGAGGATTAAATAATTAGGAATAATTTTAATAAGTACACAAAGTACAAGTATATATGAGGAAAATTTGAAAACACTCCTGAAAGACACAAAAGTAGGTTTAAACAAATGAGAAAACATCCTTTGTTCTTGGGAGGATAACTCAACATTATAACTTCAGGAGATGTCAGTTCTCCTGAGGTTAATTTACAAATGTAATGTAATCCTAATAAAAATATCATCAAGCTGTTTTATGGAGTCAGATAAGTTGGTACTACCAAAGTTCCTGTGGAAAAATATACCTTCAAGAATAGCCAAGAAAAAATACAAGGAATAGTCCTTCCAGACATTAAAACATACAATAAAGCCTCTATAATTAAAATAGTATGGTACTAGTGCCTGAACAGACAATTGGCCAGTGGAATAGAAGAGACAGTCCAAAATTAGACCCAAACACGTGTGGGAATTATTTGATAAAGTTGGCATCTCAAATCACTGCAATTTAAGAAAATGTTGAGGGGGCAACTGGATAGCCATTTAGAGAAAGATAAAATTAGATTGATATCCCATAACTCCCAAAAGAATAACTCCAAATGGTTTAGGGATCCAAATGTGAAAAATAAAACCATAAAAGTGTCAGAGGAAAGCAAGGGTGAATTTTTCCTTAAGCTTTGTGTAAGAAATAGCTTTCTAACTATGACTCAGACTCCAGGGGTAATAAAAGGTTGATAAATCTTACCACATAAAATTTTTGAAATTTTTAAATCACCACAAAGTCAAAAGACAGGAGACCATCTGGAATAACATATTCATAACATATACCACAAGGATTTAATATCCCAAATACAGGAAACTCTTAAAAATGGACAGGCAAAAGATCTAAATAGAAAAATGGGAAAGAGACAGTAGCAGAGAATTCACTAAAAAACCAGATATAAAAAATGGTCCTCAAACATACAAAGTCATGTTCAAACTCACTCATAATTAGAGAAATGCAAATTAGGACAACACTAAGAAATCATTTATCACCTGTCAGACTGACAAACATTAAATAACGTGACAGCACATTATGTTGGCCAAGACTTTGGGGAAGCAGACTTCCTATACATTCCTGGTGGGAATGCAAATTGGTGCAACCCTTCTGGAAGAAAGTTTGTCAAAACAAAACTACATATGAGCTTACCTTTTGACCCAGCAATCCCACTTCAAGGGATCCATTCCAAAGATACACTTCTGATGATAATAAAACACATATGTACAAGGTTATTCATTGCAGCATTGTTTCTCATTGCAAAATATTGGGAACACCTAAATGTCCAGTGTTTAGTGGTTGAATAAACCATGGCACTTCAATAAGATGAAGCACTGTGCAGTTATAAGAAAGAATTAAGGAAGAGCTGTATGAATGCATATGGAGTGAATTCCAGGACATACTGTTCAGTGAAGTAAGCGAAGTCCAAGAGTATTTACAGTACACAGCTCTTCATAGAAGAAAGAAGACGACATGAGAAAATGTACATGTATCTGCACATTTGTGCAAAAGAAATGCAGTAAGGATAAACCAGAAATGAAAAGAGACTGGTCACCTACAGAGGGTGGATGGAACAAGAATGGAAAGAAGACAGGAATGTAGTGTAGTGAGGGTGGCATTTCTCTGGCTCACAAAACCATAGTAATGTTTAACATGCCTTTATCAGTGTCTGGAGTGAGGGGCTGTCACTGTACTTGTGTGACTCTATCACTGTGAACCCTTGGTCCGACCCAGTGTGGAAATATTTGCTTTAAGTGTCATGCAGTGTAAAAGGAAATTTTCTACTTAATAGAATTTGCCTATGAGGTATCAAAAAGGAATGCTTGTTTTCACTACAACAGTTCTAACCAGCTACAGATGTTCAAGAACCTTGCACTGTGAGGGACCCCAGATACCAGACCCACATTGGACAAAACAGACGACTGTTTATTAACCCCAGTGAACAATGAGGATTATTTTAACCAGTTCCTTTCTATCTGGAGCACTAGCTTTCAGTGCTTAGCATAACCATCACCAGTGTCTCCTTTCTAGCCCTTAAACAACCCTGACTTTCCCCCACAAGGGGAAACACTGGTTGCGCTCCCTTGCCTGACAAGTTAGTAACCAGCTTCAGTGGTTTTTACTTGTGTTTCTTTTGCCTGTGATGGTCTTTGTTTCATTCTTTGTCAGCAGATAAGAGAGATATTTACATAAGCTGAAAGACCCATATTGGCTTCTTACTGAAGTATCCTAAATAAATGTTTTGTCCAAGTTGTACAAATGTACAGAAGAATTATTTCTATTTCATCTTCCTTAATTTCCTCTGCATCATCCACAGATGGAGATGATAATGTACCGTAAAATTGTCAAAAGACATCAGGCGGAGAGAGAAGCAGGAACTGCGTGAGGAACTGGTTAATTCATTGGCTGGCTTCCCAGCCCTGCATGGCCAACACTCACTGTATTTTCGATTGCTTAAGTAAAATTGTGGACACTTTTCTTCTTTCCCATTCACCTTGGGCATATTGTTGATGACACTGGTATTTCCCATTTCAGGAATGACCATACCTGAAGAAGACGCTGATGTGGGACAAGGCAGTAAATATTGCCTCGTGGCAATTGGGAGACTCCAGGTAAGAAAAAATTGATAGTCTTTTTAATCTTAAATGAAGGCTTATTGCCACAAAGTGCAGAAGACGGTTGGTTTGGATGCCTATTCTGATCACCTGTGTTCTTGATATTTGTTGGATTTCGTGTCTCACTCTGGGACGAGGCTGAGGCCAAATCTAGAAGAGAAGGGGACTGTGAGCTGCAAGCAGAGTTCTTGCTGAGTTGAGGGGTCACATCAGTTCATCCCCCATGCTTGTGCCAGTTGCCATGAACTTGCATTCTGCTCACATCACATCCCTGCTTAACCCCCTTGACTGTTTCCCCAAGGTCTGTGGGATAAAGTCCAAGTTCATCTTTACAACCTCATCTCCTTCCCTTCTTCCTCTCTCACATCTTGTTCCCACCCAGCACCATTCCCCTTTCCATAAACCCCCACCTCTGGGGGTGTTCACAGGCTGTTTCTTCTGCCTGGTATTTCCTTGTTCCCCTTCTTCTCCTTTCAATATTCCTTACCCTCATTATCTGCTCATCTTTCAAGACCCAACTAAAATGTCTCCCTGATCTTAGTCTAAATCAATCCTTCTCTCCTCCCTACTCTCATAGCACTGAGCTCTACCCTCAGTTACTCTTCTTTCACTGTCTGTTGCAGGTAGTAAGTTGAGAGCATGCTCATCCCTGCAAGCTCCTCAAGGCCAGGGAATGTGTCTTTTATTGTGTGAAAGTTAAATTTGCTCAATGTCTGGCACACACAGTAACTACTCATTCAACTGGACTGTTCATTCTCCCTAGGACATTGAGGGTCTTCCCCATTCTGAAGAGGAGAGACATACTAGACCTGGTTCAGATACACTAATCTCTCATGTCACTGGTTTCCTAGTTCTGACCATTTTCAGACAATTGAATAGGCAATTTCATCTATGTATGACCTACGCTGGGTATTGCTTGCACATGGGTGAAGAAAGAATATTTGGGTAAATTCAATTCACAAATATATATGCTCCAAGTATTGTAACTAGTTCCTTAGGCTTGTTTGTCATCCTTAGTAAAGGGAAGGTGGGGGAAGAGAAGGGGATTAACATTTATTGAGCACCAACTTGAGCAATTGCCAAGGTTTAACATGCAATATCCCTTTTAAGGCTCACAAACACCCTATGAGATTATAGGTTTTATTATTCCCATTGGTTGATAAGACAACTGAAGTTCAGAAATGTAAAGAAAGTGGCCAACTGTTACAGTTAAAGATGTGATCAGGGATAGATGTTTGAACACTTTAGGGTCGTTGTACTGATTGACATGGAAAGATCTTTGAAGTGAAATGCACATGGATTACTCTTCTCGTCTCTGTCACCATCTCCAACTCATCTCTGTCAACACCACCTCAACTGTGGATTTTCCCCATCCCAGGTGACCAGCTCTCCTGTATGCATGGACATGAATGGGATGTCAGTGCCCACAGAGTTCTTATCCCGGCATAACTCTGATGGAATCATCACATTTGTGGATCCAAGATGTATCAGTGTGATTGGCTACCAACCCCAGGTCAGTAGATAGTTTTGAGCTCATGGCAATTGACTAGAGATTTAATTGCTTTAAAAACATTCTTACCTCATTTGAGATACAACACAATGGCCATGTGGAGAAACATCATAAAGACCGATATACCCTGCCTGCATAGAATGATAGATATCCTTCCAAGGCAAGAAAGGACATTGTAAACACCTGTGCCACTTAACATGGACTCTTTCTTCTTTGCCCTCACTGTTATGTTTCTCTAGTTGATTTTTCACAAACTGGAGTTAAGATGTTCTATTAAAAGGGGCTTTCTTATTAATTAATGTTCATTACAAAGCTCATTAATGTGGAAGACTCTGCAAAACCTGGTAAAGATGCCTGCCTAATTTTGCCTAACCTCTTGTTTCTCAAGTGCATTTGGAAACCTTTTTTTATATAGGTGGCACGTCTTTAGGTCTGTGTTCTAGACTCTTTTAAAAAGTCAATGTCATGAGGAACAAAAAGGCAGGAGCAATTGTCCCAGATTAAAATAGACCAAACAGATAAAATAATAATATGCCACATAAGGGTCTTAATTGTGTCCTGGGCCTGAAGACAGATTGATAGAAAAGTCATTTGGGAGACAATTGAAATGTTAATATGTACAGAATATTGAGTGATGTCATTGAATAATTATTGATTTTCTTAGGTTTGGTATAGCACATGATAGCACATTGTCATTCTGTAAGATAATCTCATTTTTATGAGATACATGCTAAAATACTTTGAGGAGAAGTCCATGATGTCTACAACTTAATTTCAAATGGTTCAGTAAGAAATTAAGTATATACATGCTTATGTATGAACCTATACATATATATGAAGAAAGAAAAATGCAAATGTGGCAATATATTGATAATTATTGAATATACATAAAGGATATATAGCAGTGTGTTGTATATCAACTCTTTGTAGATTTAAATTTATTTAAAAATAAAAAAGCTTTTTTATAAAGAAAAAAGATGTTTATTCTGAGGAACAAAGTTTTGAGATATGTATATATGAGTATTTTAATGGCATGTGTATTTTAGGATTAGAAGCAGTTCAAACTAGAACTATTAAGACCCTGCATATGATTCTGCATGTCTAGATTTATGTAAACCTCGGGATTCTTGGATGGAATAAAGGGAGAAATGGATTTGTTTCCAGGTTCACCCCAACCTCTGATGGCAGCCAGACCCATTTATCCAGTGGCACCTCCCATGGGCATCCAGTTGCTCCTTGGCACGCAGATAGGACTTCCCCTCCACTGCCAGTGTCAGCATTCACTTAGGCCATTTGCCGATTTGGATTGTGATCAGTGAGTTAGTTTAAATCTTTTGCTGTTTAAAACACTTTCTGACCAGGCATGGTGGCTCATGCCTGTAATCCCAGCACTTTGGGAGGCTGAGGCGGGTGGATCACTTGAGGTCAGGAGTTAGAGACCAGCCTGACCAACAGGTGAAACCCTGTCTGTACTAAAAATACAAAAATTAGCTGTGCATGGTGGCAGGTGCCTGTAATCCCAGCTACTCAGGAGGCTGAGGCAGGAGAATTGCTTGAACCCGGGAGGCAGAGGTTGCAATGAGCCAAGATCACGCCATTGCACTCCANGATCACCTGAGGCTGAGAGTTCAAGACCAGCCTGACCAATATGGAAAAACCCGTTTGTACTAAAATACAAAATTAGCTGTGCATGGTGGCAGGTGCCTGTAATCCCAGCTACTCAGGAGGCTGAGGCAGGAGAATTGCTTGAACCCGGGAGGCAGAGGTTGCAATGAGCCAAGATCACGCCATTGCACTCCAGCCTGGGGCACAAGAGTGAAACTCCATCTCGAAAAATAAAAAACATAAAATAAATTTTTAAAATACACTTTTAACTGGACCACTTTACTACAACACTTTTGAAGTTTTCTGTAAACAGTTTATCTTATTCTGATCAGTTTCATTGTGAAACACACTTTTTTTTGGACTAATGCTATGTCCTTTGAATGTAGCATAGACTAATGATGGTAGATAGTAAACAGGCTTTTAACAAGTACAGTTATTTTATGATAACCTCATTTCTTTAGCCACAGGAGAGCTACAATTTCCACATTTAAACAATTCCAGTTTTCATAAGCAACACATCTGTCCTCAGGCTATTATTTTGCTTTCTTTTTATGTTATTAAAATATGTTTATTGCAGTTTGCCTCTCCAAGACAAACAAAAATAAAATTGCATTCTGAAGCTACTGATTGTGCCTTAGCAAAATTAGAAATTGATATTGATCATGCCAAAGGAACTTAGAATGAATACCAAGAAGCCAGTTCCTTGATGGCTCCCAGGGAAATTTTGCATTCACTTTTTTTTCAAATCTTGGGTGGGACAGGCTAAAGGAGATGAGTTAAAGGAGATGTTAAAGGAGATGGAAATGAACAGTTGTCTCACAGTAAGTATGCAAATAATTACAAATGGATCTGGGATTACTAAAGCTTGTCTCTTTTATTTAGGATCTTCTGGGAAAGGACATTTTGGAATTCTGCCACCCTGAGGATCAGAGCCATCTGCGTGAGAGCTTCCAGCAGGTACATACTGCCAGTGCCCACTTAAAGCTGGTGCATAGTCTGGGCACCTGTGGATGTGGCTGGCAGGACATTAGTCCTACTATATGCCAGGCAGGCTGCAAGGTGCTACCTGTGGCCTCACTCAGGGCCCCTGCTAGGAAGTCGCTCACAGTCTAGTAGGGAAGACAGACACGCATCAGTAAATAAGTACTATGTAATAGGATAAGAACTCTAACGGGTCATGAAGAAAAAGATTGCAGAGCACAGAGGCTGGAGAGGATAACTGCATGGGGAAGAGGGAGGAATTGTTCCAGGGGAGAGAACAACTGGGATGGGTCTTAAAGGACGAGCATAGAATAAATAAGTGAACATTCTAGACTGAAGGGGCAGCCCTAGAGTTACAAGAGGGAGAATCCTAAGCAGTTGCTAGTGGCTGGAGTGGCACTGGCTGACTTGGAGGAGGTGGGCAGTGGTGATAAATGAGCCTGGTACAGCCACGTTATGAAAGGCCTCTTAACCCATGCTAAAGAACATAGATTCTCTCCTCAGTCATTTAAAGGTAAATGAAGACCAGGTGCGGTGGCTCATTCCTATAATCCCAGCACTTTGGGAGGCCAAGGTGGGCAGATCACTTGAGGCCAGGAATTCAAGACCAGCCTGGCCAATGTGGCAAAACCTTGCCTCTACTAAAAATACAAAAATTAGCCAGGCATGGTGGCACGCACCTGTAGTCCCAGCTACTTGGGAGGCAGGGGAATAGCTTGAACCTGGGAGGTAGAGGTTGCAGTGTGCGAAGATTGCACCACTGCACTTCGGTCTGGGTGACAGAGTGAGACTCTGTCTCAATCAATCAATCAACCAATAAAAAGGTAAGCGGCCGGGCGGGGTGGCTCATGCCCATAATCCAGCACTTTGGGAGGCCAAGGTGGGCCGCTCATGAGGTCAGGAGTTCAAGACCAGCCTAGCCAACATGGCAAAACTCCATCTCTACTAAAAATACAAAAATTAGCCGGGTGTGGGGGCAGGTGCCTGTAATCCCAGCTACTCTGGAGACTGAGGCAAGAGAATCGCTTGAACCCGGGAGGCAGAGGTTGCAGTGAGCCAAGATCGTGCCATTGTACTCCAGCCTGGGCAACAAGAGCAAGACTCTGTCTCACATACATACATACATACATACATACATACATACATACATACAGTAAAAAGAAAGGTAAGCGAGGATGACTTTGAGGATTTTAGGCAGAGCAGTGTTTCAAAAAACCACTTTAGTAGCCCAGGTATGCAGAAGAGACAGATGGGGGAAATAACTGGAAACAAAGACAAGAGGCTTTTAAAATTGTCCAAGTAGGAGGTGATGTGGCCAGAATGTGGGCAGGGGCAGTGGAAATTTAAAATAGGGGGCAACTTGAGGAGACAGTTGTTTGACGAGTGCCGATGCTTTGGATAGACATGGTGAGGAGAGAGGGATTTAGGGTGACCCGGGAGCCCGAGAGGGTGGCCACCCTAGTAACAGTGTCATGCACATCGTGACTGTTAGCTGCTGTGTATTGAGCACCTACTGTGTGCCAAACATATGGGAAGCCTTGTCCGATGCACTATTGAATCTGCACAGTAGTCGGAGGAGGTAGGCATCATCATCTTCATGTTACAGGTGAGTGTAGTGAGGCTTGGTACCTCCCTGCCACACAGGCGATGAATGAGAGAACCGGGATTCACATGGAGGAGTCGTGGCTTCCTGAACCCAGGTTCAGCTGAGGTGAGAGAGAACACACCTCCTCTCTCCACAGGGCTCTCATATCTTGCTTCAGCCCTAGGAAAGAATAGAGCAGGCAGTGTTCTATTCAAGGAAAGAGGCCCTTGAGTTACTTTTCAAGAGGGAATAATAGTTTGTCATGCCTCTGAGAAAACATGTGCCTGACATTCTGCCTTTCAAGTATCTAAGAGTGGGGCCTCTCTGACCACCGAACCTTCCTATTGAAGGCATTGCTATGTTTGCGCAAATAGACATAGGACTCCAAATTTATGCCACGTATGTGGATAGAACTCTTAACCCCCACTCCTTCCTGCACACTCTCCTCGTTCCTTTCAGAACATCACCTACTCCTGGCTTTCTTCCCATTTCTGGCCTCCTCTGCTGGTTTCTCCTCTTCTGCCTTCTTCTACAAGCCACCATGGATGATGCCCCAGGCCCCCCTCCCCTTGGCTGCCTTCTCTCCTCCCTGTGATGTCTCCCTGGATAATCCTACCCATGGGACGACTCCAGCCCAGACTGTCCATCCTGCTCCACACTTGCTTTTACCCCGCTGGGGTAGTAGCCCACTGGGGTCTACTTGAGGGTGGACAGTGGGAGGAGGGAAATATAACTATTGGGTACCGGGCTAAACACCTATGTAACAACCAGCAGCTATGCCACACTGCCACATCAGTGCCCCACAGCCCTCAAATGCAGAATGCCTGATTCTCCTTTCCCAGCCCCCAGTTCTCCTCACGTCACCATCCACCTGTTTGCCCAGGCCAGAAACCAAGAAACATCCTTAGCTCTTCCCTCAGTCCAACTCCATACATTCAGCCCCTCCTTTCTCTCTTCTTTCCTTTCCCCCTGAACTAGGTCACCCCATCTCCCATTCTGACCATTGCAGTCATTTTCTTGCTGGTCTCTGTGCTTTTACTCTTACTTTACTCCAAGCCATTCTGAAGACATAAATAGCTTCATGCTATCTATATACCTGGCCCCGTCTCATCCTCATGTGGACACTACTCTTGAGTTATGCTGGCCTTCTTCTGGTTCCTTGAACATGCTTTTCCCCACCTCAGGGCCTTTGCACGTGCTGTTCCCCTGAGGGAATGCCTTTCCTTCACTCTTCACGTGACTGACATCTTATCCTTCAGCTTTCCACTCATGTTGTCTCAGGGATGCCCTCAGTGGTCACTCTACCTAGGAAAGTCACCCCAGCCTCTTTCTAAGTCCCTTGTTTTCCTTCACAGCAGCTATTTCAGTTTTATTTATTTGTCCATTGGCTTGTTTGGGGGATTATTTTTTTGTCTTCCTTACCAGAACCTGACCTCCCTATGGGCAGACTTCATTACGTCTGTGCTTTTTTTTTTTTTTTTTTTTTGAGATGGGGTCTTACTCTGTCACCCAGGCTGGAGTGCAGTGGCACAATCTCAGCTCACTGCAACCTCCACCTTCTGGGTTCAAGTGATACTCGTGACTCAGCCTCCCGAGTAGCCGAGACTACAGGCATGTGCCATCATGCCTGGCTAGGTTTTGTATTTTTAGTGGAGATGGGGTTTCACCATGTTGGCCAGGCTGGTCTCAAACTCCCGACCCCAAGTGATCCGCCTGCCTCGGCCTCCCAAAGTGCTAGGATTACAGGCATGAGCCACTGTGCCCAGTCTTCATCTGTGCATTTGATCGTCATCTTCACCACTGAGTGTAGAGCCCTGTACAAGGGTGGCTCTTAACAAAGCAATCTAAATGGATCAAAACCCATAGCAATTGATTTTCATTTTGGAAAAATGTGGAATTGGAATGGTTAAACATTGTAAGAGGATGCCTTTTTATGCCATATGTTTGCTAACTATGTGGAAATTATGATAAACTTTGCATCATTTAGCATAGTCAGGTTTGGGTTGGGTGGGCTTCATTTTTCTGGGTTAATGGAAATGGAGCTTTAACAGTGATGGGGGCCTCCATTCTGTGCCCAGTAACTGGCCAGACCCATTTCATTATCTTATGTAATCCTCAAACCTACACAGTAAGTGTTGTCTTCCTCATTTTTTTCACAGTAGACACTGGGAGGTGCAGTTGCCTGCCCCAGGTCGCAGAGCCCAGGCCTGCCTGCCTCCAATGCATCCAATCACAACACCATACCCCACACACAGGCCTCTCCATCCAACAGCACACCCAAGGCTTCAGACTGCTGACACTGTCAGAACCCGGTGGGTTTTGAAAAGACAAAGAAGGAATTTAACATCTGATCCCACCCTGATATCCAGCTTAAGTAATTCTCACTCGGTGAGCAGCCACCACATTCCTCCAGCAGGAGGGGAGGCCGAGACAGTAATGCCGGCAGCCCCAGCTCCAGCCCCGGCCACAGGGCACAGTGGGCAGCGGCCAAGCAGCTGCAGGGACATGCTGGAGCACACCATGCCTTGGCCCCGTGCTTGTGTTCTTTGGTCTCCCCACTGATAGCTGAGGTGGGGGTCAAATGTTGATAAAGGGAAGTGGCTTCTTCTTGCAGAAGCAGGGAGGTGGCTACGTCAGCTAAGAGCCAGCTCTTGAACTCTGGATTTAAACAAAAGTACTTGAATAGTCTGGACAGGAGGCCCTTAGAACATGACTGTTTGTGAGGAATTTGAGTTTGAGGGGGGTGACAGGGAGCCAGCCAGGGACCAGGAAACTTGCGTCTGCTCTTGGTTTCCCTCTCCGAATACAGTTTACCTATAAGTCAAAAAGAGCTGAACTCCATGAAAGTGAAAGCAGGCTCCCATCTCGCCTGTCTCCTTTCCACTCAGGCACCTTCCATGATTAGGAGGATGATGAAGGGGGCTGTTTCCATGAAGAGCCAGGCTAAGCCAGGTTTTATGCTTGGCCTTGGCCATCTCCTGCATTGCACCTGAGTTAAGCACAGCCACGTGCGTCGCCCTGGTCTGAGGGCCTGGACCATGGCGCCTGCACCATGCATAGCCAATCCCCCATCACATGTCAGGTTTCCCAGCCTCCCAACATTTGCCCATGCTGTACCTTCTGCCAGGAGAGCCCTCCCCACACATCCTCACTTGCCAACACTTTACCCTCTTCCAACTGGAGAGAAACCCCATTTCTCTCCAGGAGCTGTCTTCAGATGCTGACCGCAGGCCATCTCTCCTCACCCTCCTGGTAACCCCATGGCATTTCATCTGTGTTTCTGTAGTGGCATCAAGCATACTCTCTCTGGGTTACAGTTATCTACACACTGATCCTTCACCTGCTGGCTGAGAGGCTCTTTGGGGACAGAGAATGTGCATTGGCAATAGGAATTTATGTAAAGGGCTTTGGAGCCAGGTAGATATAGGCTTAAGGTCATAAGGCTTTAGGCAAGGTATTCAACTCCTTTGAGGCTCAGTTTCCAGGTTCACGAAATGCTGTTGTGAGGACTGCTTGAGCTAACATGTAAGGTGCTTAGCCTATAACTTGGAACCAGGAGGGTGCAGAACTGCCGGCTCCCTTCTTCTGTTCTCTTTCCACAGCTCCTAAGGCTGAGCTTCCCTTTACATAGCTCCTAAGGTGGTGCCTTCTGTGTGCTAGTTGCATGGAGCTAACAAATTTCACACTATCTCAGGCATTCTAGTTAGAAGAAACAAACAAAAAAAGGGACCGCCCTTCCTGTGCTTCCTCAGACTGCAGAAGATGTGGGTTTCAAAATGTGGACAGTGACTCCCTATGTCCCCTGTTTTTGGAGCAGACACAGAGAAGTCCCCGTTGGATGCTGACCTGAGAGGCACATGGCCTTGACCTCCAGCCCCGCGAGGAAAGAGCCAGGTTGCTGTTGGGGCCGCAGACGTGCCCGGCCTTACTTACTGCACAGCTCAGCCTCCTCCCCTGTGGTGTCAGGGACAGCCGCCCACCCTCCCAGAGCTCTTGGTTTCGTTTATTTATCACTCAGGGATTTCCCAGCAGGGAGCCTTACCTGACATCCGCAGGCCCAGATCTTGTCTGGCTTCCCCCGGGGACAGTGTGGAAGAGGGATGGCTATCCCCAGCCATGGGGCCAGCACACCATTGAGTCCCTGTGGGAAGTGTGCTCTGAGAGCCTGCTCCTTGTAGGGCTTGAGGGTAGACATGGAGTAGACACAGGTGACCAAGACGTCCCTGTCCCCATGCTGAGTGCAGTCTGGCCAAGATGACAGACACCACCGAAGAATAGACCACAAGTTGGTGGGTGTGAGGAATGGGTGAGTCAGGCCTTCCCTGATCGCAGGGACCAAATCCCCATTCTAATCTGTGGTCATTCTAATCTCTCAGTCAGCAAGCCCGACTACCATGGCCCAGAGATTTGCCAGCCCTAATCTGGGGTCTGCACATGCCTGTGGAGGGGAGAACTCCTGCTCGCCATATTTTGTGCTGGGGGTGTAATCACACCCAGGCCTAGTCCCACCAGTCATTTATATCCCTTCTTCCATTTGTGCTTCAACCATGAGAACCACACCCGAATGCTATCTTCTGCACATATGCATGCGTATTCTGGTGTCTGGTTTGCTGCATGTGCCTATGATGTACAGAGCAGCCCCCTTACCTGCCATGTTGCTTTCAACAATTGCAGTTACCAGCAGTCAACCACAGTCCAAAACTATTAAATGGAAAATTCCAGAAATAACTCATCAGTTTTATATTGTGTGCTGTTCTGAGTAGCATGATGAAATCTTGTGCCTTCCCCCTCTGTCCAGCTTAGGACGTGATTCCTTCCTTTGGCCAGTGTTTCCACACCGTGTTCGCTGCCAAACAAGTGCAAGAATAGTGATGCTGGCATATTGGTATAATTGTTCTATTTTATTATGAGTTGTTGTTAATCTCTTACTGTTTCTAATTTGTAAACTTTATCATAGGTATGTATATGTAGGAAACAGCATAGCATCTATAGGATTTCGTACTAGTCACAATTCCAGGCATCCACTGGGGGTTTTGGATTGTAGCCCCCTTGGATAAGGAGACTGCAGGCAGTGGGGTTGTGGCAGGGGCCAGCAGTGGCACGATGTCTGCTCACTGTAACCTCTGCCTCCTGGGTTCAAGCGATTCTCATGCCTTAGCCTCCCAAGTAGCTGGGATTACAGGCATGGGGCGTGGCTAGTTTTCATATTTTTAGTAGAGACGGGGTTTCGCCATGATGGCCAGGCTGGAGCATATTTTCAATAGAAAAAGGGGAGATCTGTGTAGCCAGAGGGACAATCTTGTGATGCGGAAGTAAGATCTTGCTTCCTGTCCCAGCTTTTCCACCAAAGTTATCTGATCTTGGATGACTTATTTAATTTCCCTGAGTCTCAGTATTATCAGCTGTAAATAATAAAACTCATCTTACCAAACTCTCGTGAGGCTGTTTCTGAAGCAATACGTTTGAAATCATATTACATCAAAGTGTAATACATAGAAACTTATAAATAAATAAATAATCCATAGAAAGTGACCATTTCATTATGTCTCCTATCAGAGAGTCTATTGATTCCATTTTACAATGTTAAGCAGAGGTTAAGCATCTTGTATGTTGTGGTAGCAAGAAGTAAATCCGTGAATACAATGTAGCTACATACCTGAGTGAGATAACTTGAGGGTGAGTGGAGAGCACCAAATCCAGAGTACCCTAGCAACCAAGGCAAAAAGAAAAATGCTCTGGCTTGCAGAGTTTTCATGATCTGATTTGTAAAAGCTAAATTAGAAGTCCTACTATAAAGCAGGCATTGAATGGTTGCTTTCTCATACTGTGGGTACAGAATGACCCAAATGCAGCACCCCATTTCACCAGGAGGTAGGCGGAGGAATTCCCATTGCAAAACTGCTCTCCCTCTCTTACTGTCTTTTAGCCACAATGCCTCTATTCTGAGATCCTGCTGTCCCCCGCCACAACCCCACTGCCTGCAGCCTCTCCCTCCTCCCATTTGGCACCATCCTTCCTCCTGCTGACTTCCTTCTCCAAATGTTTTCTCAGGTGGTTAAGCTGAAAGGCCAAGTACTGTCGGTCATGTATCGATTTCGCACCAAGAACCGGGAGTGGATGTTGATCCGCACCAGCAGCTTCACATTCCAGAATCCCTATTCTGATGAGATTGAGTACATCATCTGCACCAACACCAACGTCAAGTATGTACTCCACTGTTTCCCTCTCCTGGAATCCACATGCGCTTGCTTGGGTCCAGAGCTGGCAATTTTATTTGGAGCTCTTTTCTCCCTGCCGGCTCTCCCTGTAGCTGGAAATCCCTGCAGGATTAAGAACAGAGGAGACTGTAGGTCCCCATCACTGTCTCCCTCCCATGTTCCTCCTTCTCATTTCCCTCCTGATTTGTGAGAAACAAAAGAATGAGTGATGATCATGACACTCTCCTCCCTTCAGTGCAAGGTGCTCCAGTTTCTGTTCCTCTTTTCTTGCCCCTGAGCATGGAACCCAGCCAAATGGAGCTCTGCTGGGCCCTCCCGTGTTGCTCCCTGTTGCAGCAGCTGCTTGTGCCTGGTTTCTTGGTCCTACTGCAGCCAGGGGTGGAGGAAGTGAGGCTGAGCCTCTTGACAGCTCTAGGGAATGGGACAGGTGGCCCGGGTGTAGGCACCTCAAAGACACATGATTTCCCTGCTGCCCAGCTGTGGAAGCATTCCTCCCTGCCCAGGGCCTGAGGAGCCCAAGGTCTCTGCTGGAGTCATCACTCCTGTGTTCCATACATGTTAGCAGACCTTGACCCCACCACTTCCTGCCTGTGCAACCTTGAACAAGTCACTTCCTCTCTTCACCTCCCTCTAAGGTTGCTGTAAAGATTAAATGAAGTCAAGCTACAGGCCAGACACTGGGTTCAACTTCCAGCACAGTGAGCATGACCTTGAACAGGTCATACCTCCTCTGCATTTAATCTCAAGGATATACAAGGCCAAGAAACCAACACAAAGGCATTTGGACAAAAGGATGTCCAAGCAAATGCAAGCATGTGGAAGCCATGGCCAGTGTGTCGGGAGGACTGTAGCATGCAAGGGTGTGAGATGAGGCTGGCATCTGGAAAACTGTCCCCATGTCTCGCCATCATAGTCAGTGGCACCAGCATCCACCATTTTCCCTGGTTCAGCACTCGGTTGGGGGACCTGTTTCCAACCCTACCACCTCCTCTTCATCTGCTGACATCCCTTCTTGGTAGCCTCCCCGGAATTCTGAAGCCTCCAGGTGGTCACCACCGCCTGCTGGCACTCTCAGAACTTGCCTGGCTCTGCCCTCTGTTGCTGTCCCTGAGCCCCTTGGATTTGGGAGTTCCCATCTGGGCCCCACAAAGTAAACTTCTTTCCAGGCAACACCACCCTCTGAGTCCTCAGCCTCTACCCTGCTCCTGGGCCAGTAGTCACAGAGCTGGACAGACGAGTCCATGCAAGATGCCTCAGGGGGCCAATGACCTGGAATTTTTTTTAAATTTTAGATTCAGGGGGTACATATGCAGGTTTGTTACATGGATATATTGCATGATGCTGAGGCTTGGACTTCAGTTGAATCCATCACCCAAGGAGTGAACATAGTTCCCAACAGGTAGTTTTTCAACCCTTGCCTCCCTCTCACCCTCCTTCTCTAGTAGTCCCCCCAGTGTCTATCATTCCCATCTTTATGTCTGTGAGTACCCAATGTTTAGTTCCCACTTACAGGTGAGAACACATGGTATTTGGTTTTTTGATTCGGCATTAATTCACTTAGGATAATGGATTCCAGCTGCATCCATGTTGCTGCAAAGGACATGGTTTTGTTCTTTTTAATGGCTGCATATTTTGTGGCGTTTATATACCACATTTTCTTCTTCTCTTTTTTTTTTGAAACAGAATCTCACTCCATCACCTAGGCTGGAGTGCAGTGGCACTATCTGGGCTCATTACAGCCTTAACTTCCTGAGCTCAGGTGATTCTCCCACCTCAGCCTCCCGAGTAGCTGGGACTATAGGCACGCACCACCACGCCCAGCTGATTTCTTGTATTTTTAGCAGAGATGGGGTTTTGCCGTGTTTCCCAGGCTGGTCTCAAACTCCTGGAATCAGGCAAATCCCCTGCTTTGGCCTCCCAAAGTGCTGGGATTACAGGTGTGAGCCACCGTGCCCAGCCCACATTTTCTTTATTCAGCCCACCATTGATGAGCACCTGGGTTTATTCCTTGTCTTTGCTATTATGAATAGTGTTGCAATGAACCTGCAAGTCCAAGCGTCTTTTTGGTAGAACAATTTATTTTCCTTTGAGTATATACCCAGTAATGCAGTAATGGGATTGCTGGATTGACTGGTAATTCTGTTTTTAGTTCCTTGAGAAATCTCCAGACTGCTTTCCACAGTGGCTGAACAAATTTACATTCCCATCATCACTGTGTAAGCATTCTCTTTTCTCTGCAACCTCGCCAACATCTGTTATTTTTTGACTTTTTAATAATAGCCATTGTAACTGGTGTGAGATGGTATCTCATTGTGGTTTTGATTTGCATTTCTCTGGTGATTAGCAATGAGTATTTTTTTCATCTGTTTGTTGGCTGCTTCTATGACTTCTTTTGAGAAGTATCTTGTTCATGCCTTTTGCCCACTTTTTAATGGGATTTGTTGTTTTCTCATTGATTAATTTAAATTCCTTGTGGATTCTGGATATTATTTCTTTGTCAAATGCATAGTTGGCAAATATTTTCTCCCATTCTGTAGGTTATCTGTTTACTCTAGTGATAGTTTTGTTGTTGTTGTGTTTGTTTGTTTTTCTGTGCAGAAGCTCTTTAATTAGATGATGACTTGGATTCCAATCCCAGCTCCCAACTGGGCAAGTCACCTACTATTTCTAAGCCTCAGTTGCTTCATCTGTAAAATGGGGAGAATGACAGAACTACTGGCCCAGAATCATAGAATTATTCTGCAGATTCTGCATGGAGCTACTGCATATGAAGCACTCTACTATGATAGCAGACTGAGTCGGCCCCGGTAAATGTGGTCTGCAGTAGCTATCACTGTGATTGTCAGCAGCTGCAGGAGCAACGCAACCCTGCCACCCTTTGCAGTGGCTTGGCAGTTTCTTGGGCCAGTTCTTGCCTGAAGCCCTTGATTATGTTTGGTCTCCTAAATGCCCTGCCTGCCTTCTTCCTCTAACTCCGGGCAGATCACCTTGCCTTCCAACAACCAGAGACACCAGGACCCTCCTGGTGATTCTCTTCCTGTTCATGAGTGTTTCTATCTCAATGCCCTCCTCCATTTCCGGCTCCTAGCAGGGGCAAAGCCTCCTCCTTCCAGGGCCAAACCCTGCACCTTCTTCATCTCCCTGCACGTCCCTGGACTCCCATGACCCTCCCTTCTTGTCTCATCCTCCTTGTTGACTCCTTCTCGGGCCTTCATATAGACACCTGACTTGCTGATCTTGGAGAATCCCTGTCAGGCCAACCCACCAAAGCTCCCCTCCCACCTGGCCCTGCCAGACGTGTCTGTGGGAACCTCCTTCTTCACCATTCATCTGTTCTTAGCCCCTTACAGCCTTGCTTTTGCCCTGAAGGTGTTGAAATTGTTTTCCCAGAAGCCTCTTGATAACCCACATGAAATAACCTGTTCTCACTGGTCATTCTCCCCAAACTCTGTCCAACCAGCTCCTCTTTCTTAATGTCACCCTTGGCTGACTTGATGCTCTGATTCTTTTTTTTTACCTTTGCCTTCTAGTCAAGACTTTCTTGGTTGTAAGTAGAGCAGGAACAAATGTACTCAATCATAGTTCCAGGTATGCAAAAAGATAATACTATTTTACTATTTTCTATTCTGATTTTATCTGGTGAAACTCAGTTAGCTTGGCCAAATTAAGGATGTTTTATTGTCTCACTTCTCCCAACATGGGAAAAGGGTGGTTCTTCTTTACTTAGGAAGCAGAGAGGTACCACCAGTGCCAGGCTCATATGTGGCCCAGCCTTGAAGAAAATAGGGACGCTTGAGAAATGGGAGTAAAAGTAAGCAGGGCTCAGGATTCCATGGTGCTTTCTTTGTTCAACAGGTGGGTTATGGAGGGTGCTGGGCAAGGGCCTTTCAGGAGCTCTTGAGACAGGGTAACAGCGTGTGCCCACTGACCTGAAGGAGCCAGGTGCAGGACAGTGGGAGCCCCAAAGGGAGAGGAGGAGGAAAATGCCAGCCTGGATCTGCTTAGCATCTGTTCAAGCCATAGCTTTAAATGCCAGCCTGGATCTGCTTAGCATCTGTTCAAGCCACAGCTTTGTCCCAGGCTCATGCCTCCTGTCATGGCCCCTTGCTCCAGCCACTCCAAGCTAAGACTTGAGCTCCAATAACATGGAGAACGTAAGAAGGGGCAGACGGGAGGGACAGGTAAAATGCAGTGGGGGCAAAGAATAAATACTTCCCCTCGGGCCTCGGAGAAAGCATCCCCAGGAGGTAGCACTGCAGTGGGGCTTGCAAGAAAAGTAAATATCCCCCTGTGAAAACCACCCTTGGGGCTGAGGTTTTGCTTTCTTTTCCTGAAAGTCAGGCAGCACTGAGAAAACAGAAAAGCCATCTTGTATAGGGTTTGGCCTACGTAGTTCCTCCGGAAAGTTGCTGTTGCAGCTTGTGAGGTTACATGGATTAGGATGCCCCCTCAGGACATAGTTACACCAGAATCCTCAGTCTGTGTCTCTGAACTGAAAGGTCCTGCATTGGTGAAGTTGCTTGAAAAAGTTTACTGTGGACGGTAGAGGGCAGTGACAACCGTGAATGTGAACTGGCTAGCTATTTTCGAATTCGTGAGGCGAGACTTTGCCAGCAGTTGGCAGACTTGTTATGGAAAGATCCTTAAATGCTCTGTGCTGAGGGAAGGGGATGGCGAGGGTGAAGTGTGGACAATTTGCAAGCTTGGTTGCTTTCAGTCAAAAGCATCCAAAAGAAACTTCCTGGAGAAATTGAGTGTTTAATGTCGAACATTTGTATAAAGTTACTACAAAGAAGACCTCTTTATCACCCTTGCATTTTCTCCTGTTCCATCAAATATGGAATGAAGTCCAGAAAAACCCAGACTGATTTAACATACTGGTCACATACCACAGTTTTGAAATGTGCCTTGGCACTGGGGGCCAACACTCTTTTGGGGCTGTTTCTTAGCTTGAGTCATTTCAGTGTTTTTACTTAGGCACAACCTAGCTGCTGTGCCTTCTTCATTTCTGACATCTTTTTAGGGAAGTGATCTGAAGTTATCTCTTTGGGTCTGTTCAGGCCAAGTCCTCTTTCCTGTCATAGCATTGTTCCAATGTTGTCATAACCACACCTGTTGGCTCGTGTGTGTGTGTGTGTGTGCGTGCATGTGTTTTTAAAACCCCACCATGCCCAGAATCACGATTCAGTCTCTCTTGAGCCGACCGACCATCATGTCTCCTTTGTCATGCTTAGCAGTGGCCACCTGGTTGGTCCTAGGCAGGTGGTGGAGCATAGGGGTGGGTACAAAAGAAATCAAAGGAAAGACTGCATTCCTGTTCTCTGCAGAGCATAGAGGCAGTAAGGGCCTGAAACACCCAGTCACCAAACCCTAGATCTGGGAGCTATCCTGGATCCCTCCCTCTCATTCACCTCAACAGGCAACCTGGCACAGAACCAGAGCCCCTGGTTCCAACTGGGATTCTCTCTAGCGCATATCCTTCTCTGCCTCTTTGGCACTGCCTTGGTTGAGGCCTTTGCCCCCTCACAAGTGATCATCGGTCTTACTGACCATCTCCCCTGCCTTCCATCAGGACCCTGCTGAGCCAATCCACATGGCCAGGAAGCAAGCTCTAACACACACACGTGTGCATGCACACACATGCATGACTGGACCATGCTGCTCTCTGGCCCTGATCAAATCAATTCCAAACCCTGTAATAAGCATTTCGAGTGCTTCACAATAGACATGCAGATGGTGCCCAACCAGGATGGATATTAGCCTCCATCCCCAGACGCCTCCCAGCGTGCTTCCAGTTACTCCCAGGGACATGATTCCAGCGACCTCGGAATGCCCACTTCATGCCTTCTTACTCACTTAGGCTGAGTAAAAACCCCTGTCCAGGGAGCATGAGGGAAAATTGACAGCATCTGCCCAGCCTCCTGCACCTCGCCGACAGGAAGCCGAGCTTGAAGCATTCACTTTCTACTCCTCAGCCATTGTAGCCTAGCTAATGGAGGGCAGCACTGGCTGCGGTAGGAACCCACTTCCCTCGCATGTGCTGTCAGTCAGTTTTCTTCTGAGCAGCCCTGCTTTCTCCTTCTCTGGAATTTGCAAGCACACCAAGGTTTATTTTCATACCATTGCTGTGAAATGTCTGAGAAAACTCCCCAGGGCTCTTCTCAGGATGGGGCAGCCTGCAGGTCAGCACTTTCTCTTCCACACGTGCTCAGCTATGGAAGAAGAAACCCAAAGGTTGTGGGATGGAGATGCTGATGTTCCAACCACAGAGCCAGTGTGGTTAGGGTCCTGGGGATTTGCCAGCCATACCTGTGACCTGATTTTCTGCTTCCCAGTGAAAGGAGCTTTTTCTGGTCTAGGAGCCCAAACAGGAACAGAACTGAAAGCAATCCCCCAGCCTAATACCAAGACCCCTTATCACGGCCTTTATGCACATTAGAAACATGGGCCCTCCCCAAACACAGACCTGCACCAAGGTGTGTGAATGGACAGGGCTGGGTTTGTGCCCCACTTTGCCCCTTAGCCAGGCACCTGTGGTACAGCTACACAACTCCACACAGTGATCCTATCCTGTCTCCGAGATTCTGGGCCTGGGCTGGGCACAGCCTGAGTTGCAGGTAGGAGTGGTTGTCATTTCCTGGAAAAATGTTTGTGGGTTGAAGGTAGGGCTCTGGGAAAGGGTTAGAAAATGGTTCATGGATTGCTGCCATAATGGGGAGTTCACTGCTTCAACCCCACCAAAGTCCCAAGGAACAGATTTTTCTGTTTCCTATGGCTCAAGATGCCCAAGGTACTGGAATAGGAGACGTGGAATAATTGTCTGTGTTATAGCCATGGGTATGTCTCTTGGGCTAGGGCAGCAGCTTAGGACAGAGGAAAAACTGTGCAAGGTCTCCAGCCAGACAGACTTGGGTTTGAGTCCTATGTGTTCCATATTCGTGCCATGCCACCCATCCTTTACACATCAATTACATTCTAGCCATGTCACCCTGGATGCATCATTTACATTCTAACCGTGTTACTCTGGACACTTAGTTCACACCCTGGACACTTACATCTACACTTTCATCGTTGCATCTGAGTTGCTTTATCTCTGAAATGAGGATACTGCAGAGATGTGAAAATGTTGACAAAGTACTGGCCATCAGCCCTACATTCAGTGGAAGGTGATGGTGCCCCCAAGGTGTGAATCAAAGCAAAACAAAACAAAAGTCATAAAGTAAGAATAAGGAGGTATAGAAAGGAATGCTTTTTTTTCTGTTGAATATTGTTTCCTTTTTCAATTTCTGGAATGCCAATTTGTTTGGAAAATTATTTCTAGTGCTCCCACTTTGCTGGTCTAATAAGCATGGGCTGAGACTGCCTGGTAGGAGATCACGTGCTTCTGCTTTTATCCTTTTCCTTTTATCTGGGCCCCCACACTGACATGAGGAGGCAGACTGTACCCTTCGATAGAATCTTGTTCGTCCTGAGGTGTCATCTTAACTCACCACACTGTAATTGCTTGCCTACGCGTGTCTTTCCCTGGAGACTGTCAGTTCCATGAGGGCAGGGATCTTGTGGGTTCTAAGTCGTTGGTCTGTCCCGGTGCCTGGCAATAGAGTTCCGTATGGTTCACTGAATGAATGACTCCTCTGGGCTGGACTCGAAACAGAATGTTCGCCATGTCCTCCAACTGGGGTTCCCATCGAGGAGACCTTCCTTTATGGTGGGGACACACACACACCAGGGCCATCAGCACAGAAGGCATGGCCAGAGGAGGAAGTGGTGTTCAGATCATACATCTTTTGTAATGCTGAGAAAAAGACTTTAGAAACAGAATCCAACTTATTTTATGTTTCTCCAGGGGCAGAAGTTGTTCCCCAGATGAAAGTTATAGGGAGGTGCATTTGGGTTCTTTAGGGGTCATGCTTTTTATAAGTATTTCTGTCTGCAAATGGAGCAGGCTGCCCCAAAATGCAGTGAGCTCTCTAGCAGAGAAAGTCAAGCAGAGACTGACCAGTTGCCTGTCAAAAGAAATGATGTACCGGGGGTTGCTGTTATCAGAGGAGCTGTGGACCAGATCACTTGTGTGCATTTGTTTCTTAGGAGCTGAGAAGAGTCAGCAAATAGCAATGCATCTTTTATGTAATCCAAACAGCCTACACTTGGAATGAGAAAATCTAGTCTTGCTTAGTCTTCACCACTTACCAGCCTGGTGGTTGTGTTTCTACCACACACAATTGGTACACCCTCTGCCTTGCCTGTTTGCCTGGGAGGAAGATTGAAGTTAACCATTGTGGAAAGGGCCAAATGGGATCCCTTGATCTCTGTTCTGGTTAAGTTTGGCCAGTGGAGGGACTGACTGGAGACAAAGGAACAAGAGCGGAAGAGGAAAAGGTATTAGGCAGCCTTGCTCACCATGGCTCTCACAGGTCTGATAGCTGCTCACTCCTTCTGTCCCTTTGGCCCTAGGGATGATGATGGCTTCCTGTTGTTGCTAGCCTAGGGGCTCTTCACCATCCTAGTATAACATCTATGAAAGCTTTTTCTTTCCCAAATGGGGCAGACAGCAAAGCACCTTGAAATCAGAAGTATCAGATCAGTACTTGGCTCCGTTCTGTGATAGCCCCTTGCCAGTTGGCCAACCTTGACAACCGCTTAACCTCTTTAAACTTCAGTTTCTTAACTTTAACATGAGGGTAAAGTAACCACTCTGAAAGTTTAGTGTGGGTATTGGATGAGATAATGTAAACACCTGTCCGTTTATGGCCATACCTGTTAAGTAGCCCCTTCCCTAAACCTTCTTTAATCATCCCTTTTGAGGGTGCCATCTATTTTCTGCAAACCTCTAGCATCTCTGGGCCTCAGTTTCCTCATGCGGAAGGGGAATTAAAAAAACAGAAAACCCACTTCCAAGGTGACTGTGAGCCTAAGGTGAGTTGGGATGAATGCAGGCATCTAGCAGGAGGCCGGGGCAAATGCACAGGGGCGGGTGCAGGTGTTACCCCTGCCTTCTGTCCACAGTCGCCAAACACACCACCTCTTCCTGGGTGGGGGCCTCCACATTCTCACCAAGCCTGTGCTTTTGCTGACAGTTACAATTTTGTTAGAGCTTTTGTTACAGTTTGTTTACAGTTTTGTTACAATGTTCTAGCCATGCATTCCTGGTGGTTCCTCCCCAGGAAGCTGGAGCACCTTCCACACCTGCACCTCCCCACCAGCCACTTCCTCATCGTAGATAACAAAGGCTTCCTCTTCCACTCTCCCCTCACTTCCTATCCACAGAATATCTAGCCAGCCCTCCCTGCATCCCAGACCCAGATGAAGGGAGGTGGCCTGTCTGCAGTTCCTCCAGGGGGTTCTTCCCCACCACCCGGTCCGGGACACAGCCATGGGTGATAAAAGTGGGACCATGAACATGTCAGAGGAGACCCCCTGTGATCGTTCTTATTTCAAAATAGACACTGGAAGTAAACAACGGAAATCCATACATAACCTTCCTAATTAATGCAGACACTTGAGAGATTGTTTTTCTTGGTGTTAAATTTTGCTCAACCACATGATATTTGTGGCCATATTTGCAGCATGCATAATATATTGTGCTGCACTTGAACTTTTCCATACCTTTCATCATACCTTCCTGTGTTTCTAGACGATCTTCACAGTGGTTGCTGTCAGTGCTGTGGAATAGTCACTCAGGAAATTAATATGCAGGATTTACAAAGTCATTCCCGATTACTGCCAACTTTGCATGGGTAGCTCTTACTTCCTTCCACTGAATAATTTCCTTACTACAGACCAGCAGCAGGATGACCACCTGGGAGAGTGTGAAAGTGTGAGCAAGTCCACAGTCCCTCATCTGTGTCACCATAGTTTTCCAAAAAGGTCGTGCCATGAACACTTCCCCAACACCATGTGACCGTGGTAGTTTCAATGCAAAGCCACCATGTGAAACATATTTTTATTGACTTAGCAGTTGAAAAATTATACTTCAAAGGTGTTTTAATTTACATTTATTTTGATTATTTTAATGGCAAAATGTTTCCCTAACTTGCTTATTATATCTATTATATATATGTTATTATATGTACATACAGTACATGTATATTTGTCCTTTTATTTATTTATTTATTTTGCTTGAATTGTCTGTTCATATGCTTTAAACTGATTGCTGGGCTGGGAGTAATGTCTGTTAGTAATTTGAATTGCATAGTAGCACTAATAATTTTTTGCCTGTCCTTCTTAATGGTATTTACAATTGAAGAGGATCCGGTCATTTGCCCCATTTTTAGGCTCTGAGCTATAGAGTTCACTTTCTCTTGAAAACAACCCAGTTTTTAAACTTAAAGCCACCATTTCCTCCAGCAAATCTTTTTCTTCCCCAAATGGAGCAGGCAGCAAAGTCCCTTGGAGTCAGAAGAGTCAGGTCAGACCCTGGCTCTGTTCTGTCATAGCCATTTGCCAGTTGGCTGACCTTGACAACCACTTAACCTCTTTGAACTTCGGTTTCTTAATTTTAATATGAGGGTAGAATAACCACTGTGAAAGCATAGTGTGAGGATTGGATGAGATAATGTGAACACCCGCCCGTTTATGGCAAAGTGTTAGCTGAAGCCAACTGCTTCATTCAGCATTAAACCCAACTGCTTTTCTGAATTTGCCTTAAAATATTTGTTCTGTGGTATCTTTTGACTCTGCATAAAATGAAGTCACACATCAAAATTGATTTCTTAAATAGTTGAGTGTGGTAGCCTAAACATGAAATGCAATGTCTGGAGTCTTGATTTAGGGCATTAAAAATAAAATAAAATAATTTAAAATGGAAAACAATGTAGAGATCCATTGGGTATCACCCACTCTGCCTCTGAGGTATGGGAAAAGTCCTGGCTTAGCCCTATTGTCACCCCTTCTGTTCCTCATGACCCTCTTTGTTGTCTTCTCGTTTCACAGGCAACTTCAGCAACAGCAGGCAGAATTAGAAGTGCACCAGAGAGATGGATTGTCATCATATGACTTATCCCAGGTGAGTTTCTGGAAAACCCTTTCCCTGTTGGAATTGTCTCCAGCCCAATGGACTGGGGGACTCAATTCAGCCCTGAGCTTGAGCCCCTCAGCCCAAAGGATTGCCCCATCCACACGCTACAATGGAAAGAGCAGACCTACAGGTCCCCTGGGAGTCTGCTGCTGTCACTCCTCCCTACAGAACTGAGCCATGAAGAATGTGTGAGTACCAGGTGAAGAACCAGGGGCCATAGTCAACCGAAGGGCTGAAGGACATTTCTGAGGACCATGCATGAACTCTAGTATGAGTGTACTCAGAGACCAACAAGAGCAGCTTCTGATCCCCTTGGGCCCCCTGGCTTCTTGGCCATTTCCCTGCCACTGCCTGTGTCCCATTCTTCTTCAATGTGCCTCTTCCTGTCATGCTCTGAGCCTCCCTCTTCACCGGCTCTGTCTCCTTTCCTTCTCCTATCTCCACATGATGTCCACTTTTCCTGATATTTAGAGTAAGTTGATTGTTGTTCATTTCTCACTCTAAGAAAGTAATCAGTGTGACTCTGTTATCCTTCCTGTGACCTTCAGTTCACTGTCCACAACCCCCTCACCGGCTGTTCTTGGCTTTCACATATAGAAAAGCTTCCCACCTGATAAAATGTTCCAGCCCCAAATGCCAGTGATTCCAGAGGGAGGGGTTCTGATGAAGGAGAGCTGGTGGCTTCTGGGGACACACACTCTGTGCCTTACGCATGAGTTGCTCTTGTGTTTTATTTAATGTGCAAACAGGTCCCCGTCCCCAACCTACCAGCTGGTGTTCATGAGGCCGGGAAGTCCGTGGAAAAGGCGGATGCAATCTTCTCCCAGGAAAGAGATCCTCGGTTTGCTGAAATGTTTGCAGGAATCAGTGCATGTAAGTTTCCAAATGGCACTGAGGTTTTGAGAGTGTGGGGTTTGCAGTTGCTTTCAGGCCATCTACAGACAGCTACTCTTAGTAAGAGGGGGCCACGGAAGGTGAGTTTAGAGTAACCATTGCAGGGTATAAAAATACATGAGTTGGAATGGATTCTCTCTACTCCTGGCCTTGCCTCTTGTATACCAGTTACCCAGGGTAACCAACCTGGGGTCTGGCATCTCATCATTAAAATTTGAGGAGTTGGAACAAATGAGCTCTATTGTTCCATTGTGCTGTTTAGTTTTGTTAAGCCAAAGACATGTCTCTGTAAAAAGTTGAAATTCAATCCCTAACACACAGAGGACCACATTTTAACATCAAAATACGCAGTAAAAAAGAAAAACAAAAATGATCCTCTATCCTACCACCTGGATATAACCATGTTTAACTTTTTAAAATATGTTTTTTCTATCTTTTTCTACACATATATATTCTTTTTTTACAGGAAATTGAGCTCACAGTAGCTTAGTTTTTTCACATGACAATTTATTATGAACATATTTCCAGATTATTAGACAATCTTTTTTTGTCAGTTGTGTAGAGTTCACGTGATTAATCCTCTGTGGCGGTCATTAGGCTGTCTACCTATGTCAGCACTGCCGTTAGAGGAGATGGTGCGGTTATAACTTAAGGCATCGCATGTGGCCAGCAAGTCCAGCTGCCTCGCCCTCCCACTCAGATTATCACTGAGATTAACAAAATGTAAAATTTGGAAAGATCTTTGTTGGTTCCAAAATCAGAAAAGGGATTCTATTTTCATGTGGTCAAGGAATTTTCACAAGATACAACGGAGTCAGGATGAGTGGAAGGGAGAAACCAGTTGGCTAGTGAAGAGGAAACATGGGGAACTCCGTCACTGGAAGAGAAGCCCAATCCTATCCCCTTGGGGCTAACAAGCTGAAGACAGTGAGGCCCGAGGCGAGGACAGACAGGCCTATGGAAGGTGGTGAGGGAGCACACCTCAGCCCTCCTGATGCCAGCATGTTGGTGGAAAGTCAGAGCCTCTGGGTGCTGGAGCTGCTTCCCGTTAGGGCAACAGGTGCCAGTACAGCACCAAGACCCATTGTCAACACACAACAAAAACCAGACCCCTCAGCACAACAGGGGAGCTCCCGGCTCTTGGTTCCCATGGCCACCCACCCACATCAGTATTTCCTCGACTTTTCTAGAGAAATATCATTTCATCCAGTAAGAAGAGACAACAGCACATCTAAAAGGTTTTTTTCTCTTCAGATAAGCCTGAAATATTTGACCAGAGACCCACAGCGTCCCAGAGAAATCCAAACATAGACACTTTCTCATAAAGTTAACAAAACAGAAAAAAAAAAGACAGATAAGAAAAAAGAAGAGGGGGGAAGGGTCCAAGGGAAGGAACGAGAACAAATGTCCTCCTTTGGAAATGAATTTTTCTGATAAAGAGAAGGTTCAGAGAATCTTCAGTATCTCTTCTCTAGGTGATTCTAGGCCATCCTGCATGTCTGAAAATGAGTTATTTGAGGTGGGGAAAGTGATGTTTAATAAATTGGATCAGTACAAAACAGGCTAATATTGCAGAAATCCAAGTCAGTGAATTAGAAAGAAACATGAATTTTCCCAAAATACAAAAACTTAGGTTTTCCAAGTGAAAGAGCTCAATGAATACTAAACAAAATTTCAAAGAAACTCACACCTACACATGATCTGTTGTATTTACTTTTTTAAATTTGAAGAAAGGAAGAAAAAATCCTGCAAATGTTGAGATTAAAAAAATTACCTTACCTACAAAGAGAAATCTTTTGTTAGCCTTCCCCAAGATATTAAATGCCAGAAGACTTAGGAAAGTGGCGGTGGTGGCAGGGTGGGGGGCAGCGGGGGCAGGGTGGACACAGGAATAAATAGAGAGTTTGGAAGAATATGTGACCCTGAAATTTTCCACCAGCCAAGCTGCTTTCCTATTTGGAGGACAACAGAAAGACGTTCACAAACATGCACTGTCTACATATTCTGCTTGCAAAAAAACTACTTGTAAATTGTACTTGTTTATGAAATGAATCAAAATATAGAACATGAGAACAGAAATGATAGGTTGGAAAAGCAGTAAGGATGAAAAACGAAACTAATAACACTGAAAATTAACGTAAAAATTATTAGAAGATACGAAAGACAGAAACAATAAATAAAACTTAGAGTCTAAAACCTCAAATCAAGAAATTTAAAGATTTCCTCACCAAAGATCCAGACTCATTTTGGAATGGGTGTAGTATTTATAAATAGGTACAGATTTATCATCAGTGAATATCAAGAATAATTAAATATGTTGACTCCCAATCAATAGCTCCTGAATAATATGCTGCCAAAATATGATATAACAAAAACAAACTGAAATTAATGATTTAACCTGAAAGAAGGGGTGGTAGAGATGCTCTGCAAACCCAAGAAGGAAAGTAGGGTCATCAGTGTCGCCAAAGAAAAATTCAAACTGTCCAGTGAGCAGAGAGGCTTAATTTATTCAGATACAAGATGTAACCTAAAATGAAGACACAGATGTCATAAGCATTGAAATATGTGAAAGCCAAAATAATTAGAATCACAGGAAGATGCTGATAAAGCCACATTATAGTGGCTTTTATAGATCTCAGTAGGCCTTTCTCCATCTTTAACAGATCACATAGATCAAAATAATAAAATGGAGAAAAATATAGAAGACTGAAAACTAGAGTCAAATATCTTTAAATACAATTATATATAACATTATAATACATATTGTTATATATAATGTTATACCCTTCAAATGTCCTGGAGCAGTTACAAAGAAAATGTGTTTCTTATTTACCCAAACCACAAAAACCTTAAACACATGAGGGAAAAAAATGGGTTGCATTAAGTTTATTATCTTATTTTTATTTATATTTTTATTTTGTTTGTTTGTAGTTTTGAGATGGTGTCTTGCTCTGTCACTCAAGCTGGAGTGCAGTGGCGTGATCTGAGCTCACTGCAACCTCCACCTCCCCGGTTCAAGCGATTGTCCCTGCTTCAGCCTCCCGAGTAGCTGGGATTACGGGTGTGTGCCACCATGCCAAGCGAACTTTTGTATTTTTTAGTAGAGACAGGGTTTTGCCATGTTGGCCAGGCTGGTCTCAAACTTCTGACCGCAGGTGATCTGCCTGCCTCGGCCTCCCAAAGTGCTGGGATCACGGGTGTGAGCCACCGTGCCTGGCCTGCATCAAGTTTAGAGTCAAGAGAACTACCTAAGTCTACCTTCTTCCTGCAAGTTTGAGCCTTATCTCTCCCCCACACCAATCTTGCTCTTTATTCCCAAGATTCAAGATGTTATGATTAGGTTAAAAGTACACACCCAGCAGCCTGAGCTCCTTCTGTCCTTTAAGGATTTCCCACTGTCTTACAACTGTCACTGCAGCAGAAGAAAATGAACCATAAAAACTGCTCAGTGGCCCCTTTTTATTAAAGCCTCACAGAAGTTGTTTCCATGCGTGCGAGAGTCAGCATGTGGTCCTTGCAGCCTGGTCTCTGGGCCCCAAGCCCACGAGCCTGAATGTCCATCACCGCATCACTGCTCACAGCCACTCGGAGGGACCTACACACTCTGCCCCCAATCACCACCAGCAAGCCAGAGATGGGAGCAGATGTGGGGGCTGTCTAGGCACAAAATAATCACCATGTAACTAACCTTTATTTCCTTTATTCCAGTATCTCTCTGTGGGCGAACATGTTAGGGACTGTAGGAATGAGACAGGTAGACATTTGAAGATTCTGGGGCACTGGGAGGGCATTTCAGAGAGCCCTGGGCACCCTCCATGACCGAAGGAGGGAGAACTGGAGCCTGCTGTCTGGCACCCTGCCACCATTCATGTTCCCACTCCTGTTTCTCAAACCACGATGCAAAGCACCTTCTCCCTCGTGTAAGGGAGAAGTTTAGGTTCTCGTGTAAGACCTAAACAGCCAGCTGGGTCTTGAGCCCGTTTCTTCAGCCGTGTAGCTTTGGGTGAGCCTGTGGGTGAGCCAACTCTGCTCACCATTCTGTGGTGGCAGAAAATCATGCATTATTGCACCTCCTGGCCAGGGGCTGAGTGTTTTCAGTGTTAGAGGAGCTCAGTCTCTCAAAGAAACCTTAGTGGAAGGTCAAGGCACACGGGTCCGGGGCTGTTCCCTGGACATCACTGGCTGTGGCACCTGCTGGGTGAGGGTGGCAGGGGTAGCTGAGTTCCAGGGCAGTAGGAAGAGCACTGGGCTTGCATTCATGCCCTGGGCCCTCCCTCGCTGGCTGGTGACTTCGGACAAGCCACACCTCACTTTTTTCATCTGTAACAAACAATAACAAACTTTAGTTTCTGTTTGCTCTGTTATCAGGCACTGTCGTAAGCACTTAGGTTAACTCACTGAATTCCCCCTACAGCCCTCTGAGGAAGATACTTTTATTCTCACTTTTTTCTGTTGGGAAACTGAGGCAGGGGATGATTAAGTAACAGTCCAAGGTTGCACCTCTTACCTTGGAGCTGGGATTCAGACCCAGAGAGCTGAGATCAGAGCCCATCCTCTTCACTGTTACCCTGTGCTTCCTCATCCAGAACCAGAGGACTTGGAATCCCTACCCCACAGGGTTGAAAAGACTGGATAAAATAATGTCTGAGAAAGAAGTCTCATTTTTTTTTTTTTTTTTTTTTGAGGCAGAGTCTTGCTCTGTCGCCCAGGGCTAGAGTGCAGTGCGTGATCTCAGGCTCACTGCCAGCCCTCTGCCTCCCTGGGCTCAAGCAATTCTCCTGCCTCAGCCTGCCGAGTAGCTGGAACTACAGATGGCTGCCACCACGCCTGGCTAATTTTTGTATTTTTAGTGGAGACAAGGCTTCACCATGTTGGCCAGGCTGGTTTTGCACTCCAGACCTCAAGTGATCTGCCTGCCTCAGCCTCCCAAAGTGCTGGGATTACAGGTGTGAGCCACCACACCTGGCCTCATTCATTCTTTTAATCTTCCCCACTCTCCAAAAAAGCCTTGCCATCCAGCAGCCTGTGGCCTAGCCTAGGGGTCAAGAACAACAGCCTAGTGCCCTCATATGCCAGGGAGGCTCCAGGGGAGATGAGGAGGCAGAGGCAAGGTTGAGGAGATTGCATGCAGGTGGGCTGCCCCGACTCGCATCCTCCCGTTCCTGCGCCCACCCCTGCACCTGTTCTTGGGGCAGCCTCCTCTGTGGTCTGCAGAGCAGGGAACCTTCGCGTGTGACTCCTGCTCTGGTTTTCCCAGCGGAGAAGAAGATGATGAGCTCAGCCTCTGCAGCAGGAACCCAGCAGATCTACTCCCAAGGAAGCCCATTTCCCTCCGGACACTCCGGGAAGGCCTTCAGGTATGTGCCAGTGAGGGGGACAATGGCTTGGGAAGATGCTCCCTCGCCAAGAAAGTCCTGAGTCTCAGAGCACAGCTCTGTGGGCTATAATCATGAGTTAGTGGTTACCGGCACTCCGGCCTTGGGCTAAACTGAGGATTCTGGTGGCTCTGCTTCTGCTCTGTGAGCCCTCCATGAGTTGCCATAGATTCCTGGTGTCAGTTACTCTTTCTTGGATGTGAACAGCACCAGCCACTGTGTTCTGTAGCAGTGATTGCCAGCGAGAAGGGAGTGAGTTCCCTCTAGCCAGGACCCAAGTAAGCTGGAGCTGGGAACAACTGACAAGGTAGCAGGAAGTATCCTGTCATCTGGTACCCAGAGGCTACAGCCAAATCCAAGGAAGACTGGACAGCTCAGCACATCATGTCTGAGCCTCATCCTAAAGGGCACTCCAGGCTTCAGGCAGGGTGTCCAACCTTCCCAAGGCTTGGTCTTAGCATCAAGGGCATCTGGTAGGTCATTGAGGAAGCCCTGACATCATCACTGGAGGCAAGGCTTGGCTCCACTGACTTCTGGGAAGACAGAAGCATAAACTGGGAAGAACAGTCAGAGAAGAAGCTGGCAACTCTTGGGGAGGGTGTGTGGGCACTCACCTGTGCCTACCGGACACCCTAAGTTCCTCATGCCCAGCAGGACAGGGCTCCTCCAGCAAGGTTAGCCAGAGCCTAAGCAGAGCTTCCAGATGTAGGCAGAGACCAGGAGGGTAGGTGGGGCTGGCCACTCAGAGAGAGGGCCCTGCCAAGTGACTGCCCTAGACACAAGGAATGAGGATCTTGCTTCCACACTGGTTCGTGGACAGAACTCCTGGAGACAGATTAGCAACACTGCAGTGGCTCTGGCCATGCCTGCAGCTGAGTCTCGCTGAATTGCACACTGCTCTGAGGCTCTGAGGAGCTCTGCCTGCAGACAGGGGCTCTGGTCTGGGGACAGCAGACAAGATGGCAGCCCTCTGTGAGCAGTACCTAACCATCATCACTGCAGGTCATGCGGCTCTGCTGAGCAGTAGTCAAGCCCTCCAGACTTCTCTTGGCGGCTGAGTTACTCAGCTACTCAGCATGCATTGATCTTGGTCTATGCCAAGCCCTGTGCCAGTCCTGCCTGGGTGCTCATGTTCATTGGGTCCTTGTGACACTTGCTGCTTGTCCTTCACTCTGGACAAAGGGGATTAGGGAGGGTACAGCAGCAGGAGGCAAGGAGGGGGCAGTTCAAAGGCAAGAGGATAGCCCAAGGTGGCATGGCCAGAGAAGGTCTGGTGGACTCTTCAGCTAGGTCTGAAAGCAAAAGTCAGGTTCTGCCTCCTGACCAGGGCAGTGGTGCAAGGGCCTGAGGAGTGTGCTGAGTGAAGCCTCGGAGGAGGCATTGTTGAAGAAGGCCTCACTAATGGGAGAAACAGAGGATGACCACGTTTTTCTTAGACAATGGCCTCACCCAGGCTCTGCACCTCAAACACTGGACTGTCTGCCCTGAGCCCTGTATGCAGCAGCAGCCGTGGGAGCCATGTGAGGAGGAGGACATCGTCACTGATGGCCTTTGGGAGAAGAGTGAAGCTACAGACAGTGCCCGGGGCAGACAGTGCCAACATGAGGCGCACAGCCTGGGTGAGGCCATTGTCATAGAACCAAAAATGTAGGGTGCACAGGGCAGTGATGAGTGATGGGGAAGGAAAAGCAGGCTTGGGGCAGCTGGCAGTGGGGAAGGAATCCAGGGAGTGTCCGAACACCTGTGCAGAGCCTGGCATAGAAAAGGCACTTGCTGAGTACTAGTCTGCAAAAGGAATGAATAAATGACTGAGTTAATTAAAGGATGCCTGTTGGGGCCAAAGCCTGTGGAATGTGCAGAATTTCCTATATATCCGAAGGGTCTGAGCTGGTTTGGGTTGGGGTAGGCTGTGGGATGAAGGACTCTGGGGCCCAGTATAGCCATAGAGAACCCTGGGCCTCTTGCAGAATGGTGTTGCTGGCACCCGAAGTACATCCTCACCCGCAGTCCTCCCGCTCTGGTCCCGCCAGTTTTGGTCCCTGCCTGTCCGTACCAAGGCAGGCAGCTGTAGCTCAGAGGCCCCCAGGGAGGACTGTGCACAAGGACTGGCTCTTTGCCCCAAGAAGCCCGTCCCTTTCAGTCAAGGTGCCTTTCCGAGGGCTTCTACGCTATAGCGGCCCTCATCAATCAGTGTTTTGGGGAGGACACCAAAGGCTGAGGGTCTGTGGGAGAGGGCCCTACTAGACCATAGTGACCAGAAAATGTCCTCTGAAGCAATACTTCCATCAGGAAGGAGAATGGGAAAGGAGCCCTTATGTTAAATGAGAAATTGATTGTACAAAGATGGGAATGATATCCCCTTTATATAAGCGACTGAACTTGTTTTACAATGATCACTGCAAGAATGTCTCTGACATTCTTGGTTTCTCCCTATTTTAAAAGGGATCAAATAGCATAGGAAACTTATTAGAATACAATAGTAAAATTTTACCCAGTCTCTACTGATCTCTAGCCTGCCTTTCTTTTAACATGGAGTTGAAAATCCACCTCTACCAAAAGCCTTCTGTAATGAGCCCCATTCTGCCCTACTTGACTGATTCATGGGCACCCAGTGCACTGCCCTGCATGCTGAGCTAGTCCCAGGGAGGCAGGACGAGGGGCCTGAAACAAAGTAAAAGTCTGCCCCCAGCCTTTTAGTCTTTGATGAGCTTCTCATGTAATCGACATAGCCCGGAAAATCTCCTGGAAGAAGCACCTGGTGGTACATACAGACAGTGCCTGCCAAGGAGCTAAGCAGGGTCAGAGATTTAGCCTGCAAAGGACATGCAGAGAGCACAGCACACAGCAGGGACCTTATAAAGATGAATTGAGTTAAGTCGAAGGTGAACTGAAGGTGGGAGGGATAAACTCGGGGTAGCAGGACTAGGCCCCATCCAGCAGGTTTTCATTGAGAAGCTTTTCTTTCCATTTAAAACTGACAGCCTGCAACCTATTTCCTGAATCCTTAAGCCTCATAGGTGCCCCAAAGGAACAAATTAACCAGAGTACAGAAGAGTGAGTGAACACCGGAACTGATTTTTATTCTAAGAAGCTTCTCTCTTTGTGGGATCCAAATCATCTGTTGAGAGCAGAGGATGTACAGGCGTAGGATAGGGGCCGAGGAGTGTGTGGGAGACCCTGGGGAGGACGAGGAGAGGAAGTACCAGACTACCAGACATGGCAGGACTACTCAGCAGTGTGGCGGAAGCCCTGAAGGGAGAGGAGGACAGCCAAGGGGTTTGAGGCTCATGATGTGTTAGTCATTTTCTCGAGTGACATGCTGCATGGAGAGAGAGCCAGGAAGGTGGCCCAGGGTGGATTGTGTGGTTGGCTGGGCGGGTAGACTCATGCAAACCAGGTGCGTCCTCAGGATAAATGCATGTTCCTGTTTTCTAGCTCTTCAGTGGTTCATGTGCCTGGAGTGAATGACATTCAGTCCTCCTCTTCCACCGGCCAGAACATGTCCCAAATCTCCCGGCAGCTAAACCAGAGTCAGGTGGCGTGGACAGGGAGTCGTCCGCCCTTTCCGGGACAGGTATGGGTGTCTGTGAGAGCGTCTCCCCTGGGTGCCCAGAGAGGCAGAGCATTCTGGGAAGTGCTTTCTTTGGACTGCGGCTCTGAGGATGGGTCGGCCCCTAGCTGGAATCAACCACCCTCACGGCAGCTGGCTCCTCAGGAGCACCGGCCACCCTCAGGGCCCTCGGAGAGCCTGGTGCCCACCCTGCAACTTCAGCAGCCTTTTCTCCTTACAGCCATGCCCTGGGGCAGCTGGCAGAAAAAGGCTGGGCAGGTAGAGACACCCCATCAAGAATGAGCCCCTCACTACTCTGGACCTCTGGCTGTTCCTGTGCCAGGAGGACATGAAAACACCCACCCTTGTGACACCCCCAGACCCCTCATAGTCACTGTGAGGGTGGGTGTTGCCTAGGGAGTTGTGGGTGTTCATAAAGCCAAGGCCTTAGTAACCGGACGCCAGAGGGCCCGGATCCTTGTAGCCCTGAGGAGTAACTTTAACCAGACATGCTCCAAAGATTCTGCAGCTCCTGGGCCCTCACACACCGTGCTGATCCCAAGCCTGTGCCTAGCCAGACAAGAGGGCCATGGGGAGTCACTATCAACCTAGAACAGACACTGCCTCTGTGACCAGCCTGGGGCATGGGTTGGGGGTAGGGGCCTGCGGCTGATGCTTTCCATCTCTTTGTTTTGTCCTGATTATAGCAAATCCCATCTCAGTCCAGCAAGACTCAGTCATCTCCCTTTGGGATTGGAACGAGCCACACCTACCCGGCAGACCCCTCTTCCTACAGCCCCCTCTCCAGCCCAGCTACCTCCTCACCAAGCGGGAATGCCTACTCCAGCCTTGCCAACAGGACTCCAGGGTTCGGTAGGTGGGGAATGAGGGAATGAGATTCTGGGAAAGCCAGAACATCTTGAATTCAGGAGGCTGAGCTCCAGGCTCCCAGCTACCAAAACAAGGCCCGGAGGTTTCCAAGCACCTCCTCTCTCTCTGGCTATGAGGAGGCCTATGGTGTCCCTAAGAGACTGGATGCTTAGGCCTTGGCTTTGTGATTTGGCTTTATCATTTTCAAGGCACTGGGATGATGTTCCTGTGCTGTGATGTGATCTACATACCATTTTAACCCATTATGGCCCTAGCAAGGATTTTCAGGTCCCCAACTCAAAACCTTATAGTCTTGTTTAAAGAAACTAGAGAATAGCTATAGAGACAATCAATTGCATAAATAATCCTGCAAAGTTTTCTCTTTCTTTTAAATATTAAAAACACCTATCTTACTTCGTTAACAAAACCTCAGGCCATAGAGGTTAAGGAACCGCTGTGTTCTGTGCATCTCTCAGGATCCTGGGCCTTGCCCACTCTCCACGTGTTTAAGGAACCTCCTCAGCATGTCTCCCAGGGCTGGGGCTCCACTCCACGTCAAGACAGGCTCATAAGAGACCCATGGTCCTTGTAAGAAGTCTGAGCTGGTGCCTGCTTTCTCACAGTGAGGTCACTGGGTGACACCCAGCAGTGCAGCTCGTAGAGCTTTTCTCTACAGAATTGATTCTTCAGATGAGCATGAAGCTGAGCCCAAACATCTGAATTTCCATGTGGCAAGTTAAAAGCTTCCGTTAGAACTGCTTGCCTGTCAGCCTTATGAACAATTCTGTGCAGGCAGAGCGTGGTGACTCACATCTGTACCCCAGCACTTTGGAAGGTCGAGGTGGCAGATCACCTGAGCCCAGGAGTTCGAGACTAGCTGGGGTAACATAGCAAAACCCTGTCTCTACAAAAAAAAAAAAAAAAGAAAAGAAAAGAAAATTAGGTGTGGTGCATGCCTGTAGTTCTAGCTACTCAGGAGGCTGAGGTAGGAGGATCCTTTGAGCCCAGGAGGTTGAGGCTGCAGTGAGCCATGATCACACCCCTGCACTCCAGCCTGGGCAACACAATGAGACCCTGTCTGAAAAAACAAAAGAAAGAAAAATGCTGTGCAGAGCCCCTAGCACACAATGGGGAGTTGTCATCTGCTGCCCACCCCTCCCCACCTCCTCTGCTAACAGCAGCACGTCTGCCCCACTCAGCCCAAGGTCTTGGGGCACAGCATTTCCTGAGGCCATGCTTGTCCCTCCAGCCTTAGTCACATTTACTTACAGTGTGTTCTCCTGTTCACCTGTTAAGCATTCTTGCCACACGATTCACTGGAACCAAGTTTAGAAGCACAGCACCCTGTTTGAGGAAGGAGAAACCCCATGGCAGTTGCTTTCGAGTCATCCAGGCACTCAGCACAATTACCACCTTGAGCCCAGAATCCTGTTTCTCAGGACAGCATCCATCTTCCTGCAGTCACACATGAGATCCTTCTCCACATCTGGTTCCTCACCTGGGTGTGGAGAGACCCCTTCATCTCCTCCTGAAGGTGGGCCTCGTAGACTCAAGTCCCCCTGGGTATCTAGTCCTTCCTGGAAGCGCAGGGACCATCTGGCACTGATCTACTCACAAAAACCTTCAGTGCTAGGCCCCAAATCAGCACTGGAAAGCAGATGACAGGAGACCTGGTCCCCACCCAGAGAAAGACACAGTCCAGAGACTGGGGCAGGGGAGATAGACAGGTAAAGGGAGGCAGGCAGGACAGTCTGCAGTTGCAGCAGCCATGGTCTGTGTGGGGGCCCTTGTGGCTGCAGGCCAGGAGAGTCATTATGTCTGATGGGGTGAAGAGAGGCTTCGGAGCAGAGCTAACACGTAACCCTGGCAAGGTCTTGGAGCATCCCACTGTGGCCGTGACAAGACAGGTGGGCAGGCCACTTCCCTGCCCCAACCATCCAGTGCCTTTAGCTCCATGCCTCTCTCTAGTCTCCACTAAACAAATGCCAGGCCCTGAAGTATGAATTGAGATGGGACACAGGAAGGACAAAGCCCTGGGCTGAGGCTACTGCACCATTGATAGCCAAGAACAGGCTCAACACAGATGGGGCTCCAGGTTCGGTGACCATTTTTTTACCTTTGCCTTCAAGCTATCTCACACTCAGGTGATAATAATAGTAATGATAGCAGCCTGCCCATACTGGGTGCTTATTTTATTATATGCTAGCATGTAGCATTCATTCAGTACCCACAATAGCCCTAAGAAGGAGATACCATTATTATTCCCATCTCACAGATAAGTAAACTAAGGCACACTGAGGTCAGATAACTTACCCAGGCTAACTTACTGTAGCTGATAATAGCAGAATCATGCCTTTGGAGCCAAGAATCAAAGCTGGGCAGTACGTCTGAGACTATGCTCCCATCACTACTCTGTGCTTACCATCATTTTCAAATCCATTCACAGGGGACCTCAGAATTAAGCAAGAATTGGATGTCCCAGCAGATGTCCCTTGATGTACATTCATGAGAAAGGGGCTGGAACCCTTCCAATGACAGCATGAAAAAAGAGTATAAAATCAAGAAATGAAGGACTGAGAAGTTTCCTATGGCCTTGCCATCAGTGCATCACGTGTTACCTTTGGCCACAGCTGTTTGCATGGAATAGGATGCAGGGAGAGTGTGTTGAAAGCCAGGCTGTGGTGGAGTGAGCAGGTGATGGAGTGGGGATGAAGCTGAGCAGGAGAGCAGGAAGGGAGGCTCAGTCTTGGGAGAGAGAGGGAGACCTCGAGGTGAGGGGTTGCTGTCATCATCTGTGATGAGTATGCTGCTGGAGGAAAGCTCCCAGTGCAGGCAGAGGGAACCCAGGATAAGGTGTTGGGGTTCACATCAGAGGTGTAGGGGGGCCTGGAAAATGGGTGGACACCAGACCCCCTTCTGACCACAGGGTCAGCCTTTACTCCACAGGGCTTCAAAGAAGTGGAGTCCTGGCTGGGAGAAGAGGGCAGGCTTTGGTTAAGGACAGAAGAAAGAGGATGTGTGGTTAGGAAGAGGACCCAAGGGTTGTTCGTTAGTGAGGATAGTTACTCCTGAGGGCACAGTGGGAAAGGGTGCAGAGAACAGAGCAGGTAAGTATGGGTGAGTGGAGAAAGAACAAAGCAGGTAAGAATAGGTGAGTGGAGAAGGAACAGAGCAGTCTGCCTCATTAATGGTCAGTTTCATTAATTATTAAACACAAAACAGGCTTAAAAAACAGGCAGTGTTTACATTTGCAATGGACACACACCCTAGCCCAGCATGGGCACATCTGAGTGGCTTCCCAGTGCCTTCTGTGCAGCCCTGGGGCTTATTGGTGTGGCACGAATGGGTTCCCAGGCATGGCAACACCCCATAGTACCTGGCCTCAGATCATTATCCATGGCCAGAGCCCAGAGAGATAGCACAGTCGATCCCAACTTCCCGCTTCTGGCTGGCTGGAGCAGGCAAGAGGTTTGAAATGCCTGCTGAGCAGACTTGCCGGACATCACCCATTGGTGGACCAGGGGCAGACATCGAGTTGTGACAAGCATAGCATGTCACTTCTGAACAGTTCTTCAACTGTTTCAGACTCCTCAGGATAGCTTTGTAGACTATTTATACATTGAATGAGAAAAAACAGCCCTGCCTATGTCTCAGCCGTTTCTGTGAAACACATGCTGGTTTTGTTCCACAAGACTTCAGGAGTCAAGTCAAAGCATTTCTTCCATTTCAGGCCTTTCAAGTTATCTTGAGCTTTACTGCTGTCATACTTGTGTTTCCAGTCTTAGTTTCATTTTCATTTTGAGTCCAGTCCCAGCAAAAACCTAGCCATTTGAAATGTAGCATCCACTAGGAAACTACACAATCCATTTACGTAAGCCCTGAAAAATCCAAGCATTTATTCCCTTAACAAAGTAAGTGGGGAAAGTGTTGTGCCTGTAGGGCCCAGTCAGGAGACAGAAACCATGCCAGTGATTTGAACAGGAAAAATTTAAAGATTTTGTGACTAATAAAAGATGATTAAGAAGGACCCTGAGGAATACAGGAATAATAAACGTGGGCAGCAACTTCCACCTCTAAGGCTAAAGTAGACAAGACAGGAACTGAGAACGTGGAAGAGGAGAACCCACCCCACAAATCCTGAGGTTTAGCCCTTATTGGAGAATGTGCATCTCTCTTGGTAACACACTATAGAGGCTCTGGACTGCAGTGGGTCTGTAAAAGCAGCCTGCCAGCTGACTGAGACACTCAGTAGGGGGTGCAGATGGACCAGAAATGCTCTGCACACCCACCTACCAGATGGCCAAGAATTTCCTCAGGGAGTGCCCGCAGGTAAAACTGATTCACAGGAAGCAGCCTCTGGGTAGTAGAGAAATGTGCTGAAGAGGGAACGCCCTGACATCCTGCACACTGCTGCTAGACACACTGCAGGAGGAAAGAAACACCTGATCCAGGAAGAGAAGCCACTTCGCTGCAACACCTTGCTTGTCTCTCCAGCGTCCTCTGTTAAGAAAGCCTAATGCTGCACTCGCTGACAAAGGAGAACTGTTTGCAGGGTGTAGTTTCAGTATCATAAAACAGGGCAAAGAAGGATGGATTTAGAGATAAGAGGCAATAAATTGATAACTGACAAGAATGTATATGACCTGAATCCTCAAATTGCTCAGTTTCTTTTCATTTCAACTACTGCCAGGCATCTGCTTGTTGATATTACCTTGTTTCTTGGAGAAATGCAGGGAGCCAAGGCACAGGTTGCTCAAAGAGAAATGGCTCAAAGGTGCTGTAGCAGATCAGGTTTTAATTCCCTGACTTGCCTCAGGTGTGGCATATACATATATAGGATCTAAGTTACATTATTTTCTTAGCAGCATGCTTCCAGATACAATGTCTTGGCAAGCACCAGCGTGTCCATAGCTCCTTGTTCCCTACATGCTTCTCAGTTCAGGGTGAGGTCTCTAAAGCAATTCATCCATGCATGACACAAGTCAGATCAGGTCGATAAAGATTAAATCAGGTCACAGTAAATAAACTAACAACTCTGGGGATGAACGTCTTTTACAAAGATCGAGAAACACATCCAGAACACATTGCCCTTTCGTAAAAGAGCCATGTCCATCCCAGCCTGCTCCACCCAGCCTATATTCACTTTGGAGAGGGGAATTGAAAGAATTTGTTATTCCAGGCTGGGTGTGGTGACTCACACCTATAATCCCAGCACTTTGGGAGGCCGAGGCAGGTTGATCCCTTGAGGCCAGGAGTTCGAGACCAGCCTGGCCAACATGGGGAAACCTTGTCTCCACTAAAAATACAAAACTTAGCCGGGCATGGTGGTACACACTGAGGCAGAAGAATTGGTTGAACCTGGGAGGTGGAGGTTGCAGTCAGCCGAGATTGCACCACTGCACTCCAGCCTGGATGACAGAGCAAGACTCCATCTAAAAAAAAAAAAAAAAAAAAAAAGAATTTATTATTCCAAAAATATCTGGAGTAAGAAACGAAAGGCATAATTTGAAATAGGGGAACAGGGTAGGCTAAGCACAGGCAGGGAGCCGGTAGGATTTCGCTGATCTAAAATGTTTGCAGACACCATGCACCCTCTTCCTCCTCAGCTCCTGCCCACAAAGCTCGGTCCCGGACATTTTTACCAGTGAATTGTGGGGAATATAGACCTCCCCATCCCTAATACTAGTTAGTGTTGAAAAGGTGAGGCCTTTGCTAGAAGGCTCAGAAAGACTGTAATCCTTGCTGTGAGGTGCCTTTTTCTTCTGCCTAGAAGGCAATTTGTAAGAGAATGAGCTGCCCTTTTGGCGCACTTGGTTCCTTTATCCAGCAGGGTTTCTCAGTGTCAGCACTATTGACATTTTAGGCTGGATAATTTTTGATGTGGGGGGGGCTGTCTGTTCCTTATAGGGGGTTCAGCAGCATCTCCCTGCCTCTACCTACTAGGATTTTTCTGTTTATGATAATGACAAATGTCTCCAGACATTGCCAAATGTCCCCCTTGGTTTGGTGGCAGGGTGGGGTTGCGCAAAATCACTCGATTGGGAACCACCGAGCCAACAACATAGGACCTCCAAGCAGGACTTCGAGTGAGCCTCAAGTCTTAGGGCAATTTCCAAATCAGCTGAACCTCACAAGGAAAAATGTTAATGAGAGGAGAGTGATAGCAGTGAGCTTCAAATTTTTAAAAAAGGAGGAATGTCATCCCTTCCTCTATGACCTAGGAACCCACAAGCTCCTCAAGATTCTGACCTGTGGTCTGGAAGCAGCTGGCCCAGGTGTTATCAGCCCATAACACAGTCTCTCTGGGCTGAGAGGTGGCCCATGCACCAGCCAGGGCTGTAGCAGCCCAGCCCATGCTCAGGAAGCCACCAGAGTGAAAGAAACACAGCATGGCTAGAACTCAGCTCATAGTTTGTAACTATGTAGGTGGCTTTGGAACAATAAAGTAATACAAGGATTTTGGTGACCACTGGGTTTTTTTTGTTTGTTTTTTTTTTGTTTTTGTTTTTTTTTTCCAGAAAGAGGCTTGTAGGTACACTGTGGGGTGAGCCATGGGAAGCCCCTTCTCACCATTTATATGCAGAGCAGGTCAGTCAGATTTAGGTTAAGAACCCACAATGCTCTGTTATCCAGGAGAGATTACGTTGAAGTTCTTGCTAACTATCTGGTCAGAGTGGTCAATACAGTTCAGGAGAAAAAATAAATATACTTTCAGTAGCAGAGGCTGAAAAGAGGACTTTCTGCTTATCTCTTCCAGCACATGGCCAGTGAACTCATTCTTCAGGTCATCTGTTTGGATGTAACTTCCTCTAGAAAGACTCAAATCTGAGTGAGGGCCCAGTCCCAGGTCCTCCTATGGTAGCCTGGACTTCCCTTGTAAGAGCTCATAGCAATTCTGCTTGCCTCGTAATGTTCTCAGTGGCCAGGTTTGACCATCACTGCATTACCAACATGCTACTCAGTATTAGGTATAAAGTAGGCCTTCGATTTAAACACTGTATCAAATGAATGCACGTGGCCATCAGTGTCAGAAAGATCTAGGTTCAAACCCTGGGTCTGGCATTTGTAGGCTAAATGAGTTGGGCTAATTTCTTGATGTCTTTGAGTCTCCGTTTCCTTATCTGAAAAATGTGGATAATGGGCTCATGGTTCTTAGAGTCAGAGTGAAGAAAAGATGAATTGAAATAATGTAAAATACCTAGCATGATTCATAACATATAGTCATATGATGTGCACATGTTCAGTACTCCCAAAATTCTTCCTTGACTATTTCCAAAGCAATCCTGTTAACTGACTTTTTCCCCTTGAAGAAATTAAGAATTTTTTTTCTGAAATCTGGCATATGTAATTAATAGAATCAAGTACCCGAAATATGAATAGAGACTAATCTTCCTCTAATCATTATTCCCCTCCACCCTTCCTCATCTCTGGCTATCCCTGAGGTAAGACTGGTGAGAGAATGTGTGTTTATTTCATTATACCCAGAAAACCTCAAATGCAAATAGAAATAAAACTTCACGGAATGTTCATGTTCTTCCTTCTCACTCCCCTCCCTCCCTCCCTCCCTCCCTTCCTTCCTTCTTCCCTCAGCAAGTTCTTGTTGAAGACTCCCCTATATTCCAAGCACTATTTTCAGTAAAGCCTGGGGTAGACATAGATACGGTCCTTGGCCTCAAGTCCTCACAATTTGGAGTAAATCAATATAGTGTGATGGGCCACAGGCAAGCTAAAAGGAGACAGTGACTGAGGAAGTCAGCCACACAAGGTCACCTTGATTAGGGCTTTGAACCTGACTAGAATTATCTAGGCACAGAGAAAGGGAAGGATGTACATGACAGAGAGAACACATGTGCAGTAGCACAGAGATATAACTGCGTGTGGCATCATGGGGGACATGCAAGTATTGTCATGTGACTAGGGCAAGAGGGGCTGGAGTTAGACATGAAGTGGGAGATGAGGCTAAAAATAGATCGAGATTGCAAAGGATCTTTATGCCAACATCCAGAACATGGATGTTACTGCATAGACCGTGGTCAGCCACTAAGCAGTCTGTAAGCAGTGGACTACTGTTGGAGGGAGATCACACCAGTAGCTGTGTGGTTATGGGGGCAGTGGGTGTGGCCATGACTCACAGCACTGGTTGGGGCAGTGAGAATAGAGGAAAGCAGGTAGGAGTTGAGAGATGGTATTTAGGGGAGTGGGAACTCAGCCGATCCCAGCCACTGATTAGACGTGATGTGGGAGTGAGGGGAAAGAGCCTATGCTTGTGTTCTTCCCCTCCAGACTATGTGAGGAGGTGAGATATTGCTTTAGGCATGGAGAGCTTAAGGTGTCTTTCATACTGCTTAGGCATGGCAGGGATGGATGGAGCCAAAGCTTAGGAAGCTGGGACTGTCAATACCACCAGAAACACGAGTTTATCATCCCTAGCTCTTCCCACTCACGCCCTTCAGCACAGCCAGTAATCAATCAACAAGCCTAGGCACCTCCTTCTCCATCACATCTCAAATCCACCCACTGCTCTGCAGCTGGCTTTTGTTCCGTGTTTTGAGCCACTGTCATCTCTTGCAAGGATTGCTACAGCAGCCTCCTCCTGTCTGGCTCCTTCCCTCTCCTCTTGTCTACCCCATTCCTTTCTCAGTTGGTCTCTTTCCCTCTCTTTTTGTCCACCCACCCATGGACCATCCACATCTGTGTGCTTTCTGTTTCTGCCTAAAAACCTTCAGTGTTTCTCTGTTGTCCCCAAAGTTGGTCATACTGATAGTGTGGAACCTGACCCTTGGCTTACCCTCCAGCCTTATCTCTTATGACTTGCCTGATCTCACTCTGTTCCTCTTCCATCCTGAGCCACCTGTAGATGCCCGGATGAACCAAGACCTCTTTCACCATCAGGCCTTTGAACAGATTGACCCTTTTCTCTAGAATTATTTTCAACCTCACCTCCAAGCCCTATACCCGATTAATTACAAATTCCCCTTCTAGTGTCATCTGAGATCTCTGAAAAACCTTTTCTACTTGTCATGATTAGTTAGGTATCCTTCATAAGGGTTTTTATTCTAGTTCTTCTGACTCTTAGAGCAGCTCTCACCTGTGCAGAATCATCTGTTTGCTCCCTTTCCCAACCATGCTGTATGCTTGTTGAGAGAGAAACGATCTCATTCTCCAGTGTATGTACAGTACCAGCATGGAGCCCACGTCAGAGCAGGAGCTAAGGAAATATTTGCCAAGTGAATAAATGAATGAGTCAGTTCATGAGACTAGAAGAGGTTATTTCCTTCTTGTTTGTTGATGAGAGGGAAGGCCTGACTCAGACCCCTGCTTTCAACATATATTAAGAGACAGGGTCACTTACAGTAAGGACCAGGAGGCACTTGAGAAAGAGTAGTGTAAGAAGTAGCAGAACCAAAATCAAGTTCAGTCCTGGAAGTCAACAAGATAGTTTCAAACAGAATGATCAAGAGTGTTGGATACTCAAGAGAGATTGAGAAGAATGGGCACTCTTCAAATGCCTGTTGGATGGGGCCTGGCAGTAGAGTAATTGCACAGGGTTGAGAAGGGAGGGAAAAGAGAAGATGCTGTGTGTGTGGGTGGCTGTAAATGTTGATGGCAAAGGGAAGGAGAGGTAGGTATGTGCCTTAAGGAGGAAGAACTGAGGGCATTGATTTGCGATGGGCAAGCCCCAAGGAAGCCGTCATTGCAGCAGCATCCTGGATGACCCTGCATGGCAGTCAGCTCCCTGAATGTGTTAGGACATTCCCCCAGTCTATCATGCCCTTCCTTCAGCACCGGTGGCTATGTCCCTCCACCCTCCTGCCAAGCAACATGGACCCGCTGAAGGCCCCATATTGTGCCCAGCTTCTGCAGGCTTCCAGAATGGGACAGGTGCCTGTCAGGTGGGAATTTCCTCGTGGCTCCAGCTGGCGATGCTGCTGTTTCAACTTTGCCACAGTCGTGGACCCAGCCTTCCTTCTGCTGAGCCAGTTAATGAGGCCCGTGGACACGCTTCTATGAAAGAGTTCCTCCTGGCCCTCGGGGTCTTGTGTGGGATTATTGGGAGAAGACATTTCACATTGGCGGATGAATTTTCTGTAACAGAATCCCGTGTGCACAGTAGATTTAAATCTCTCTTACGCTAAGGAAGGGAGTTGTACCCTGCCTCAATTTTATAGAATTCTTTACCAACTATTGTCATCATGTAGAGTTTGAAAAGCACCAATGGTAAGGCATTAAAGGGACCTTATGTGTTTTATTAAAGCCCTTTACATCTCAGGCATTATATATGGGTGGATGGGTGAGAGAGAGAGGGAGAGAGAGAGATTGTTCTCCCTGAATGCTTTCTAACCTGGCCTCTCATTAACGCAGTGCCCAGGTTGGGGGTTGGGTAGGGCCTGAGTCTTGCCTGTGACCAGCATGACTTTTGGAAAGAGTAGTATGTGACAAGATGGAGCTTGTCTTGCCACTCAGAGCTTGATAGAGAGTCCATTGTTTCCAAAATGGTACTGAATGATTTGAAACAAGAAAAAAAGTTTCTAAGATTTTTGATGTTCCTTAAAGTTATCCTCTTTGAAGGGTATTTTTTAAGCCTCCTCTTTGGTTGAATCTCAAAATGTTTTAGACAAAATTGCACTTATTGGATAGGCACAGTGGCTCACTCATGTAATCGCAGGGCTTTGGGAGGCCAGAGCAGGGGGATTGCATGAGGCCAGGAGTTTGAGACCAGCCTGGGCAACATAGCCAGACCCCATCTCTAAAAAAAAAAAAAAAAAAAAGTTTTTTAATTAGCCAGGCATTGTGGCATGAGCCTGTGGTCCCAGCTACTTGGAAGGCTGAGACTGGAGGATTTCTTGAGCCCAGGATTTCAAGGCTGAAGTGAGCTATGATTGCACCACTGCACTCCAGCCAGGGCAGTGGAGTAAGACTCTTTCTCATATGTAAAAAAAAAAAAAAGAAAAGAAAAAATTCCACCTGTGTTTCCTGTTTTTTGTTTTTTCCATTGGCTATTTTTTTGTATAAACTGTAGACAGAAGCAAAGTGGCTCTCATTTATAAATGAATTTGCTGATTCCCACAGAGGAACCTTATCTTGTCTGACCAGTGCCCAAATTTCTTCCCCCTCAAACAAACTGATGCAAATAAAAAACCACTCTGCCAAAGAGCCAGGCCGGAAAAGACTGTGGTGCTTGGCCCTGTAGGAGGACCTTGTATCATGCGTGTGTGGCTTCCGAGGAGTTGCTCAGGAGTCAGAGGCTGAGGTTGGCAGTTCTCAGGGGAATGCCAAGGTGAGGCTTTTCCTCTAGCAGGGCCAGATGCCTTTCAAGAGCATTCGGTGGACCAAGAGGGAGTCAGGAGCAGGGGCAGGTGTGTCTTCTTTCTCATGCCAACACCGTACTGCCGAGGACAGAGCCTCTGTCAGCCCACGCTCTGCATGCCACAGACATGCCCCTTGTCCCCAGATGCCCGCAGGAGGCCTTTGTGCACAGTCACCAAGTGCAAGGAGCGCTCCAAGGCTTAAAGCACCTAGTCACCTGGCAGGTGACCTCAGGAAGAGCCACCCTCTCTGGCCAAGTACCTGCACCATTGGGCAAAGGGCTCCTGTGTCTCTTATCCCCTCAATTTATGATCTGTCAGTCAGTGAGAAAGACGAGGATAGCAAATGCATTCCTCCAGCTCTGGATGGAACATGCCTTTCAGAAGCAGGAGGCCCTCCAGCCGCAGTGGTTCTTAGGTCTCACAGAACCAAGGGATGGCTTTTAAAGGAAGTGTCCTGTATGTCGGATCTTTCAGCTGAAAGTGGACAAAGTAGCGGGCAGTTCCAAGGGCGGCCCTCAGAAGTCTGGTCGCAGTGGCAAAGCCAGCACCATGGCCAGCAGAGCGGTGAGCAGCACTCCCACCAGCAGCCCGGTCAGACTGAAGTGTTCCAGGTAAATCGAGCGAGCACCGCCTTCTCGTAGGTACCGGCGCCTTCTCTCTGCTTCCTTTCCCCCTCGGGCTCTGCCGCACCACCGCCTGCCCGATAGCCATCGTGAGTTCTGGCCCATCCTGGGCTAGAGGGAGTCCAGGAGTAGAAGGCCCCATCCTACCCAGCCAGAAACGTCAGGTGCATGTGGGAAGGAGAAGGGGCCGAGGTAGCCTTTGAGCTAAGCCAAACAATAGGGCAGGCTGCAGTTGGAGATGCTTCCCAGACTCCAGAGCTATCCAAGGGAGAGACACAAAACCAAGGCCGAAGGGGGTCTCTCCTCAGAGCTGCAGGTGCTCCCAGGCTTGGTTGTCTGTCACTGACTGACCCTCTTTTTCCCCACCATAGCCCCCAGGATGTGGAGGACATCCCCACCCAGTCCCTTGCTCAGTGCCAGCCTTGCCCTGGCTCTGCTCTCCTCTGTGGTTAAGCTCAGGGAGAGTCCCTGGTTGAGGATACCGGGGCACCTAGAAACTCTCCATTATTTGAGACATTTCTAGACCATCCTGTGTGCCTAAGGCAGACTGTGTGGCTGGGGATGGCACTGCTGCAGCCCCACAGAGCAGGGCCCTGCCCCTTGTGGGCTTCCTTGGCTCAACTTTCAGCCAGAAACATTCCTACTGGAAGGCTTCAAATGGAGGTACGAGCCCATTAACTCCCCCTCAGCCAAGAGCTCAGCTCATCCCTCCAGGTCCTTGTAACAGGAACCCAGGCACCTCCTGCATGCACCAGCCCTGCCCTGCAAAGCAATGATGGGGGCAGGAACCACGTTGTGGGAGGGTTCTGAGACTCCCAGGATCGCAACCCCTCCTTCTCAAGAATCAGTGCTCCATTGACCCTACCCTCATCCCAAGCCCCTCTCCTGCCAGGGTCAGCTGTGTCTTCACAGACAAAGTCCTGGGACTCAGATGTCACTCAGGGTAGCATTCTGTGAATGTGCAGGGGAACAGCTCACCCAGGCCTTCGCCTGCCTCCCCTGACTGCAGCCTTCTCTCCTCCTTCCTCCTTCTGTAAGGCATTGTTCCTTGCCCATTCTGAGGCCCCACAGCAACCCTGTAAGGCAGAATTTCCTGACATGGATCTTCATAGTCACGATGCTAAAAAGAATTCTTGGCCAAATAAGCTTAAGAAACGCTGATTAAACAAAGTTATTAAGTTTCTTTATTGCAGGACATATCAGAACTTTTATTACACCAATGAGGACTATGGATGTCTAGGAGGTAGGCAAAGTGTGCCTTGTTTCCCAAACTTATTTGTCCACAGAATTCTTTTCTCACAGAGCATCACATGGGCTGAGAATTCAACAGAACACATATTGGGGAATTGGCTGTAAGACATTGAAATAGTGCCATTCCCGTTTTCTGCATGGGTCATCTGAGGCCCAGAGAACTTGAAAGACGTGTTGAAACTGAAATCTAACCATTCAGGGATTTGTCCCTGCACTAAGATAAACATGGAAGACAGGCCACCCAGGTCTCCACACACATCCTGCTTCCACTCCACTCTGCATTGGATTTCTCTTGCATTTTGGCCATCTGCTATCTGCTATGTGCACCTTGCTTGGGGCCAGCCTGGGGTCTCCCTGCCAATCAGGCTCTCGTCTACCCTGGGTCCCTGACTCAACCTTAGATAGACAAAGGGTGTGTCCTAATGCCATTTACCTGCTGTCACAACAGCTCCCTGGGGAGAACAGTTTCCCAGCATCTCAGACATTTGAGGACCCCTCCAAAGCATCCCGCAGAAGGCTGGGGAGGACCTCTGGGCTGCCCCTTTAGGGATGGCCATGAGGGTGAGTGCAGGCGGGGCTTCTGGGACATGCCCAGTGTATGGACAGAGGAGCTGACTCCCCTGTGGCTCTCTTTTCCTCTCCTCTGCAGGACATGCTGCCCATGCCAGGAGATCCAAGCCAGGGGACTGGCAACTATAACATCGAAGACTTTGCTGACCTGGGCATGTTTCCACCGTTTTCTGAGTAGCTGTGGGCAGAGCAAGGCTCCTGTTGTACAGTGCCACCCATACTGTGATGTCGACGCCCGTGTGAACAAGGCTCACCCTCACCTTGCTTGCCCTGCCGCGGGCCCCCCAAACCAGAAGCCATCTCCCCCGCTGTGTGTCCCCAGACGCGTCATTGCTCCACTCTCCCCTGCAGCCGTGGCTGCTCGGCCACTGACCAGGGGCCCTGGCAGACATTAGGGGATCAGTTGTATTTATTGTATTTTATCTGTGTGTGCTCAGGAGGTGAGCCTAGTGGGTCCTTAAATTTGGTTGTGAATAATCTCTTAATAGACAATGTATACCCATGAAAGTTCAGCTGGTGCCCAGAGTGACCAAGCAGCACCAGTAGGCCTGCCCAGGATGCTGAAAGCAGATTTCTTCTTGTTTTTCCCTTCTGATGGATGCGTGGGGCTCTGGGGAAATGCTGGAAAAATAGGCAAGCAGAGTGCACAGCCCTTGTTCCACCAGCTGGAACCAAGAAGCACAGAGACACAGAGGCATCTGCCCCTCAGCTCCACTGGTCTATCTGTGCATCCATCACGCCATGGGACATATGTAATTTGTGCTGTGTGACATGAACTTGCTGTCCTGATGGATGTGTTGTGCCTTGTGTCTGTCATGTGTGGCCAGTGTGAGTGTATAGAATCCAGAGTATGTAGAGAGCCAAAATGTATGGCCCTGTCCCCAAGCTCAGCAGCGCCGGCCATGACCAGAGGATGCTCGGCCCAGGGTCTGGGAGCTGGGCTAACAGGCTGGCACTTCAGCAGGGTCACCGGGAGGCACAGCTGGGGTGTGCTCACATGGGTAGGTCAGTTCTTTGGTCCAAGCCCCTGGTGCAGATTCAAGCTCCTCCTCTTAGAGGAAGCACCCCCTTCCTCTCACAGGAGCCCCATGGGAGCACTCACCCTCCTCCCAATTGGATCTGAACAGCTGTGTTCCTGGTCCCACATAAGCATGTCTCATCCTTGCCCCACTGGTGAGAGGAAGACCTTGTGGCTGCCCAGAGCCTGTAGGATAGCATGCCTTGAGGTCAGAGGCCAGTCCCTTCTCTACAGATGTAGACAGCAGGGTAGGATGTCCAGGTGTCCTCACATGGGCACCGTGAAACACTTTCCTCCAGGCCACCTGAGCCTTTGTTCTTCAGCCTGACTGGAGGAACAGCAGCTCTGGGAGGCACAGAGTGCAGTTCTCAGGGGCAGAAGACTTGGGTTCCAGTTCTGGTTCTGCCACATATTTCTCTGGTGGTCTCAAGACAGGAACAAGAGCTGACTCTAGAAGCTTCTGCCTGGCTGACCTCTGAGCCCATGATCCCTGGCTTGCTTTGCTTCTCTTGGATTTGAAGAGAATGTGAGAATCCATCCCGGTGTTTTCAGGGACCTCTGCCTTCTCCCACACCCCTTACACTAGTAAGGACTCCTTCAGCCTCTTGTGTTTTCTTCCTTTTGTGACCATTATGCCCCCTCCCTGTTTCTCATGACCAGCCCATTAGCCCACTGATTCCCATATGGTAGAAAAGGTACTGTGCCTGCCGCAGGGCAGGTGAAGGGACCCACCCTCTGGGAAAGCCCTTATGTTCCTCCCAGAGTCCTTCAGGTAGCTCCTCGCAGATGCTGGTTGGTAGTGCAAATACTCAGAAACAACCTGTGCATCCCTACCCATGGATTCTGCAGGACCAGGAAGAGTGGCATTGGTTCTAGAAACCTGAGAATGGAATGAACCCAGCTTGCAGGAAGGAGTTTGGAGCGAGTATTTGCTGTGATCCATTGAAAGCTCCACATTAAACCCCAGCCCTGTCTGGCCAGGGAGGTCCGTGTGCTCAGTGTTGCTGGGGAATCTACAAAAGTTAAACACTGCTCAGTAAAACGCCTTTGACTGGTCATCAGCTGTGCATGACTGCAGTTCCTAGACTCTAAATTAATCCCAGCTTTGCAGTTTCTAGAGCTTTTGTCCGTAATGGTGATTGGGTCTCCATTGTAGATGCATGCAGTGTTCACTCCAACCTCACAGGCTTTCTTACTTCTGGGAAATGGCAGATGGTTGAAACCCAGCACATCTTCCCAGGGCCAGCCCCAGAATGGGCCTTTCTCTGCCTGCCCTGCCCTTGGGGCCACCTCTGCCTCTAACAGCCTTGAGCTTGCCCCAGGCCATAGGCATAATTATCTCCCCCCAAAAAAGGCACAAAAATAGGTTTAGGATCAAAGAAGTGTTTCTCAGTGAAATGAAAACAGACTTTTTATAGCCTTTGGCTTGTGGGTTTGGAAGTTTGGGGTCTTATGTTTGTTTTTGCCTTCCGTTTCTTGGAGGAGAGTTGGGGGTTTTTCTTAGGTGCATACACAGACCCAGGTGAACACTTCGTCTGAACTACTAGACTTTCAACTGACTTTCCTTAGGCCAGACAAGCAGACAGCTTCCTACAGAAGAGGTCTGTACAGTGACAACCCGGGCCACAGCAAAGACACAGATGCAGCCACAGTGAGGCTCCATCAGGACTGGGTCAGTGATGGCAACAGGATGGCCAAGGATGGCTCTAGAACACTCTGCCCATGCGTCACTCCCCCCAGTTTTATTTTTAGCTTTGGCTTCAGGGAGTGACAGCCATCACAAATAGCCATATTCTGCTCTACTCTCCAACATACCAAATTCTACACTGTTGTTATTTCATGAGAAGTGAATATTGCAGATTGGTGGGATTCTGGTTGTTAAGGAACTTACACTGGGGAGCTTTACTCTTCTGTGTCAATAACGTGACTACGTGTTCTCCAGATTAGCCACACGTGCAAACATCAGTGTCCTTCTAGCTTTAGCCAAGAGAGAAACCAGTCCCAGGGAATGAATGGTGGTCTCCCCACTCCCGGCAGCACTTTGGGCAGCCCATAAGCTATGCGAGAACGTGAACACTCACCTCTCTGGGCTCACCTTGCTCCGTCACGGTTCTCACCTGCCACATAAACAGGAAGAAGCCAGTGACCGGAACAGCTCTAGCCAATAACAAGTCAGAATAGAAATGTTCTTTATATTACCAGAATACATGGGCTTGGCCTAAGTTGCTGTGTCCTAACCTGCCAGGGGTCATTCCCCACCAAACCCCCTGTACTAAGGAGCCATGAGCCTTTTGGACATTCACCTTTTCCTTGACCGTCTGGAGTCTGGGGCAACTTAAGGAGGCACTACACAGTGGTGTAGGCACATTTCCACACGTTGGTGTCCCTGGCTTTTGTGGCCAAAGCTGGTGTTATGGTCAACAACGGGCCAGGGCCTGCGGGGCACTGACTTTGAAAGTGGCAAAATGGAGTTTTCACAGGCTGTGCGGGAACAGGACAGCTCGCTTTATCTTAACAATCTGTTTCCTTTAAAAAAAAAAAAAAAAAAGACAGAAAAATATTTCATAAGCTGGTATCAGTGGACAGTTTAAGCACTTAACCATTTCTCTTTCTTCTTATGGATGTGAACTGTGCTGTGGATAAATCATTTGTATTTCTTAAATGTTCTCTATGATTAACAGTTATTAAGTCGGTTGTGTATATGTGTAACTAATGTAACTGCCTTTTAAAATTTCATTACAATAAAAATGACTTTGCTCTGAACAACGAATGGCCCAGGCCAAGTTTGTAATTAAACCATCCTTGGAACTTGCCCTTTGTATTACACTCCCTCCTATGGGCTGTATTGTGTCATAATCTGTAAAGGATGTGACATACATTATACTAAAGAGTGACCCTTTTGGAGGTTTAGCTTCTTAGGATAGAAAAGGAAACTAGGGCTGGGTGCTATGGCTCAGGCCTATAATCCCAGCACTTTGGGAGGCTGAGGTGGGAAGATCACTGGAGCCCAGGGGTTTGAGAAGAGCTTTAGCAACAAACCAAGACCCTGTCTCAAAACAAAACTAACAAAGGAAACTGGCGTGTCAGTCATATTGCATTAGAACCAACAGAAAATGAATAAACAAATAATAGAAGGAAACTCATGACCATCTGTGTTAGGCAAGGCTCTCTAGAAGCTTCCTTACAAATGGTATTTTTGTTAATACAAATCTGATATGTGGTTACTCTCCCTGGTTTACAGATGGAGAAGCTGGAACTCAGAAAAGTTAAGAAAACACAGGAAGGAAATGGCAGAACCAGGATATTGAATTCAGGTCTCAATCCAAAACCCTGTATATATTGTCCTCTTTAAACACTCTTATTATTATGTTTTAATCCTCACAAAATTAAGTTAGTGTTTTAATATGCTGATGTCTCTAGTAAATAAAATTGACTTTTGAACAGTGTGGGTTTGAACTGTGCGGGTCCACTTACATGTGGATTTTCTTCCATCCACCTCTGCCACCCCTGAGACACGAAGACCTCCTCTTCCTCCTCCTCCTCAGCCTACTCAACCTGAAGATGACGAGGATGGAGACCTTTGTGAAGAGCCACTTCCACTTAATGAATGGTAAATATATTGTCTCTTCCTTATAATTTTCTTAACATTTCCTTTTCTCTAGCTTACTTAATTCTAAGAATACAGTATATAACACATATAACATAAAATATGTTATTTATATTCTGATCAATGGTAGGTTATTAGTTGCTAAGTTTTAGGGGAGTCAAAAGTTATACATGGACTTTCAACTGCGTGAAGAGTAGGCATCCCCAATCCCTATGATGTTCAAGGGTCAACTTACTTACAAATTCTATTTTTTCCTCTGCCGAAAGAGAACTTTCTGGATTCTGGCAAAATGGCAGAGTAAAATCATTTTAAAACCCTTCCATCAAACACCTAGCATTGCTAGTTTTTACAGCTTTATTGATCTATTATTGACATAAAGTAGACTGCACATATTTAAAGTATACATAAAATTCTGTGACCCTGAGTTAAACATAGACTTCTTAGATACTACACCAAAAGCATGACCCATCAAAGAATAAATTGACAAATTAGACTACATAAATATTAAAGGCATTTGCTTTTCAAAAGACACTGCTAAGAGCATGAAAAGATAAGCCACTGATGGGAGAAAACATTCACAAGTCATGTATCTGACCAAGGACTAGTACCTAGAATATGTAGAGAACTCTTACAATGGAATAAGACAAATGACTCAGTACAAAACAGGCAAAAAATCTGAACAGGCACGTCACCACAGAAAATATACAGATGGCAAATAAGCATGTGGAAAAAACTGATTACCATCAGTAGTCATCAAGGAACTGTAAATTAAAATACACAATGACTCTAATATTTGGCTAAAATGTAAAAAGGTGATGATAGCAAGTGTTGCCCAGGATATGGAGCAACTAGAACCCTCATTTAGGCAAAATGGTACAACCACTTTGAGTAACAGTTTCTTAGGAAGTCAATCATCCATCCACTCACCTTATGACCTAGCTTTTTCATACCTAGCTATTTGTCCTGGAGAAATAAAAACATATTTCCAAACAAAGACTTGAATAGGAATATTCATTGCAGTTTCATGTGTAATAGCCATGAGGGAAAAACAACCTAAATGTCCATCAACAGGTGAGTGGATAAACAAATTGTGGTACCACCACACAATGGAATACTACTTAGCAATAAAAGAACAAAGCACAGATACAAGCAACAGTATGAACAGAGCTCGAAAACGTTATGCAGAGCAAAAAAAGCCAGGCACAAATATACACAATGATTGAACTTATATGAAACTCTAGATAAGACTTACCCAATCAGAAAGCAGATCATTGGTTGCTGGCCAGAGGAGTAAGTGCGAGGAGGCACAAGGGAAGCTTGTGAGATGATGAAAAGGTTCTGTATCTTTCTTGTGTGATGGTCACAAAGGTGTATACAAATCACAAAACTCATCAAACCCTTCATTTAAGATGGGTACATTAAATTCTGTTGTGCATAGGTTGTTTCTAAATAAAGTTGATGTAAAAATAATCACAGCAGTTTCTTGTGGAATTTATCAAGTTGATTTCAAAGTTTCTATGGAAGAAAAAATGATAGGCAGTAAATTTTGTTGAATAAGAGCTAAAAAAGAAGAGAAAGAGGGAGAAAGAGGAAGAAAAGGAGAAAAAAGAGCCAGTCTTTATCCTACCAGACAGTGGGAAGCGTTATCATTAGAAGTGTGGGGTTGGGCCGGGCATTGTGGCTCACACCTCTAATCCCAGCACTTTGAGAAGCCGAGGGGTAAGGATCCCTTGAACCCAGGAGTTCTAAACCAGCATCATAGTGAGGCCCCATACCTACAAAAAGGGGATGGATGGCTTGAGCCCAGGAGTTCGAGGCTACAGTGAGCTATGATTGCACCACTGCACTCCTGCCTGAGTGACAGAGTGAGACCCCCTCTCTCTAAAAAAAAAACAAAAGTATAAGGTTAGCATGGAGATGGAAAAGTAGATCATAGAACACAACAAATAACCTAGAAATTCACAGACATTCAGAAAGGAGATTGAAAGAGTCAGCATTACAAATCACAGGGACCAGCTGGACTTCCAATAAATGGTACTTGAGGGAAGCATGTAGGAAAAGAAATCTTGATACTCTCATCTCACACCCTATAGAAATAATAAACTCTACACAGATGAAAACATCGCAATGTTAAAGGAAATATTCGTAAAACATTTAGAAAAAGTCTAGGAGAATATATTTTTAAAATCAAGTCTTGGAAGGACTTCTTAAACCTGGCACAAAGACAACAAACCATGAAGTAAAATCTTGATAAATTTTAACTCAATTTAAAAAATCAGCCTCAAAAAATCTAACAGTCCATTAACTGGTAGAAAATATTTGCAATTTGTATACCCAATAATGTAGTATTCAGAATATATGAAAGATTCCTAAAAGTCAGTTTAAAAAAACAGAACTCAATAGAAAAATGGTCAGAGTTTGAGTTGTGAGTTCATAGAAACTCAAATGGCATTAAATCTATTAGAAGAGGCTGAACTTCATTGTAATTAAGGGAAAGGTAAAATTAAAACAAAATAAATGCTATGTCACTCAGATTTACTAAGTCTGATAACATGATTGTTATGGAGGATGTGGGGAAACAGGAATTCTATTTCCTAGCTAGTAGAAAATAGCATACTTGCTCTGAAAAAGATGATGTTTATCAGTGCCATTTTTCCAACAGCATGTTGGAATGGTAAAAATGTACAAACCCATGACAGTGATTCTAATTCCAACTTTCTATTCTACAAAACGTCTCAACATACACACAAGAAGACAGATAAAAAGATATTTATTGCTCTGTGTGTAAGAGTGAAAAAGTGGAAGAAAATAATCTATCCTTTAGTAGATAAATGAATAAACTGTGATTTAGTTATACAAAGGAATATATTGCAGCACTTAAATATCTTGTTGCATGTGCAAAATTCTAAAATATAACATTGAATTTAACTGCTGTGCATATTTTATAACTCAACACATTAACATATTTTGTGAATAAGTAGATAATAGTCAAAGAAATAAAAGAAAATAACCTCATCGATGATAAAACAATTCTGGATAATGTTTATCCTTAGAGGGAAGAAAGACATAGAATGATTTGTATGATTGAATTCCTTAAAACAGATTAAGAAAGAGAAAGAAAAGAGGTATTGACTAAAAGGAACAGAAAAGTAGCTGAGGCAATTATGGCAAAATGTTAAGCAGCTGTTTCATTTTGGTAATGAGCATGTAAAATTCTGTAATACTTTTCTCAAAATGATATATAATGGAAATATATAATAATTAAACATAAAAAGCAGATACCTAAATCTCACAAATAGTCAGAGAAATGCAAATTAAAGTAACAATGGCATGACATTTTTCACCCCAATGGACTGACAAAAGTGGGAGTGAATGTGAAACAACTGTCTTAGTTATTTTGGTAGAAATAGAAATTTTGCAATTTATTTTGAGAGTGATGTGACAATATCTATTAAACAAAACTATATCTTTGACTCAGCTATCCCACTTCTAATAATCCATCTTAGCGAAATAAGAGTGCTGCAGAGAGATATACTTATAGGAATGTTTATTGCCACCATATTGTGTAGTGGGGGAAAACTAAATTAAGGCAAAGCTCACTGATAGAAGAATGGATGACTACATTGGAGAATACCTATCTCATGAACTATCAGATAGCATTATTTCAACATATTAGTACATAAAATGAATAATCAGAAAATTATAAATGAAATTGATCCATGTTGATAAAACAAACATGACCAAAAGCACATTAGTTAGGTTCATGTGTGAGTACATGGTTGTATATATACATACATATGTACATGTAGAAAATGTATAAAATATTCAGCCTGGGCAACATTGCAAGACCCTGTCTCCACGAAAAAAAAGATGTAATTAGCCAGGTGTGGTGGCACATACCTAGTAATCTTAGCTACTCAGGAGGCTGAGGTAGGAGGATCACTTGAGCCCTGGAGTTTGAGACTGCAATAAGCCATAATCATGCCACAGCACTCTACAGTCTAGGTGACAGAGTGAAGCCTTGTCTCAGAAAAAAGAAAATATGAAATACAATATAAAATACTGTATTCACATCAATAAGCTGCATTTGGAAGGATTGAGGAAGCAGAGAAAGTAAGTAAAACTTAAAGTAAATGTGTTAAGTGTAATAACATTGCATTTATGTGAAATTATTTACACATGCATTTATTCATTTATTTTGTGTATTTCTCAAGAAAAAAAGGCATGTGCCTTTATATGTGTAACAGATGGATAAAAATCCCTTCATGATAGTCTCAACCTAGTGGGATCTGAGGTGAATTTCCCTTACATCCTTGTAACTTTTAATGTGACTTGTTCTACAAAGAATATATATTACTTATAAAATCATTCAAAGTAATCTAAAGCAAATTGCCTGCCAGAACAAGAAAAGAATAAATGATTACCCACAATAGCTTGAAATCTTGAACCACTACAGAATTTTGATGCCAAGGAGTGGGAAAGAGAAGGATGCACGTGTGCGATGGTAGAACACACTCTAGCTGGACACACCTGTGGCAGATGGGAAGCTGAGTGGACTGCAGGGCACAACGGGGAGAAGAAACACTGAATGAAGGCCAAAGGACCTGCCACGACCTAGGCTACTGCTTTCCCTGTAGTCCCTCTTTCAATCCTCAAAAAACAGCTAACAAAAATATACCCTTTACATAGATGGAACAATATAATTATTCTTCTGATTTTTCTGATGATATACACTCATTGCTTTTGAAGAGTATAGAAAAGTATGAAGAACAATAATATTGTATTCCAATTTGCTCTTTTTTTTTTTGGATAGAGTCTCACTCTGTTGCCCAGGCTGGAGGGCAGTGGTATGATTTCAGCTCACTGCAAACTCCTCCTCCCAGGTTCAAGCAATTGTCCTGCCTCAGCCTCCTGAGTAGCTGGGATTACAGGTGCTCACCCCAACGCCCAGCTGATTTTTGCATTTGTTTAGTAGAGACGGGGTTTCACCACGGTGGCCAGGCTGGTCTCGAACTCCTGACCTCAGGTGATCCACCTGCCTCAGTCTCCCAAAGTGCTGGGATTACAGGCATGAGTCACTGTGTCCAGCCCTGTTTTTGTTTTGGAGACATGGTCTCCCTCTGTGGCCCAGGCTAGACTGCAGTAGCACAATCACAGCTCACTGCAGGCTCAATCTCCTGGGTTCAGGTGATCCTCCTGCCTCGGCCTCCCAAAGTACTGTGATTACAAGTGTGAGCCACCCCATTTGGCCCCAATTCACTCTTCTTGATGATTGGGAAAAGTGAGTAGGGAGAGGTGAGAAGGTCAAGAGCAGGGGTGAGGGAAGCACCATGTCTGCTCAGAATTCAGGGAGTGGGACAAAGCCACCGGAAGAACTAGTACTCATTCTCATGATGCCACCTAGACTTTACTTCCCTCTCAGCCTCCACTCCCAGAGAGAACTTATTTTCCACTGAGAAAATAAGCTTATCCCCCTGTTACCATGTTGAAGCCTGACAATCATGAGCGTCTTTCTCCTGTAAATCCTCTCAGGCATGTTCTCTCAGTAAGCATTTGTGTGGCCCCCACCACCAGCTCCATGAACAGTGCTGGGGTTGAGGCTACACAGGGAAGACCCAGGCCCCACTCATGAGGACTGCCTCATCCTGAGGGGAGAGGCAAGCAATATGATGTTCTGGAATGTACTAAGGATTTCGGTAGAGGTCACCCATTCTGCACCAACACAAAAGAGGGAAGGGAGAGTCTGGGAAGGGCTGAGTATCTCATGCGTTTGTGACTAGCATGACTTAAGCAAGAAGTCCCAGATGGGGCCCATCGAAGATGGAGTCTACCCACTGGGCGCACAACTTGTTGGCTCAGCTTTTGCAGAAATTACTTAACAGGCCCCCAAATCCAAGCCCGAGACCCCTATAAGTCATGAAATGGGTACAGCCTCTCGGCAGGACACCAGATTAAAATGCCTGGAATGCAGCTTGCCTCTAGTTCTACAGCCACAACCTCCAAATTAGTAATTCTTTCAACACATTTTACTCAGCGTCAAACATATATGCCAAGAATAAAGGAACGTGGCCTGGGGCTGATGAGGCCAGAAAACAACATTTCATCGCAGTGATTTATCAGAGTGTGAGCATTTCTCATTCACAAGGCTTGTTGAGTGCAGATGTGCCCACTCATTTTTCTCACAGAATCTCCACGCCTTTAACTGGCAGCCATGTTTCCATTGCAGCCAGGATGAGTTTCATTTGGGCCCATGGAATAGAGCCGTGTCAGGGATGATGTTACATGGGGTCCCTGGAAACCCTCGTGATCTCTCAGACCCCACCTACTCCTAGGGAAGGCATGGTTTTGAGAGCTTCCTGTGGAAGAGCACGCAGAGCTGCCTAGTTACCAACTCCGTGAGGAACCAGGACCCCAGATGCTAAGAAGATGCCGGGAAGCTTGGTGTCATCCTAGACTCACTATCTAGGGGCAGAATGAAGTGTTAATTCAAGAACAGTAGGTTCTCTTCCTAGTCATCAGATTGGGGTGGGAAAGACTTTTGTCCAAGCCTGGATGCTAGCACAAAGAGATGTGCTGGCTCCCCTGGAGACAGGACAGAAGAAAAGAGAAATGATTTAGAGTGTGATGCTGAGAAAGTGTTCAGTGAAGGCTACTTCAGGTTTTTTGTTCATTGGTTTATGCCCTGTACAGTACATGACACTCTATTAATGTTCAATAAATTCCAAGGAATTCGTCTTACTCTGGGTCACACCATCATTCCTCAATTGCCTTTATCTATAATGAATTCACAAAGACAGGTTGCAGCTTCAGAAAAGTTTTCAGATAGGTCTCAGAACCCCCACTCTATGCTGGCTATGAGCATGCAAACTTGTATTTTCATTCCTGGTCTGTTTCAAGTCTATGATAAGGAAGCAGAGAGCTGGGATGGAGACACAGTTGGCATCTCATTGTGACAAAAATTGGCTGACCTCAAGGGGACAGGCTGGCAGGAGTAGTGAGAGAGAGGTGGCATCTCATCTAACCTGAATCCTCGGATTCTAAAAGGATTCCTAATGAATGACAGATGGGAAGAATTGAAAAGCAATGAGTAAAGTACTGATTCCTGTCACATAAGTGGACCCTGTATGATGCCTGGGGTCATCTGATGGGAACATGGCATGTCTCAGGCAGATGGCCTGTAGATAAAGAAAAAATGGAAGAGAGGTAGGGGATCGGGCTTCATGGCCGGGACCATCATGGAAACACAGGTTTCTCACTGCATCGGGCCCAAGGATTCTGTAGATGCCACAGATCCAGGATCCAAGGGACCTGGGCCTCCTTGGACGTTAATGAGGAGGTTAAGGACACAGGGAAGGTTGAGAGAGCATAGCCTTGTTGAGCAGGCCACAGAGGTCCCCAGGACTCTGCTCTTCTGCTGGAGAGACATAAGGCACTACCAGCAGGCCATGGGACCCTCTGCCTATTTGCATCCACACCTGCTCTCTGCTTTCATGCTCAGGCACAAGGATCCATATCCCTTTTTTGAAAGACTGTCCTCAAGCTATTGGATCCTGCTTTGCCAAAGCATGCAGAGCCAGGGGTGCCTAGGATTTTGCATCCCACAAAGAATAGTTTATTACCAATGACTGCTGGGTCCAGGGTCATCAATACCCCAGCTTCCTTGCTCCTGGATGGGGGCATCTCTAAGTTGTAACATATTTTCTCCAGAGCATCCCTGTGGGATTGAGATACAGTTACCCTCTGTGGAAACTTTATTTGCCTTGCTTAGTCTTCTTTCTTTTCAGTCTCACTTCCTGGAGTGAGATGTCTCCCTGAGCCTTCCCTGGGGTTTGGAGACAGCTGAGCCTCCTTATGTATTGCATGTTCTGTGCTATTGTGGGATGGAGGTGGTAGCAGATGGAATTTCCCCATCCCTCCCCGTTTTTCCTGGGAATTCCTTAAATAAATCACCTTTACCCAATTTTTCTCAGATTCCACCTCTGAAGAACTCAGCCTCAGGCAGGGCTATTGTAACAATCACTAAACTGCAGTTGCATAAAAAGTAAGAACTTTTTTACTGCTATGTAAATTACTCTCTCAGAAAAAAAAAAAGAAAAAAGAAAAAAGAAAAAAACCCAAACATATGTGCTTTAAAAAGCTATAGATACAGGCTGGGTGCGGTGGCTCATGCCTGTAATCCCAGCACTGTGGGAGGCCGAGGCGGGCAACACCTGAGGTCAGGCATTCCAGACCAGCCTAACCAACATAGCGAAACCCCTCCTTTACTAGAAATACAAAAATTAGAGGGATGTGGTGGTGTGTGCCTGTAATCCCAGCTACTCAGGAGGCTGAGGCAGGAGAATCGCTTGAACCCAGGAGGTGGAGGTTGCAGTGAGTCGAGATTGCGCCACTGCACTCCAGCCTGGGCGACAGAGCAAGACTCTGTCTCAAACAAACAAAAAACAAAACCAAAACAAAAAAAAACAATGTTATAGATACAAAGAAATTAAGTTTAACTTTTCAGTCAAAATAATATTTTAGTAATGTTTCATACTATAGATGTGAACAGGACTTTGTCCTCAAAGATCAATTTTTTCAAGGACTAGAGAGAGCAACCCATCCCTATATATTAATACTTAGACTTTCCCAGTCTTAGCAGTCAACGTAGCACATTCCAGGGAATGCTTCAGTCCCAGGTTGGTGACCCTACCCAGGATGCCAATATTTGTTGCCTGGGAAGGCAGAGCCCTGGAAAGGAGGAAGCTAATAGGATTTTGTAAGACCACAGAAGTCTGAAGGGGATTTCAGTAGTAACGGAGACCACCTTCTCAGAGGAGGAAAGGAGATCCAGGTGTTCTGAAGAATTTTATTTTGTTTCCCAGAATTCTTAGTAAGAGAGAAAAGCTCCTCTCAGCCTGGACTTTCTGCAGGAGCATGGCCAGGAATCAGACTCACAAAGATCCTGCGAGAAGCTGAGGAGCCCTCTCTGTCAAATTCTACTCACCAGGCCTGTGGAGAATGATCCTTCCACACTAACCCAGAAAAGCCTGGCCGGGTCGAGTGCATGTGCTCTGCTCAAGTCCACACCATAAACTGAAGGTGAATCTAACCTGGTGATTTACCCATTAAAAGGAATCCCGAGTCTTTGAGGCTGAACTTTCTGAAGAGAGCAACATTGCTTCTCCCCCGAGGAAAACCAACATAAGACTCCCAGCAGCCTCATCAGACCCTCTAAGGACCCTGAGAAGGAGGGAGTGGCTGAAACCCAAAGCTGGTTCCTTCAGCAGAGAAGGGGAAATCTGGGCAGAGACTCTAGAGTGCCACCCCAAGAGTATAGCTTCCAATGCTTAGCCCGCTGCTGGCGCCCCCAGTCAGGAGACAATTTCAGAAAATGCCTGGTGTGATGGTTAATATCAAGTGTCAACTTAATTGGATTGAAGGAGGCAAAGTATTGCTCCTGGGTGTGTCAGTGAAGGTGTTGCCAAAGGAGATTAACAGTTGAGTCAGTGGACTGGGAAAGGCAAGTTCACCCTCAATCCGGGTAGGCACCATCTAATCAGCTGCCAGCATGGCCAGAATAAAAGCAGGCAGAAGAGCGTGGAAGGACTAGACTGGGTTAGCCTTCTGGCCTCCATCTTCCTCCCGTGCTGAATGTTTCCTGCTCTTGAACATCGGGCTCGAGGTTTTTCAGCTTTTGAACTCTTGAACTAACACCAGTGGTTTGCAAGGGGCTTTTGGGCCTTCAGCCACAGACTGAAGGCTGCACTGTCGGCTTCCCTACTTTTGAGGTTTGGGGACTCAGTCTGGCTTCCTTGCTCCTCAGCTTGTAGGTGGCCTATTGTGGGACCTCACCTTGTGATTGTGTGAGTCAGTACTCCTTAATAAACTCCCTTTATGTATACATCTAACCTATCAGTCCTGTCCCTCTAGAGAACCCTAATACACCTGCATCTTCATTTCCTCAGGCTGCCACAACAAATTGCTACAAAGTGGGTGACTTCACAGAACAAAAATTATCTCACAGTTCTAGAGATCAAAAGCTTGAAATCAAGGTCTTGGCAAGGTTGGTTCCTTCTGGAGGCTCCATGCCTCTTCCCGGCATCTGGAGGCTGCCAGCAAGCCTGAGCATCCCTTGGCCTGCAGCTGCACATCTTCAGCCCCTGCCTCTACCTTTCCCTGTGTCTCTGTCTCACGCTCTCTTCGCTTGTCTCTATCAGGACACCAGCCATTGCACTTAGGGCCCATCCTAAATCTGGAATGATCTCACGTTGAGATGTTAATTACATTTGCAAAAGTTATCTTTCCAAATAAGGTCACATTCACAGGTACCAGGGGTTAGAACTTGGACATATTTGGGTGAAGGGCAGACATCATTCAATCCACCTCACAGACAAGGAGTGAGGGAGGGTTCCAGCTCCGAAGTCTTCCACAGAGATGGACAGAAATCCAGGTGCTCTGTCTCAGAAGTAAGGAGGTCCCAGCCAAGTACCCAGGAGTGCAAAGAGCAGCTACACACATCCTTGATACAGAAGTGGGGGCCAAGGAAAAGTACATGTCAATTCCTGATGAAGCTTTTGAATGAGCAGAGATGACAGTTGCATGAGCTGGAACAATACCTGGACAGGAAGCAAAATTGGCCGACCTGGGAGAGACAACAAACAGCTGATCAGTCCCAGTGCCGGAGAGGGAATGGCTTAAGGAAAACTTAGCCCATGATATTTAAACCTCCAAAGGACAATAATGAAGTGGGAGGTTCAGGGCCATTCTCTAGGAACCTCCTTTCAGGCACTCTCATCTGCCGCCACCCCCACCCCACCACTGCACAGGTCTAGAAGATGCAGCGCTCACAGGAGGCTCAGGACAGGAGTCCTCAACCCTCATGGCAGGCTCAGGGGGATGCCTCAGCCTAGGTGGGGGAAGCAGCCAGGACCTCAAGTGGAGAGGGAGGCTGAGGGCCAGCTGCACTGATCTCTGTGGTTAGAATATGATTCACTGGGAAATGGGAGGTGGGAGGAAGACAGTTTCCAGAAAGGCTGCCCCCCAGGTCTGTTGTTTGTGGAAGCAAAAGGAAAAGAGACAAAGCAAAGGCAGGAATTATGACTTAATTAAGGAAATGGGGCAATGAAGAAATCTGGCAGGATATAAGCGGTAGTCATAAATCACTAAAACCAACAGCGCCATTCTTCTTGCTCAGCAATCCTCAGGCAGAGAAAAGAACAAGGCCTGTGTGAAAGAAACAAGGAAAGACCCAGTGTTCTCAAAAATATGTATCCACACAGCTTAAGGCTAATAAGTTCAGTGACGACAGAGATTAGGGGGTTTGTTCCTTTTCTTTTTTTTGCTTTGGTTTTGCATTAAAATGTATTGCATTCTTACTTCTGCCTGGAATCTATTTGTTAAGAGGACAAGATTATGGTCTAGAAATGCCCTAGAATGGACAAACTTCCTGGGTGGAAAAGTGATTAATGCATTTTTTTTTTTTTCTGTGACAGGGTCTCGCTCTGTTGCCCAGGCTGGAGTACAGTGGCATAATCTCGGCTCATTGCAACCTCCACCTCCCAAGTTCAAGAGATTCTTCTGCCTCAGTCTCCCAAGCAGCTAAGATTACAGGCATGTGACATCACACCTCAGCTAATTTTTATATTTTTGGTAGAGATGGGGCTTCACCATGTTAGCCAGGCTGGTCTCAAACTCCCGGCCTCAAGTGATCTGCCCACCTCGGCCTCCCAAAGTTTTGGGATTACAGGCATGAGCCATTACAACCAGCTGATTAATGCGTGTTTGTAGATTGATTGAAGGTGACGAAATCAATCAAAAGGCAATGCTGGATTTGCCGGTTGAAGGTACTACTGCACGCATCTCCCTGGCCTGTACATATCGGTGATGTCTCACAAAAAACACAGGAACAAGCGGGTCCTTAATTTCCAAATTCAACTTAATTTGTAAGTCTTAATTTCCAAATGCAACTTTGATTTTGTTGGATTTTTTTTTTTTTTTTTTTTGAAAAAAACTCTTGCTCTGTCACCCAGGTTGGAGTGCAGTAGCATGATCTCAGTTCACTGCAGCCTCTGCCTTCCGGGTTCAAGTGATTCTCCTGCCTCAGCCTCCCGAGTAGCTGGGATTACAGGTGCCTGACACCACTTCCGGCTAAATTTTGTATTTTTAGTAGAGGTAGAGTTTCACCATGTTGGGCAGGCTGGTCTTGAACTCCGGACCTCAGGTGATCCGCCCATCTTGGCCTCCCAAAGTGCGGGGATTATAGGCGTGAGCCACCATGCCCAGCGGGAAGAGTATTTTGTAATTTATAAATAAACTGCATTTACACTGTACTGAAGCCTTATTTTAAAAAATTTTTGAAATAATTATAGATTTATAGGAGGTTGCAAGGAAATGTACAGAGAAGTTCCATTCATCCTTCTCTCCCCTTCACCTCCTTTTTAACACCTTACACAGCCAAGAAATTTACATTGGTGCAGTCAAAGAAATCAAAGAAGCCAAGAAATTGCACCCTAGCCTGGGCGACAGAGAGAGACTCTATCTTAAAAAAAAAAAAAAAAAAAAAAGAAAAGCGTTCTTCCAACTTCCTCTTTTTTTCCTTTGTATCCTCTGGCCGTGGTGATGTGAACTCACTTTCAGCACTCAAGAAAGCCAAAAGGAAACCATAATTTTGTTCACAGACATGTATTATGGAAGTAGCATCAACAATGTCAAATGACAAGATGACACAGTTGAAAAGTAATTTCCAGCCTGAAAGTGTCCTTTGGCTTTGGAGCTAATGTGTCACTGGGAACCTAACAAGTACAAGTCCAGTGGAAAGGCAGAGGCAGGAGCCAGGGGCCCTTTATGCGAGGGCTAGTCCCCTGAAGGTTATTCAAATGTATTTTTGACCCAGACATCATGAAGCAGATATGACCTTGATTGCTGCCCTAGATCACAAGGTGATGCCTAGGTTTTAGAAACAGGTTTCATGGGCAGAACAAGCAGCAAGTTGACCTGATGGCGCAGAAACCGAGCTGAGCCTGCAGGGGGAGGTAAAGAGGTCACAGCAGTGGGCAGACAGCCGGCAGTCTGGTAGCTGGGCAGGCTCGGATGGCCACTTTTTTTTAGAGAGAGCATCTCTCTGTCACCCAGGCTGGATTGCAGTGGTGCAAGCATAGCTTACTGCAGCCTCATGCTCCTGGACTCAAGCAATCCTCCCGCCTCAGCTTCCTGGGTAGCTGGGACTACAAGTGTGCACCACCAGGCCCGGTTAATTCTTTTATCTTTTTGTAAAGATGGAGTCCAACTTTGTTGCCCAGACTGGTCTCCAACTCCTGGCTTCAAGCAGTCCTTCCACCTCATCCTCCTAAAATGCTGGGATTACAAGCATGAGCTGCTAAGCTAGGCCTTCCACTTCTTAATGTGTAAGCAGGTGTTCAGGGTGTTCAAGGATCACCGCACACATCTGAAGACTCCTGGCCCGGTGCGGTGGCTCATGCCTGTAATCCCAGCACTTTGGGAAGCCGAGGTGGGCAGATCACTTGAGGTCAGGAGTTCGAGACCAGCCTGGCCAACATAACAAAACCCTGACTCTACTAAAAAAAAAAAAAAAAAAAAAAAAATTAGCCAGGCTTGGTGGCACACACCTACACACCTGTTATTCCAGCTACTTGGGAGACTGTGGCATGAAAATCACTTGAACTCAGCAGGCAGAGGTTGTAGTGAGCCGAGATCAAGCCACTGCACCCCAGCCTGGGCAACAGAGCAAGCAAGACTCTATCTAAAAAAAAAAAAAAAAACCTAAATAAATAAATAAAGGCCTCTGATTTAGGTGCTCACCCAAGCTGGCTTAGCCTTGAAGAATGAGGCTGTGGCATTGTACAACTCTCTTAAGAATAAAAAATGAGACCTGCGTGTACTGTTCTTCCTCCACTAAGTGGTCATTATTGATCTCAGCAATGCAGCATTCATTGGTCCCATGAGGCCTGGAGAAGATCATTGCAAGTTTAGTACTAGAGTACTAAACTTCATTTAGTACTAGAGTAGATTATAAGCCACTCAGACCTACATATATACGCACTGACCCATTCACCCTGACCTGAGAATTTATGATAGAAAAATTACTCAATAGAGGGAAAAGAAAAATGCACAAAATTCCTCATTTCCACTTAATTATGTGATATGGTAATGCTTCAAAATTAAACTATAGATATTCCATTCTCATTATTCCATCCTTCCCTGCCCAGCATCTGTTCAGGCAACAGGAATAGCCTCCATATACGGTGCCGCTAGGGGACAGGAGAAAGAACCTCCAGCAAGCTTGTCCAACCTGAACGCCTGTGGCCCAGGACAGCTTCGAATGTGGCCCAACACAAATTTGCAAACATTCTTAAAACATTATGGGGGATTTTTTTCAATTCTTTTTTAGCTCATTAGCTATCGTTAGTGTTATGTGTTTTATGTATGGTCCAAAACAATTCTTCCAGTGTGGCCCAGGGAAACCAAAAGATTGGACGCTCCGGGCCTAAAACAAACAAGTTGATTATTAATAAAATGTTACATGAATTACTTAAAAAATGTAGAGAAACAAGAAGCTATTTTGCAAAATTCAGCCTTTATTGAAAGTTAAAAAGGATTTTCAGCCAGGTGTGGTGGCTCACACCTGTAATCCTAGCACTTTCGGAGGCCGAGGCGGGTGGATCACCTAAAATCAGGAGTTCGTGACCAGCCTGGCCAACATGGTGAAACCCCGTCTCTACTAAAAATACAAAAATTAGCTAGGCGTGGTGGCGGGTACCTACCTGTAACCCCAGCTACTGGGGAAGCTGAGGCAGGAGAATCACTTGAACCTGGGAAGCTGAGGTTGCAGTGAGCTGAGATTGTGCCACTGCACTCCAGCCTGGGCGACAAAGCAAGACTCCTTCTCAAAAAAAAAAAAAAGAATTTTCTAGGCATTCTAGGATCTGAACTTCAAAAATAAAAAGCCAAGCTTGGAGGACTGAGTGGAGGTTTTACTCCCCACTGAGTAAAAAAGACTTCCCCGTGACCTCGTGGTGAGCTTCCATCCAAAAAGGCAGCGAGACTTTGACTGCAGACAGGAAGACATTCAGAATGGGCCCGGGTGGAATATGGATGCTCATAGATGCTGCGGTCATGTCACGGAATGCTAGCCCTGGGTACAGTGGCAGATATGGTCCCAAAATATTTGTGGGTGTTGCAGACCAGTCAGGCTGTGTCTCCTTTTCTCAAGCACAGTAAAGCAATTCAGCCCCCAGGCAGAAGGATGTGTGTGCGAGGAACTGTGTGTGTATGTGGGGGGAGAGAGAGTGTGTGAATGTGTATCAGTGTGTCTGTGTGTGAGAGCATGTGTGAGTGTGTGGGGGGAGTGTGTGCGTGAGTGTGTGGGAATATGTGAAGGGAGAGTGCGAGTGTGTATGTGAGTGTGTGGGAGTGTGTGTAAATGTGTGAGGGAGAGTGTGCGTGAGTGTGTATGGGGGAGTGTGTGTGAATGTGTGAGGAACAGTGTGTGAGTGCGTGTGTGAGCATGTGTGAGTATGTGAGAGTGTGTGGGAGTGTCAGTGTGCGAGTATGTGGAATGTGTGAGGGGAGTGTGTGTGTATAAGTGTGTGAGCGTGTGTGAGTGTGTGAGGGAGAGATAGTGTGTGAGAGGGTGTGCATGTGCACGGCAGGGGCCTCTGGGTTTAGGAAGCAGAGGTTCCTCCCTTCTGGCTTCTGCACTGGCCCCCTCTCCTCCAAACACAGCCCCGGCAAATGAGCGGCTCCGCATCTACCCGAGCCTGCTTGCCTGGTGGGAAGGAAAGAACAGGAGCATCCTTTTGTGTGTATTCCACGCACATTGTGCTTGCAGCTCAGCCCTGTGGGTCCTGGATGTACCACAGGGACAGCAGCACCTCGCCACGGGTCCCCGGTGCTCTCACCCAAGCCCTCGCCCTTCCTCTTCACTAGCCCAGCCTTCCAGGGACTTTGGATTGTCTCCAGAGTTCCAACAGTCAAATATTTTCACTCATTGTTCAGTTTGGCCTCAGCCTGTGTTTCCAACCTCATAACTCCTTCTCCATGTCATGTTTCCAATCAAATCTGACTGCTTATTGCTATCTTAGTCTGTTCAGGCTGTCACAACAAAATGCCACAGGCTGGGTGGCTTAAACAACAGACACTTATTTCCTCACAGTTCTGGAGGCTGGAATTCCCAGATCAAGGTGCCCGCCTGGCTGGTTAGTGTGGAGCCTCTTGTCCTGGCTTGGGGCTAGCCTGTGTTGTACTGTGTCCTCACACGGCCTTTCTTCTATGCACGCACAGGGAGAGATCCATCTCTGCTGTCTCTTCCTTTTTTTACGAGGACACTTATCCTACCCGATCACAGCCCTGCCCTTACCACCTCATTTCCCTCCATTATCTCCCTAAAGGCTTTCACTCCAGTGTAGTCACATGGGTATTAGGGCTTCAGCCTGTGAATATGAGACTCACAATTCAGTCCATGGCACTGTTTCAACACATTTTTCCTTCCGTGCCTCTGCTCACCCCAGGCCTCCATCTGGGCCACTCCCTCTCCCCCGATCCCCACTCTCTAGCAGCAGAAATCCACCCGATTGGCATCAGTTCCCTGACAGCCTGAGGGGCTGTCTCCCTTTATTTACCCTCCATCGCACTCGGAAACTCTATGGATGTGTGTTTTCTGCCTTGAGTACTGGGACTGGTGGATTTACGTTTTCTCCCTTCTGAGACCGGGAGCTACCTGGAGGAAAAATGCATGCTTTGCTACATTTTTAGCCATCTCAGTGTCTGACATTCGTTGCTCAATAAATAGTTGCTGACTTTAATTTTAAAAATGTGGAGCCACGCTATCACTGAGAACATTTATTCAAAAGAATGAATATCATCCATTCCATTAGCCATTCCTTAAATAAGTCTTTCCAAGATGCTGTGTTGGAATATGTCTCTGACCCACTGTCTTAGTTTCCTGTGTCTACTGTAAGAAATTGCCACAAACAGAATGGCTTAAAACAGCACACACTTATTATCTGACAGTTCTAGAGGTCAGAAGTTTAAAACCAGTCTCACTGGGCTAACATCAAGATATCGGCAAGGCTAGTTCCTTCTGGAGACTCTGAAGGGAGAATCTGTTGCTTTCCTTTCTCAACTTCTACAGGGCTGCATTCCTTGGCTTGTGACCCCTCCTTGAATAATTACAACCTCTCACTTCCGCTGTCTCATCTTCTACTCACTACAATCCTCCTGCCTTCCCCTTATAAGGATTTTTGTGGTTCCTCTGGGTTCACCCAGGTAATCCAGGATAATGTCTCATCTCAAGATCTTTAACTAAATCACATCTACCAAGTCTCTTTTGCTGTGTAAGGTAACATATCCACAGATTCCTGGGATTAGGATGTGGACATCTTTGGGGGGCACTGTTGGGTTTACTACACCTAACAGGAAACCATGCCTTTTTCAGTTGAAAGTGCTGTGATTATCAGAAAATCAGTTACATTATAGTAGGGTCTGTCCTCAGGTTTGCCATACAATAGGCTGAGTAGGAGTGAATAAAAGTCCCAGACAGAGGTAGGAACCTTGAACTTGAGCCCTCAGTGTGTTGTCTACTCTACATTTTTGAACTCTAGTGTTTCCAAGTATAAAATACGGCAACAAATTACTGCTCTAAAGACGTAGGGAGTCAATGCCTGTGGAAGACACTGCCTGTACCTGAGAATCTGCTTCCTGTCATTCCGAAACCCTCTCCTTTCCTTCAACCTTGGCTTTTAAAACGTATCCTCCTCTCTTTTACCTACAACACCTACAAGTGCTGAATTTGATCGAGATTAAGTAGGCTTCCTGATGGAAGCAATTTTTCCTCTCCTGGCAGACTTAAATGAGGGCCCCTTGAATTCAAAATGCAAATGGCTCACATTTGAACTTTGCATGCAGCACAACTCAAGCATGCCTGGCTTCCCTTTCATTGTCAAGATCGGTAGAAACTCCTGTTACACATACATACACACACACACACACACACACACGCCTTTACTACTAGCTCCACTCCAGGGCATGTGAAGCCTGCCTATACAACTTCCTACTAATCAGCGAACATTAAGCGACCCCCAGTGAGGACAAGATCCCAGACAGACCACGAGGGCTGCTGAGGGAGAAGAGAAGTGGTACTCGCCATCCTGGTACCCCACCATTCTCTCGGCAGCCTCTAAGCGCCAATCCTGTCCCTTCTAGCTCATCCTCCACATTGTGGCACACAAAGTATCTACTTAAAAATGCAAGTCAGATTGACCCATATCTCATAAAACCCTTCGTGACTCCTTTGTACAAGAGTCCATGCTCTTTTGAATGACATTCCTTTAAGGCCCTACCCATCTCTCCAGATTCATTGCCAGTTACTCCCTTTTTCACTCCCCAGACTTCACTCAGCTATTCGTGCAGGCACCACAGTGTCTCTGGCCTTCATGCCTCTGAACATGCAGCAACTCTGCTTCTGGTGCCCAGAAAACTCAGTCGAGACATGACCCCTCCAGGAAGCCTTCAACAACACCCAGTCTGGGCGAGACATTTCTCCTCCACACATGGTGTCGTTGCCACTTTGCCCTGAAACAGCCATTGAATATTTGTCACTGGAGGATCCCCTTAAGGGCAGTGTGGTGTCCAATTCATCTCTGTATCTCCACAGTCTCATTCAGTGCTTAGCACTCTGTAGGAGAACTGGATTTAAATGAATTCAAGCAATTTGCATCCCTGCCAAAGTTAAGCTGATGTTAACATCAGCTTGTCTGGACAGCAGCTGATAGATCCTATGGTTGATAAAAATCTCCCTGGCCAGCAGCTAAACTGCTAAGCCAGCAAGCTCAGAACTTCAGAAACTACCAGAAAGGGGAAATGTGACGGAAGCTGGTATTCATCACTCACCACTGACATTTGTTGTCCAGCCAAATGCGTTTCTTAATTAATGGTGTTGTAAAATATTCAAGGGAGGAAAAAAAAACAAATTAATGTGATGTTCTCTGATTCCCAAATCCCTGCCAACCATCATCTGTAACATATTGCCATCTTGGCATCTGAAGAGCGTCCCTCCTCTTTGCCCAACCCTCTTGAATTGTGGGGGCAAATTCAATAACCCGGTTTGAGGCAATCATGCTGATGAGGCACACATTGATGTCACTCGTCTTGGGAGGGTACACACACAGGACAGTTACCATCTGCCTGAAGGCTGGTACATAATCCAAGAGAGCTGTTTTATTTATTTTTTCATTTCCTCTATTCCCTGCCTTGAAATAGTTTTGCAACTCAGGAAGAAAAACAAAGAGTAGAAAAATTTTCCTACCAAATTTTGGACTCAACTGATGTACATAGCAATTGGCAACCAATAATGTATTATAATAAATGTGCAACAACAACAGCTATCACTTGTTGACACTAGCTATAATTTGGCCTTCATAGTGTCTCAGTGAGGTAAGAACTATGGTCCACATTTTACAGATATAGGAGCTGAAGTTCATCTTAACCAACTTTACCAAATGGCTAGTAAGTGACAGAGCCATGGTATGAACTCACTTCAGCTTTGACTTCAGCATTTATGCTCTTAGCTACTGTATTCAGTGTTTGCATCTTCTCACTCTGCCCCTTAATCCATTAGTTCTCTGATTCATATAATTCTAGCATCCAGAGGTCCTTGATATAACCACATTTCTAACTGCTCACAGCATTTCTGTTAAAGCAGAGAGTTCATTGCCTCCCAAAGCAGCTTGTTCCAGATCTGCTCAGAAAAAATTCTGAGCCAGGTCTTTCCCAGGCTAAATTTAAATCCATTATTGCTCTACCTACTTACTGGTACTAGTTCTGACCCCTGGAACTGCACAAAACCATTCTTCCACAAGATGGCTCTTGATGTGTATAAAGAAAGTATCCCTAGGCTTGGGCTGTACTAGGATTCAGGACTGAGCCCAGGGGTTAGAAAAAAAGCCAGTGCAGAAGCTGAATTTTGAGGAAAGACTAATTGTGAGTATATTGATGGTACCCAGCATTGCTGCTTCTCCACATAAAATATTGCTTGAACCAACATCTAAATTCTCCATCAGTCAAGTTTTTCTTAAATGAAGCAGAACGTGAGCCTTTTTCTCCTCTTGGGACTAGGATAGGAGTGGCTACCCTCATCATGGTGGCCCAAAGACACACTGAGTGATCAGGCAGGGCTCTAACACAGTGAGAAGCTACAACAGAGGTTCAATGGAGACAGTCACTGGGTGTGCCCATCCCCTCCCTGCATCCAGAGTGTGCCTCCTGGAAACACAGTGGCCAGGCCTAACCATGGATTCCAGGTTAGGAAACCCTGCTCCTAACCTGCAACACTAGGTTCCCCATATTAAAAGTGATGCTTGTGTTTTGGCTTTCCCATCCCCTGCTCCTTTCTCCTCTTCTCTTGCTACTGCATTTTGTGGAAAAGAGTTTAAGACAGAGGACAGCAAACCTCATGCAAAGAACCAGAGGGTAAATATTTTAGACTTTGTGGGCCACACAGTCTCTGATGCAACTACTCAAGTGGAAAGCAGCCATAGCTGTAGATGTAGGTGAGTGGATGCGGAGGTGTTCCAACGAAACTTTTTTTATGGACGTAAGTTTGAATTTTATATGATTTTAATTTGTCACAAATGATTACTTTTTGATTTTTTAAAACCATGTAAAAATTTTAAGAGCATGCTTACCTTGACAGCCATACAATAACAGACAAAAGTCACAGTTTTAGACCCTTGGTCTAGAATGTTTACTGAATCTGAGTGACAGACCCTGGGCTATAGGATCTCCCAAAGGCATTGACCCCTGGACTGTAAATCTGGGCCTTATGAGACTTACATCTTTGATGACTTTTCTGGAAATAATGTGTATCCTGGCCCTGCGTGGTTTCTTCCCCAGCAGCTCCACTCCACTACTCATGGCTGTGCCAAGCTTAGCGGCAATCACTTCATCACATCCGTTTGTGTCTTCACTTTGTGGTGTCATTCCTTGGAAGGCTTGGCCTGTACAAGAGGAATATTTGACAACTGCCTTGAGTTTTGACTCACTACTGCAAAAGGATAAATGCTTGAAAATTGATTTCCTGGGGAAAGAAACATGACTAAGAGGAAACCTGAAGGTTTAGGAATAATAGCACCTTAACGGGAAATGAGGCACTTGGGGAGGCCGGCATGAACCAAGAGTTAGGATGAACCATTGAGTTGGACCAGTTGAGGGAAAAGTAGTTTTTCCATGAGCTAAAACTAGTATTTTCCAACCATAAAAACATTTCTTAAACTCAGCTTCTAAGAACCTTACTATTAGTATTATTATTATTTTGGTGCTACATGAGAGGGAGAGGGTTTTTTGTTTTGTTTTGTTTTGAAAATGAGAGCTACTTTTAAATATTTTAAGTTATTTGCAGCAAGTTGTTTTCTTAATCTGGAAATGGGAGTTTTGCATTCTGCTAAATATTGTTCTTTCTTTAAATCCTTTGTTTTTCTTAGGAAAGTCCCAGGGCTCTTGTTCCCGTTTGTATGTTGGCTTGCTCCCCAAATCTTCTCAGTTGAACTCTGTTTTTCCCCATTTTATGGGCTGCCTGGGAAAAGGAAGACTACATGGTTGGAGTGTAAATAATGGAGATCTGAGTCAGAAGATAGAAGCTGTCACTAACCAGCATGTCAATAGACTCTTTGCCACTGTTACATGCCCAAGAATAGGTATATATTTCTCCAATGTCCACTGTATTGGAGGCACTGTGGCATGAAGGTGGGGTGAGAGGTATAAAGCAAATACAAGTGGCAAGTCTTACTGTTAACAAAAAATGTCCGGGGTATTATGCCAGTTATGTTCTGACCCATGTGTCTGCAGAAGGAATGAGACAATCTCCCAAGTTGTCAGCAAAATGATCACATAAACCAGAGGTTAGCTCCGTTGTAAACATATATTAATTCACAGATTATGGGAAATGTTGAAAAGCTCACAGAACATATATCCATTTACAATGCAGAATGCATTCAAATAATTAAATTTTAAAAGTAATACTTTCATGATTACATAATAAATATTAAAATACAGAAGCACAAAAAGACAATAATGAATTTAAAATTATTCATTGCTCAAAAAATTAAACACCGAATTACCATATAATCGAGAAATTCCACTTTGGGGTATATACCCCTAAGAATTAAAAGCAGGGACTCAAAGAGATATTTATAGACCTATGTTCATAGCAGCATTATTCACAATAATCAAAAAGTAGAAACAAACCAAGTGTTGACAGATGAATGGATAAACATGTTGTGTGTAATATTATTCAGGCTTAAAAAGGAATGAAATTTTGACATATGCTGCAACATGGGTAAACCTTGAAGACATTATTCTAAGTGAATAAGCCAGACATGAAAGGACAAATATTGTACAATTTTGCATGCATGTGGTACCTAGAGTAATCAAACTCACAGAGACAGAAAGTACATTGGTAGTTGCCAGGGACTGGGGAAAGAGGGAATGGTGAGTTATTGTTTAATGGGTATGTCATTTCACTTTGGAAAAATGAAGATATTCTGGGCATGTATGGTGGTGACGGTTGCATAGCCATGTGAATGCACTTAATACCACTGAACTGTGCAGTTAAAATGGCAAATTTTATGTTATCCATATTTTACCACAATTAAAAATTCTTTGCTAACAAAAGAAGCACAAAACTTATAATCCAAAAACTACAAAATGTTGTTAAAAGAAATATAAAACCTAAATAAATGGAAACACATCCCATGTACATGGATCAGAAGACTTAAGATGGCAATACTCTCCACATTGTTAAGCTGCCAATACTCCACAAATTGATCTATAGATTAAGTGCAATTCCTATCAAAATCCCAGCTGACTTCTTTGCATAAATTGACAGGTTGATTCTAAAATTTATATGAAAATTCAAAAGACTCAGCATAGCCAAAACATCTTTAAAAAGGACAAACATAGAGGACTCATACTTTCCTATTTCAAACGTATTACAAAGCTATAGTAATAGAAGTGTGGTACTGGCATAGGATAAACATATAGACCAATGAAATAAAACTTAGAGTCCAGAAATAACCCCCCACATTTATGGTCGGTTTATTTTCCACAAGAATATCACAATAATTCAGACAATTCAACAGGGAAAGGATAGTCTTTTAAACAAATGGTACTGGGACAATTGGATATCCATATGCAAAAGAAAAAAAATGGACCCCAACCTCACACCATATCCAAATGTAAAATACATCAAAGACCTAAATATGAAAGCTAAAACTAAACCCTCATATACTGCTGGTAGGATCGTTAAATAGTGCCAATACTTAGAAAAACACTCTGGAAGTTCTTCAGTTAACGTAGAGTTGCCATATGATCCAGCAATTCCACTTTGAAGAATATATCCAAGAGAAATGCAAACATGTATCTTCACAAATACTTGTACAAGAACTTATAACAGCCAAAACTGGAAACAACCCAAGTGTCCACCAACCAAAGAACTGATAAATTAAATGTGAATGTTTATACAATGTAATATTCAATCATAAAATGAATGATGTACTGATGCAAGCTACAACATGGATAAAACTTGGAAACGTTATAAGAGAAAGAAGCCAGTAACAAAAAGCCACATATTATATGATTCCATTTACATAAAATATATAGTATAGACAAACCTATAGAGACAGAAAGATTAGCGCTTGCCTTGGGCTGGGGGTGGGAGGTGAGAAATGGGGAGTGACTGCTAATGGGTACAGGGTTTCTTTTGGGGTGATAAAAATGCTCTAAAGTTGACTATGGCAATGGTTGCACAGCTCTGTAAATATACTAAAATCATTGAATTGCATACTTTGGATGAATTGTATGGTATATGAATTATCTTAAAAGACAATTACAAAAGAACTATCCATATCATTGTTAGCATTTTGGTATATGTGTTCATAGCCTTTTTTATCTTCAAATGTTTATAGATTTTTAAATAGAATTAAGATTGTAATGTTTTATAGTCTATATTTTTATGTAACTATATAGTTCCATGCCATTAGTATTGTGCAGAATTATTTTATTTTATTTTATTTCATTTTATAGATGGACTGTCAATTATTTAAACAATATCCTATAGTGGGACTTTTGTTTTCAACTACTTGCACTTTTAAATAACATCATGATTAACATCCTTGCAGGTGATTTCTTAGCCATCCATAATTATTCCTTGGAATAAATTCTGGAATCAGATATTATGGTCAAATTACATGCACATTTAATGGCTTTTGAAATGTATTAGCAAACTGCTCTCCAAAAAGGATGTACCTGGCATATGAAAAGATGCTCAGTATTACTAGTCATTAGAAAAATGCAAATCAAAATCATAATGAGATCCCACTTCACACCCACTAAGATGGCTATAATAAGAAGGACAGACAATATATAAGGTGGAGGTTGTGGTGAACTGAGATCACACCACTGCACTCCAGCCTGGCTGACAGAGTGAGACCCTATCTAAAAAAAAAAAAAAAAAAAGGCAATAATACATGTTGGCAAAATGAGGAAAATTGGAACTATTGTACGTTTTGATAGTTTCTTTAAAGTTTAAACATAGTTACAAAATGACCCAGTAATTCCATTCCTAGGTATATCCCCAAGGGAATTGAAAACATATACACAAAAACTAGTAGATGAAAGTTCATATAAACATTATTTATCATAGCCAAAAAGTGGAAACAACTCAGACGTCCACCAACGAATGAACGAAATGTGGTCTATTCATACAATGAAATGTTGTTCAGCCATAAGCAGTAATAAAGTGTGATGCAGGCTCCAGCATGGATGAACCTTGAAAACATTATGCTGAATGAAAGAATCCAGACACAAAAGGCCACATCTTACAGGTTTCACTTACATATAATGTTCAGGACATGTAGATCTATAGAGATAGAAAGTATAGTCTGGGTGCGGTGGCTCATGAGTGTAATCCCAGCACTTTGGGAGGCCAAGGCGGTAGGATCGCTTGAGCCCAGGAGTTCTTGCCCTAGGCAAGAGGGAGAGACCTTGTCTCTACAAAAATTTAAAAATTAGCCAAGGGTGGTGGTGTGCACCTATAGTCCCAGCTGCCTGGGAGGCTAAAGCGGGAAGATGGCTTAAGTTCAGGAATTCAAGGTGGCAATGAGTTATGATAAGGCCACTGTACTCCAGCTTTCATGACAAAGCTAGACCGTGTCTCTATTTTTTAAAAAACTGAAAGTATATTATTACTACTAGCTGCATCAGGGGCTAGAGGAAGGAAGAAATAGGAGTGACTGCTAAGAAGTACCGGAGTTTCTTCGGGGGTAATGAAAATGTCTGGAATTAGATTGTGGTGATCATCTCTAACTGGAATTAGATGAAAATGATCTGGAATTAAATTGTGGTGATGAGCACAACTTTGTGAATACTAAAGCCACTGAGCTGTATACTTTAAAAGGGTAAATTTGTGGTATATAAATTACACTTTGCTTAAAAAAAAAAACAAAAAGCTATAGCTCTATTTACTCCCAAAAAAAGCGAAGTTTGAGTGTGACTAGTTCCTTCTAGTTGGCATATTTTTTATTTTTCCTAATTTGATAAGCAAAAAAATGTCTTTTCTTAGATGTTTTAACTTGTATTTCTTTGATAATCAATGAAATTGCACTGCTTTTTATGTTTATCAACTATTTGCATTTTATCTTCATGAATTGCTTGTTCATAGCTTCTGCCCATTTGTTTCGGGGTTTTCATTCTTTCTTTTGTTAGTTCACAAGACTTTTTATATTAAAGTTTTTAATTTGTAATCTTTTACCATATAGTCGCTTAATTTACCTTTTCATTTATTCCTTCAACCAGTATTTATGGATACCTAAGTGTCACTAAGTGAGCCTTTTGACTTAGTGTTGATAAGAATATTTATGTTGTCCTTACCTCCCTTTTTCTGCATTCTGCCTGTTCATATACTTAGAAAAGACATCAGTACATTTTTTCAACCTAATTTTCTCTTAGGATTTCTTTGGTTTTCATGTTTACATGCAGCTTCTGAATTTGTGTGGAACGCTTTTGCTGAAGGATGGTGAGAAGTGCAGCATCCATCACAAGGGGTCCTGCAAGGCTGGGGTCTCTGCCCTTCCAACCCAGATCCCTAGATGCTCAGGACACCATTCCTGCTGACTTCCTGACACCACTATGCCTGGCTAATTCCCAGTCTTGGATACTTTTTCATCCTCCTTCCATGTCCTTTCTCTGCTCTCAAAAGCCTTCAGAAATGCTAGGGATCGGGTAGGGGTGCCAGCCTCAGTCCATTTTGCTTCCCAACTCACTGTCTTACAATAGAGAACATTTATTACCTGTCAATCCCTGGGCTAAGTTCTTTTTGATGCACCAGGTCTACTTAAGCCTCAGTCAGTAGTACATGCCTGTTTTACACACGGGAAAACTGAGGATTAGGAAATTTAAGTAGTTGTCCAACAATGCACAGAAATCTCTCTCCAGCCCCTGCCCTTCCAGATATTGTTGTGAATGTGGAAAGAATAGGAACCTAGAAAGAAGGCTCTGCCCAACTCTGAGATGCAGTGGCATATATCATCCACTCAGTGGGCAAGTCCATACTGAAATCCTGCCCTGTGCAGGCCCTGGGTATGGGTGCTGTGGGCAGAGAGGAGTAATAATCCAAGACTCCTATCTTCAGGGATGTGACATCTGGTTAGCTCCCTAGAGAATACACCTCACACCATTTTGCCTGCCTGCTTTCTTTCTTTCTCTTTCTTTCTTTCTTTCTTTCTTTCTTTCTTTCTTTCTTTCTTTCTTTCTTTCTTTCTTTCTTTTTTCTTTCTTTCTTCCTTCCTCTCCTCTTCTTTCTTTCTTTCTTTCTTTCTTTCTTTCTTTCTTTCTTTCTTCTTTCTTTCTTCCTTTCTTTCTCTCTCTCTCTTTCTTTCTCTCTTTCTCTCTCTCTCTTTCTCTCTTTCCCCTGCCTGCCTGCCTGCTTGCCTGCCTGCCTTCCTTTCTTCCCTTGTTTTCTGAGACAGCATCTCACTCTATTGCCGAGGCAGGAGTGCAGTGGCATGATCACTGCTCACTGCAGCCTTGACCTGCTGAACTCAAGCAATCCTCCCACCTCAGCCTCCCAAGTAGCTAAGACTACAGGTATGCACCACTATGGCCAGCTAATTTTTTCATTTTTCTATAGCAACAGTAATGTGGTTTGGCTCTGTGTCCTCACCCAAATCTCATCTTGAATTGTAATCTCCACATGTCGAGGGAGGGACCTGGTGGGAGGTGACTGGATCATGGGGGCGGTTTCCCCCATGCTGTTCTTGTGATAGTGAGGGAGTTATCATAAGATCTGATGGCTTAAAAGTGGCAGTTTCCCATGCATGTGCTCCCTCTCTCCTGCCACCATGTAAGACATGTCTTGCTTCCCCTTCACTTTCCACCATGATTATAAGCTTCCTGAGGCCTCCTCAGCCAAGAGGAACTGTGAGGCAATTAAAACCTTTTCTTGTATAAATTACCCAATCTCAGGTAGTATCTTTAGAGCAGTGTGAAAACAGACTAATACAAATGGGGTCTCACTGTGTTGCCCAGGCTGCTCTTGAACTCCTGGGCTCAAGTAATTCTCCCGCCTCAGCCTCCCAAAGTGCTAGGATTATAGGTGTGAGCAACCATGCCTAGCTGATTTTGCCTATTTCTAACCTGATGAACTCTCCTATTCCTCTTCTTACCCAATGTGGTAGAAATTATGACAATCCTCTCTTTTATCTCTTAATAGACCAGAGACAAAATATTTTTGTTATGGTTAATTTTATGTGTCAACTTGATTGGGTCACAGGATGCCCAGATCCCTGATTAAACATGATTTCTGGGTGTGTGTGTGAGGATGTTTCCAGAGGAGATTAACATTTGGACTGATGGACTGAGTAAAGGAGACAACCCTTTCCAATATGTATGGGCCTCATCTAATCCGTTGAGGGCCTGAATGAAACAAAAAGGTAGAGGATGGTTGGATTTGCTGTCTGCTTGACTGCATCAGCTGGGACATCGCCCCTCTGCCCACAGAATTCCTTGTTCTCAGGCTTTCAGATCCAGACTGGAATCTATGCCATCAGCTCTCTGGCTCTCAGGTCATTGAACTATACAACTGGTTCTCCTGGGTCTCCAGCTTGCAGAGAGCAGATTGTGGGACTTCTCAGCCTCCATAATCACATAAGCCAATGTCTTATAATAAATAAATACCTAAGCAAATAAATTGGGCCAGGCACTGTGACTCACACCTACAATTGCAGCACTTTGGGAGACTGAGGTAGGAGGATTGCTTGAGCCAGCCCAGGAGTTTAAGACCAGCCAGGGCAACATAGTGGGACCCACATCTCTACAAAATTATTATTTTTTTAAATTAGCTGGGTGTGGGCTGGGCACAGTGGCTCACTCCTGTGATCCCAGCACTTTGGGAGGCTGAGGCAGGTGGATCACAAGGTCAGGTGATGGAGACCATCCTGGCTAACACGGTGAAACCCTGTCTCTACTAAAAATACAAAAAATTAGCCAGGCGTGGTGGTGGGTGCCTGTAGTCCCAGCTACTCGGGAGGCTGAGGCAGGAGAATGGCGTGAACCTGGAAGGCGGAGCTTGCAGTGAGCCGAGATCGTGCCACTGCACTCCAGGGTGGGCAACAGAGCAAGACTCTATCGTAAAAAAAAGAAAAAAGAAAAAATTAGCTGGGTGTGGTGGCGCATGCCTGTAGTCCTAGCTACTTGGGAAGTTGAAGTGGGAGGATTGCTTGAGCCCAGGAGTTTGAGGCTGTGGTAAGATAGTGTATTAGTCCATTCTCTTATTGCTATTAAGAACTATCTGAGACTGCATAATTTGTAAAGAAAAGAGGTTTAATTGGTTCACTATTCTGCAGGCTGTGCAGGAAGCAAGGCTGGAGAGGCCTCAGGAAACGTACAACCATGGCAGAAGGCAAAGCGGAATCAGGCATGTCCTACATGGCTGGAGCAGGAGGAGGAGAATGAAGGGGGAGGTGCCATATGCTTTTAAACAACCAGATCGCATGAGAACTCACTCACTGTCATGAGAACAGCAAGGGTAAAATCTACCCCCATGATCCAGTCACCTCCCACCAGGCCCCTCCTCCAACACTGGGAATTATAATTCGACACGAGATTTGGGCAGGGGCACAGAGCCAAACCATATCAGCTAGGATCACACCACTGCACTCCTGAGCAATAGAGTGAGACCCTGTTTCAAAAAAAAGTAAATGTGTGTGTGTGTGTGTGTGTGTGTGTGTGTATAAAAGATTGATCTATCTATCTATCTTTATATGTATATATCTTCTTGGTTCTGTTTCTCTGGAAAACTCTAACATAGCCTCTGACTCCTTAGCCTTTGGATATGAGGGCTAACCAAGCTGTCTCCCTTTGTCTAGTCTCAGTCTTCATTCCTCCGGATCCCAGCTTACCAATAACTGGCCAGTCTCCATGGTGACTGAGGTCAGGAAATTGTGACTGCCTTGAGCAAACTGGTAATGGCTTTCAGAGTGATAGCTTTGCTGCCTGCTTCCTTGCCCAACCCCCTCACCTTTAGCCCTGGAAGTGCGGGTGGGGGGCTGAGGAATCACCGACTGCTGGAGGGGCTGCAGAGCCTCCCACAGCATCCTCAAGATAAGAGCACTGCCCCTAGGCACCTGCCATTAATCATGCCTGCCTCCCTCTGGAAAGGTATTACTACCAGTGACAAGGGTGAGGGCAGACTGACTTCAACTATGCCTGGCCCACCCTGCAAAAGGAAGCTAACAAGGACCTGAGGCTGGCATATTTTTAATCTCAAAGTTAGAGTCCCTGGACTGGCAGCCTTAGCATCACCTGGGAACTTGTTAGAAGGGCAAGTTATTGGGCCCCACCCTAAGATCTACCAAACCAGGAATTGGGGGTGGGTTGGGGACAGCGATCTGTATTTTACCAAGCCTTCCAGGCTATCCTGATGTAAGTTTAAGTCCAAAAACCATCGTTCTCAAGCAGTGGATCCCAAATTTGTCTGCACTTTGGACTTACCAGGGAGCTTCAAAAAATGACTGATGCCTGTCCCAGTAGTGAACTGGAGTTGGTTTGTACCAGCTCACCAGAGCTGATGTTTTAAATTTCAGAAATTTTGTAAGTCAGGTATTTAACACAGTCACTATCTAAAATTAAATTATATACATATAAACTTACAATGAAATAAATTATATTAAAAATAAAAGTAATAAATATTCAAAACCCATCACCTCTAAATTGTTTTAATACATTTAACTATTATCTATGCTCTTGACATTATTTATATTTTGTTTGTTTGTTTTTGTTTGAGACAAGGTCTGAAGTGCAGTGAGCATGACTCACTGTAACTTTGACCTCCTGGGCTGAAGCGATCCTCCCACCTCAGTCTCCCCAGTAACTAGGACCCCAGACATACACCACCACACCCAGCTAATTTTTCTTTTTATAGAGATAAGGCCTCACTATGTTGCCAAGCTGGTCTTGAACTCCTGGCCTCAAGCAATCCTCCTACCTTGGCCTGCCAAAGAAATGGGATTACAAGCATGAGCCACTGTAGCCAACCTTATGTATATGTTCTCTCAGCATGATGAAAACACTATGTCATGGTTTGCTGCTGAGCATGTCTTTTCAGCTCTGCATTCAGTGAAGGCACATTTGTAGCTGGAAATCAACCATGTTGGGAATATTTACACCTCAATAATCAGCAAATGTTACAGGTCAGGGCTTTTCCTCCAAAAAAGCCTGTTGTTAAGCATTTGCCACATACTGCTACTCATGTTTCATCCCAGAAATTGTGATTTAATGGGTCTGGGATGTGGCTGGGCTTTGGAATTAAAAGAAAAAAAAGCCCCAGGTAATTCTAATGTGCCCCAACTCTGGGAACCACCATTCTAAAGAAAGTCAGCTCACTGCAGATCCCCGTGGGAATGCTTAGTGGAGTAGTTCATCCACAGGCCTGTGCACTCAACAGACAGGGTTGTGTTGTGTGAAGACATGGGAAGAAGTCCTCTCACTTCTCACAAACTCAGTTTGACGGTGCAGGTAGGTAAAGTAGATAAGTGAAGAGAGTGAAGGAGGTGACACAGTGGCCAATCTGAGGGTTCATACCCCATTTGCACCTCATCAATGAGCTCCCAGTCCCAGCCAGGAGTTGCCACATGTGGGGCTACCAGAGCTTCAGATTGTTTTCAGATAAACTACAATTCTGGATATTTCAGTGAAATCTTCCCATCTTTAGGAAATCACACAGGCCACACAAAACACACCTGTTAACCAGCTTCAGCTAGCAAGCTACTGATTTGAAACCCCTATCTAGCAAGTGTGAACCTCACACGGGATACATGAGAGTATGGCCACATTGTGAGCAAGTGAAAGTGACTCTTGATAGCCTTGCTAGGGCCCCTCATCAGAAGGGTGGACCTCACATGGCCACAGGATTCCTCCTCAAAGCCCAGGTGGTAAGTTGGTTCCACGGGTCCTGGAAAAGCAGGGGGGTGGCATTTCAGATTTCACCTCATATAGAGTATAGTAGTCTCCAAATACAGGAAGAGGGTAAAAAGAATAGCAAATATTGATCACAAACCCCCTACCCCTGACATTTAATCATTGAAAATGATGTGGGGAAATGAGTATGGCCATCCACATTCCCACAGCTATTTCTGGAGGTCAGCAAAACAGACCTCCAGGCACATTGCCTTCAGGTGAGACCCTGGACACCTCACTGCCAATCCCTGTCTTAAGTTTTGGATGAAAATTTCTCAGATCCTGGACACTTTAGGTATTGGTAAGTCTAATCACAGTCAAATCGCGGCCATGGAGAAATTAGAACCTTCCTACAGTGCTGGTGGAAATATAAAATGGCATGACAACTTTGGAAAGCAGCCTGGCAATTCCTCAAAAGTTTAAGATAGAGTTACCGTGTGACCCAGCAATTCTAATCCTAGATATATATTCAAAAGAATTGAAAGCATATTCACACAAAAACTTGCTCATGAATGCTTAGAGCAGCATTATGCACACTAGTCAAAAAGTGAAAAGAACCCAAATATCTATTAACTAATGAATGGACAAACAAGATGTGGTCTTGCCATATGATGACATGTTATTCAGCCATTAGAAGGAATGAAGTACAGATACATGCCACAACATGGATGTAAGTTCAAAACATTATGCTAAGTCGAGCAGGGCATGGTGGCTCACACCTGTAATCCCAGCACTTTGGGAGGCCGAGGCAGGCAGATCACCTGTGGAGTTCAAGAGCAGCCTGGCCAACATGGCAAAACCCTGTCTCTACTAAAACTATAATAAGTAGCTGGGCATGGTGGTGCATACCTATAATCCCAGCTACTCAGGAGGCTGAGGCAGGAGAATCGCTTGAACCTGGGAAGCAGAGGTTGCAGTGAGCCAAGTTTGTGCCACAGCACTTCAGCCTGGGCAACAGAATGAGACTCCATCTAAAAGAAAAAAAAAAAAAGCCGAAAAACCATTATGCTGAGTGAAAGAAGTCAGTCACAAAAGGCCATATATTGTATGATTTATAAGAAATGTCCATCCAAGATAGGCAAATAGATAAAAACAGAAAATAAATTTAATGGTTGCCAGGGACTGAGAGCAAGAGAAATAAGGAGTGGCTGCAAATGGGGCTGGGTTTCTTTTTGGGGTGATGAAAATAATCAGCATTGGATAATAGTTATAGTTGTATAACCTTGTGAACATACCAAAAACTACTGAATTGTACACTTCAAAGTGTGCAATTTTAAAAATTGTGGCTACATATCTAAGCAGACAGCTTGTACTTTGGCAAAAGATATGTAAACATCCCATCCATCTCATTGTGGAGTGAATCAGGATGGGGAGAAACACAGTGACAGTCTCTCTGATAACAACTGATACTACAGAGGCCGCAACACAGACTGTAACCAACATTTATCCCCCCATGGCCAAGGAGGAGATGGACCTGAAGACACCTTCTTTGTAATTCGAACACATTGCGAGTGCAGAATGTGAAAATGCCGAGGAAAAGCCCACAGAACAGGCCCCTCGTGTTTAGAATCCTGCCCAGCCATGCTCCAAGGTGGGAAACTCAGCTGCCCAGAGACCCTCTTCAGGGACTCTGCCTGCTTTGCTGTATGACAGCCATTAATCTCATGCAGCTAAGTTCTAATTGAGGCTGTAGTGACATGACTTGAAATTCACAAGATTAATGTTTGCAAACCATGAAGGGATTCATTTGTTCTTAGTTTATGGGGATGACCCTGCAGAGGGGCAGTTGATTGTGCTATGAAAGCCCAACAGGGCTAAGCCCAGCCACAGTCAACTGGTCCATAGTTCTCACAAGAAAGGGAGGGATATGAGAGGACACATCCCCCACCAAGAGGAATCTTCTTCAGTCACAGAATTATTTTCATGTGGAAACAATGTCTAGGTAAGGACTCAGGGCTGTTATGGGTCTACAGAAGGATGGCATGTTGATCAATGTCCAGTCAGGGAAACAAAAGTCACATCATGTGTTCCAAATACAGAGAATTGAAGACAGAGAGTTGGTTACGAACACACTGGGAAGGCCAGAGGAGCACAAGGAAAGAGATCAGGTTAGCCATAAGCCAGAACTACAGGAAACTGGATCACCTTAGGCAAGAGAGCTAACAGGGATACAGTGTTGCCCAGAGTTGAGAACCTAGATATTGGGAGGTTGTGGCTGTGGACTCTTGCAGCTGACATCTTGATGCTCCAGGAAGTCAGAGCCTACACTCCTGCTGCTGCTGTTGGAGCCACGTAGGCAGATCACACCTGCCAGCCTGATCTCACCTGAGTCTCGGCCCACCAACCACCATGATGTTGAGGTTGTTGATGTACCCACTGCCATTGTCACTGCACCTGAGCAGAAGCCTAGGAGTCTACACTCTGCAATGCTGCGGCAGACAGAAAGGCTAGGAAGGGCTTCACTCTTTCTCCCCATCTTCCAGTCTCCTGTCACTGCTCTGCCATGGACAGAATCTAAACAGTATGCAGAATCTAGATGCAGTGCGCAGGGTCCCAGCCCCCTACCACACAGAGCAGAGCACAGAGGAGTGGGAATGGAGCTGAGGGGCAAAATGGCCAACATGAAAAGAGTAGGGGTGCCTTTCATAGCCTGAGATAGCTAAACAGGGGCAGAAAGTACCTAATTTCCACCCCAGGCAGAGCTTCAGCTTGGAGAAAATTGGCCTTACCAAATACAGACAGATTTATTGGTCTATTATTTTATTCACTCATGCATTCACACATGAGTTCATTGGGTTAAACACTAATGCAGCAAATAGTGAGTGCCAATAATAGTATCTGCTCTCCTTCCCTTTTTCACACCCTACAGATCTCAAAGGTCTTTGTGGGCTTCTAGAATTCCCTATAGTAATTTTTCCTTCTCAGATATTAGAGCCAACATCAGCAGAAAAGGTATAATGGGAATGAGGAGGTTCTGGTCCAAGCACACAAAAAGATTCTCCCTGGAGACTCTGTGAAGGCAGCAGGAGGCTGGCGCTGGAATCCCTCCAGTTTTGTCATTACTCCTTGCTCAGCATGCCTGGGGTTCACATCCTTATTTTTATTAAAAAGTGCACCTTTTCCTTGAGAGGACAGGACTTTCTCTGGAACATAATTCTTTTTTTCTTTTAAGTTTTATTTTAGGTTCAGGGATACATGTGCAGGTGTGTTATATAGGTAAACTTGTGTCATGGGGGTTTGGTGTACAGATTATTTCATCACCCAGGTACTAAGCATAGTACCTGATAGGCATTTTTTTCTCATCCTCTCCCTCCTCCCACCCTACTCCCTCAAGTAGACCTCCAGTGAATTCTAATTGACTTTGTCACATGGAGCTTTCTATGATATGCTATGATATTATGAGACACTGCACAGTGTCCTTGCTCACAGTGTCCTTGCTCACATTTTCCCAAAGAGCCCAGAGCAGAATCTACATGACTGCTTCTAGTGGAGCCAACAGAGAAAAGCCAAGGAGCTAGCCAGAGTCGTGCCTGCTGGCTGCAATGCCCCTGCAAGTACTTGGGAGTTTGGAGGAAGCACGCGTGTCCTGGAAGAACAAGTCTCAGTGTCCTCAGACCTCAACCCTTGCCACTTTGAAGAGCCTTGGGCTAGCTGTTGAGATGGATGGAGAGTTGTGACTCCACTCAGTTGCTTCCTGAGATTGCATTGCTTCTGCTGGGGGAAGGGAAGACTGATGATCATAAGAAAAAGGCCCTTTTCCTTGCCTAAGCAAATGATCCTCCTCCAAAATCACCTTTTTAGCTCTTCTGGCAAGGGCCTTAAACAGAGTCAGAGAAAACCTCTGTGAGTAGAGAAAATCTGAAAGAAGAGAGTGAAGGTTCTTGAAGAAGAAGTTGTTCTGCAGGTCCGAGTGACCCCAGTGAATGAGGCACTGCAGGCCTTGGAGGAGGGAGTTCCAGAGAAAAGGTTCTGATGTAGCCAAACATGTCCTGATGAGCTAGACCCAGGTTGGGTAGGCATGGAAGCAAGGAAATATCCAAGGATGGGTCTCAAGGAGAAAGCAAAAGACAGAAGTGGGATCTGAAGGGAAGGGTCAAAAATGGTGAGCAGTTAATACAGATTAAGAGGGTTCAGAAGGCAGGCCATGAAAAGATCCCAGAGTCAAATGGGGAAAGAGGATGTGCAAATGCAGAGAAGGAGATATGAGATCATGGAGTTCATTTCTACACTACTCTACACTACCCTTTTTTTTTTTTTCTGGTGTCCCCATGGGTATGGTGTGGCAGTGGTGGAAACACCCTGTGGAGGTGCTTCAGATCCCAGAGGCAGGTTCCCACCAGCACTCAGCAGGGCAGGTGTATTCTCTCGGCAGGCTAGGTGCTGAGCCAGCCGTGGTACTCTGAGGAATGCCTGACTTGCATCTCCTGTTTCTGGATCTCTAGTGCAAGCTGCTGGCACACAGTAGTGGGACAAAACAAGGAGCAGGGAGAGATGGGATTCATGCACACATGACTTACGACAGCTGGCTCATTTCTGCATGGGCAAGTACAGTGTGCATCTCTCCCACTTAAATGAGCCAAGGCTGGGCAGCACACTGCTGCGCTCTGCTCTTGGTTGCAGAGTGGCCTGTCCTCTGTGGCCAGAGTGACCATGATGCACACTCAGCAGGATGGAAGGGAGGCCATAATTGAGTGATGGCTTATTGATCCTTCTGGTGGGAGGAGTTCAATAAAGTATATGAGAATTCTTTGAAGGTCAAGTTGATAATCTCATGGTGTTGCATAGATATGGCAATGAACATATTTCACATCCTAGTTGGTAGATGTCATTTTGCCATCTGGAGTTACCAACTGGGTAGACCTTGGGGGAGTCTTCTTCCAAATCCAGAAGTCCAACAAGCTGTCTGAGAGCACGGGTGTGGATGGTCAGTTCGTGGAATGAAGAGTATCTCAGTGATCATGAAGTAGACCATAGATGGAGGAGCTAATCAGCACCAGGAACTAACCATTCTGGTGAGAGGAACTACCAGAGGGTCCTGAGCACAGTGAGATAGATGAGATGGATGGGAGATCAAATCTAGGTGAGATCGATTCCCGAAAGTATCATGCCTCAAGGATCTCACCTTTCTCTACGTGCTGCTTAGTGGAGCCAGGGTTAGGAACCTGCAAACTACATTTCTTAGATCCCTAGACGATGGCCTCTTTTAGGTTTGCCAAAAGGAGGTGTTAGAGAGAAACTGAAAGGAGAGCGGAGGGAGGAGGGACGCCCCTCCCGTTTTTCCTGTTCCTGCTTGTATCGCTTCAGCAGGAGCAGTTGGCTTCAGCTTCCAGCTTCTCTTGGCACTCCCAGAACCAGCCTTGCCTGCTGAATGCCAGGTCTGAAAAGGATATCAAGATACTGTCTAAGAAGGTCTAGAATGGCATCCAAAATGTATTCATCAGGTTCTGAAAGAAGATCAGGGCACCACGTGGCCAAATGTTATCATAAGGAGTAAGGCATATCCAGAAAGCCGCCTTCCTCTATACTATCTCTCTGGATACGGAGGACAAAGAACACAAAGAGGCACTTCAGAGAATAAACTACAAATTGCTAAAAATTAAAAAATTCATCTAAACAAAACAAAAAACCAACCAGAGGTGGTGGCTCACACCTGTCATCTCAGTACTTTTGAGAGGCCAATGTGGTAGATCACTTGAGCCCAGGAGTTCAGGACTAGCCTGGGTGACAGAGCAAGATGCTGTCTCATAAAAAGAAAAAAAAAATAGTATAACCATGCACATACACAAAACTTCAACTTCACGAGTAATTTTTTTAAAAAAAGAAATAAAAATCAATATTGAAATGCCATTTTCTACTCACACTGACAAAATTATGTGAGGATGATAAACACTGATTCTCAGGAAATAATTATTGATGAGCACAAAATAGATTACATAATGGATTGTTTGTTAGGGTGTTATTTATGATGGTGAGAATGTTAAGTTACATACCAAAAAATAGAATGATATTAATAAATATAAATCCCTAATATAGAATATTATTTAGATGTTTAAATAATCCTGTAAATAAATATATATTGCCATATGAAATGTGTGTAGAATATTACTTAATAAAATAAAAAAATTTAAATAGATTATATATATCTAGTATGATCCCATTTATATTAAATGTATGAATGTATATGTATATATGCGCATGTACCCATATACGTATATACAATCATGCATCTATTAATGATAAGGGTAAGTTTGGAGAAAGATGTTGTTAGATTATCTCATCATTGTGTCAACATCAGAGCACACTTACACAAACCTAGATGGTACAGCCTACTATACAACCAGGCTGTGTGGTATAGCCTGTTGCTCCTAGGCTATGAACCTGTACAGCATGTTACACTACTGAGTACTGTAGGCAATTTTAATACAATGCTAAGTACTTGTGTATCTAAGCATATCAAAACATAGAAAAGGTACAGTAAAAAATACGGTATTATATCTTTCTGTTGTTGACTGAAACATCGTTAGGTGGTTCACATCGCATATGAAAGAGGTATTTCTAAAAGGAAAGATTTTTAAAGTCCCGATGCCGAGGCCATACCCAAGCCAATGAAATCATAATTATTTGTCGAGTGGGACCCAGCCCTCAGTTTTTAAAGCACTTCAGGTGATTACAATGTATAGCCACGGCTACAAATTACTGATTTAAGCACACTCTACCTTATTCTATACACTCTCCTTTTCACCTCCAAAATTAAACTTCTATTTTATATATGTTTCCCAGTCTATTTCTTTTGGTAACATTTGGCCCTCAGGAAAATAGAGAATCCCAATGTTGGTTTGCTACAAAGAAGCCTGGAGCAGGCTGGGCACAGTGGCTCACGCCTATAATCCCAGCACTTTGGGAGGCCGAGGCAGGAGGATCGCTTGAGCCCTGGAGTTCGAGACCAGCCTGGGCAACATGGTGAAACCCAGTCTCTACAAAAATTAGCTAGATGTGGTGGCATGTGCCTATAGGCCTAGCTACTCAGGAGGCTGAAGTGGAAGGATTCCTTGAGCCCAGGAGGTCAAGGCTGCTGTGAGCTGTGATCATACCACTGCACTCCAGCCTGGGCAGCACAGCGAGATCCTGTCTCAGAAAAAAGAAACCTCAAGCATTTTCCTGGTCAGGGTGCCTGGAATGTCTTGGGAGCCAGTCTGACTCCGCATGAGTGAATCATCCACAGATATCACAGGTATCAGGTAGAATCTTCTGAAAGTAGTTCTGAGCAGAAGCCTGAGAAGGAAACACACAAGCACATACACAGCAGAAGCCAGGGCTGACTCCACAGCTGGCCAGGAAGAGTTACCGAATATTTGATGTTTATAACATTAACTCTCTTTCATTAGTGACCTTTCATTGAGTTGAATCATTTCCTTTGGAAATAAAAGAAAATGCCTCAATTGTTTTTGACAAGTTCTCTTCATTTTTGAAAATATTTTGCAAAATGACTTCTTGCATTTGCAACCTCAGACTTCCTCTAGATTTTGTCTCTATTGACCTGAGCAGACGATTACTAATGTTGTTGGGCAAACTCTTAATCTAGTAGGGAAAATTTTCACATTGGAGTTGAGGGATCTCTTAGACTTCACCATCTGCAACCCCCTCTGCCATTTTATAGCTTGGGAGCTGAGACCTAAATGCCTTGGTTGGGGTTAGCCAGAGCATGAATAGCTGAGCTGGGAATGGGACCAACTGCCTGCCACCTCCCTTAGCATGATTTTTTCCAGATCACGCTGTGTGGGCCATAAGTCCTTCATTGCAACTTTCTCTAGTGTCACCAGATTGATGCCTGGTTCAGCAGTAAAGTGCATGGCCTCGTAGTGTCAACATGCCCGGGTTCAAATCCTGGCTCAACTAGGTATTAGCTGTGATAATTTTGTCAAGCTACTTAACCTTTCTGTGTCTCAGTTTTTTCATCTATAAACTGGGGATTAACAGGATTCTTATAAGGCCTAAATGGGTTAATTCATGAAAGGAACTTAGAACAGGTGGCCATAGTAACGGCCATTTTACCTCCATGAGGCACTTTATCCTGTTGTCAGGCACCAACCTCACTCTTGCTTCACTTTGGCCTTATATGCCCCTTATGGTGTTCATTTCCCATGCTGAGCCCTGAAAGTCTGTGTCCTGTACCAGACAGGAGGGGGCCCTCACAAGCAAACAGCGGGAAAAGCTGCTCAGCTTGTGGTGAAGTGGGAGGAAGGAAGGCTTGGGACCTGGGAACAGACAAAGGGCTCTCAGGATCAGAGGTTTCGAAGCACTTTTGTTCAAAGCACTTTTGTTCAAAGCATTGTTCATTCAGCCCTTCATCAACACCTCCTGACTAAGCCACTTGGTATAATTACCTTCTTCCAATTAGAATCATTAGCATTTTCACAGCTAAAAATGCTAAGAAATTTCATATATATCATCAGCCACTTGCACTGAAGGGTGGAGACTGTGTTGAAGCCCCGCTCGGCCTTTGAGGTCTGGCATGGACTTGGGCTAGATCTCTCCCTTCCCTGTCCCTGCCTCCACCTTCGCCCAGTGGACACAAGATGGCTTCCGCCAGTCATCAAATGCTATGGCCTTTTCTTACTAGGTCCTCATAATACCTGGTAGTGAGAGCAGGTGTTTTGCCCCGTTTTATGAATGAGGAAGCTGAGTCTCAGAACGACTTGGCGAGCCTATGGGTAAATGCATGGAAGAGGTCCCTGGATCCACAACTTCTGTTTGCTACATTCATCTGGACTCCACCCACGTTCTTGCACCTGCCACCATGGCCTGCCTCTCACTACCCTCATCCTTTTCTTCAATCATCTATGTCCATTCACTCTGGACTTCTCTCCCCAGCCACTTATATTCCACCAAAATCTGTCTCTTTTCCTTCTCCCACCTCTTCCAGGGCCTGGTTTGAGGCTAGATCCTTAGTCAAAGTGATTCTGCCTGAGACAATGATGGTCCAAAATGGGTTCATGAGTTACTACTTTCAGGAAACCAAACTCACATTTTGCATGCCTTCCTCAAGTCAAAATGCCACCCCCAAAGGCAATGACTCATGGGTGATGGAAATTTCCAGTACCTTGGCAGACCAGAGGGATGGTTGCTGCTGTTGGTGAAGCTAGCCTGTGGAGAAGCAGACAGAGACCTGAGTAAGCCCAGTGGCTGAGTCACCTGGGGCACATCAGTCTCCTCACTGAACTCAGTTCCTCTGACCCTCCAGTGAAGGGGTGAACCAGATGCTGGCTGACATAAACTCCAACCCATGTTCCATCTTCTCAAAAGCCCCAGCATGCACAGTCGTGGGTCTGTGGATCTTCCTCAAAGTATACTGGTATTTTGCCTTCATCTCTCCTACCTTCCTTATGAGGAGTTTCAAATTACCTAGAAAAGTCCTACTTGATCATCTCCCTTCCAATAGCTTGAATATCAGCCTTTTTTTTTTTTTTTTTAACTTTACCTTGACTTCTGTTTTCCTGTTTGCTTCTTGCAGACAGAGAAGCCAGAAAGAGGGAATCAAGAAAGTGTTGAATTCAGCGAATACTTCTTTAGTAACAATTATCTGTCAGGTACATGGAGCAAATAAGAAGGAGCATGGGTCATGATTTTTGCCCTTGGGGCCCCAAACTGTAGTCCAATCTGAGGTGGGGCCAGATGAGGACCATAGGAGAGGGATGAAGCCAGAGCTGGGGGGGGGTGGGGTTGGGAGATTTGCTGGGCTTGGAGTTGCCCAGCAAGATAAGAGGGGCAACCCCACTAAAGACAGAAAAGTGAGTCAGTGTAGGGTGTTGTCTTTCTTTTGTGTTTATTACACAAACAAACAGCAGCAACAATGGAAAGCATGGGGAAAGAAATCATCACAATCTTCCCTGCTAACACATCACATGTTTTTATTTTCCCAAGTGCTTTTCCAGGCCCTGGTGACATTTATGCAAAAATGTTATGTTGTGGTAAACACAGCACGGACCTAGTTCCACATCCAGCTGTTCTCACTTAGCTGAGCATGTCTCTGTGTTGCTACACAAACTTCATCGGTTTAACAGCTGCACAATATTTCACTGGGTGCTTCCACTGATACCACCAACAATGAATGGATGTACTGGCTTCCTGAAACGTGTGTACTAATTAGTGTTGCTATTGCTATTTATTTTAAATGTTTATTCATTTGTTAAACATAGAATTGTTATATATTCTATATTTCCTTGATAAGTAGAAGGGTTGAACATGTATCAGTTGTTTTGTTTGCTAACTATGGCTCCTCTTGTTGGAATGATCTGTTTGGGTTCTTTAGTTTCCCTGGACCTGCTACGGTGTACATAGGGTGAGCAACATCTCTGGTTTGCTCAGGACTGAGGTGAGTTCCCTGGGCATAGGGCTTTCAGGGAGCCCTCCTGAAAACCCAGGATAAGTTGGTCACCCTATTTTTATATAATAGGCACAGCAGTTGTGCAGTTAGTTCTTGATGAATTCCATTCCATGCTCCCAAATAAGCCTTCCTTTCTTTCTCATCTGTAATAGTCATAACAGAGTCATTATAAGAAATGAATGAAATAACATAGTTCAGGCACTTAGAACAGTGCTTGGAACACAGTACTTAGTAAATTTAGGGGAAGAGAGTATAGCATATTGATTAAGATTTTGTCATGTAGAATCACACTGCCTACATTCAGATCCTGACTGCTTGGTTTCCTCCTCTGCAAAACGGAGATAATAATTACCTGTGTCATACTTGTTATGAAGATTAAATGAGCTAATCCAAGCAAAATACGTGGAATAGGGTCAGGCAAATTGTAAGCCCCTGGATGTTAGCCTCACTTTATGGTAGTAGAAATGGCAGTCATACGTACCAACAACTGCCATTATTGATCATCTACTACATTAGGCACTGCTGGGGTGACCAGCTATCTCAGTTTGTCTGGATTTGTATGGGTTTAGCACTGATGGCCTCGTGTCCCAGGAATATTTCCATTGCAGGCAAATTGGGATAGATGGGCATCCAGGTACTGTGAGAATTTTATTTTATTTTATTTTTTGAGATAGAGTTTCGCTCTTGTTGCCAAGCTGGAGTGCAATGGCGTGATCTGGGCTCACTACAACCTCTGTCTCCCGGGTTCAAGTAATTCTCCTGCCTCAGCCTCCCAAGTAGCTGGGACTACAGGCATGTACCACCATGGCTGGCTAATTTTTGTATTTTTAGTAATGATGGGGTTTCACCATGTTGGCCAGGCTGCTCTTGAACCCCTGACCTCAGGTGATCTGCCTGCCTCAGTCTCCCAAACTGCTGGAATTCCAGGCATAAGCCACCATGCCTGGCCAGGTACTGTAAGAATTTTAAATGATCTCATCTTGTCGCCCAACATCCCTTCACTTTTACACATACAGAAACAGGGACTCCAAGCGGTTAAGAAGTTTGCCTGGATGACACAGGTGGTGAGGACCAGAGCCAGCTGGCCCCAGAAGCAGAAGTTGCCTCACTTCATGCGCAGCATCTTCACTGGGAAGGGGCTGGATACTGCCTGGAGGCTGTCTCATGGTCACCTGAGGTCATCTTTTTCTTTTTAATTGTGATGAAATACGCATAACGTTAAATTGACCACTTTATTTTGAAGTGTCTATTTCAGTGGCATGAAGTACATTCACAACGTTGTGCAACCATCACCACTATTTCCTGACATTATCTTTTTAAAATTTTTTACTTTGGTCATGTGCTGACTCTTTCTACATTTATACCACCCTCACTGTGTGCACAGGAAACAGAGGGTTTTCCCTCCCAGGAAAGCTCTGTGAGCCACCAGTCACCCTGATGTAAGCTGAACATCATCTGCTTGCAGTTACACAAGTGCCAGTAATATTGAGTCTGTGGCTATGGCCTCACCTCTCCCATCTCCTCTTCCTCCTCTCAGTGTGTCCACTGAGGCATCACAAAGGACTCAGCAAGCTGAGATCAGGAATGAAGGGATCAGCATTGTTTCATGGAAAGTATTTGAAAGAGAGATGAGTCTGCGCTGCGTCTGGGCAGATGCTTTTGTTCAGGGAGGTGATGCCTCTGGCCTCTCTGTCCAGGAGACCATAAGACCCAGCACTGGGAAATCCTCCATCACACTCTGACTAAAGCCAAACCTGAAGCGTGTGAGTTTGGCCCAGTTCAGATGCTCCTGAGAACACAGCCCATCAGTCCCTGCATATTAAGGCTGCTCAGGGACTGGCAGGCAGCCTCCGGATTCCCATGAGGGTGCAAGACTCCGAGAGAGCTGCACCAGCAGTGGAATTGGGCCAGGAGTGAGGGTTGTCTTCCTTCCCCCGAGTTTCTACCACCCACCCTTTCTTTGACCTCTCTTCAGATCTTTATCCCATTCATCTTTTGCCTTCTATAGACCATGGACTCCTGGAGGGCAGGGGCGCCATCTCATTGCTGCCTGTGCTTGAGCATGCAGGTGCTCAATCCCCTGCATTGCCTCAGAGAAGAGCAGATGTCTTAGGGGTTTGGTCCTGTGCTAACTATGGCAAAGGACTAAGAATATGAAAATAATAATACTAAGCATTTTCTCTCTTTTCTTTTCTTTTTTTTTTTTTATTTTTTAAGACAGGGTCTCATAAAAGACAGGTCTTTTGGGCTGGAGTGCAGTAACACAATCACAGCTCACTGCAGGCTTCAAGTCCTGGGCTCAAGCAATCCTCCCACCTCAGCCTCCCAAGTGTGTCACCAAGCCTGGCTAATGTTTTATTTTTTTATAGAGAGGGTGGTCTCACTATGTTGCCAAGACTGGTCTTGAACTCCTCAGCACAAGCGATCCTTCTGCCTCAGCCTTCCAAAGTGCTGGGATTACAGGTGTGAGCAACCACTCCCTACCTAAATACTTCCTGTGTGCCAAACTCTGTGCCAATGCTTTCCATCAGCTGTCCTCACCACAACCCCATGAGGAGGTTCATTCCCTTTTTTAACCATAGAAAAACTGGAGTGAGTTCAGAGGAGTGTGACAAGGGATGTGAGTGGCCTTTGGGCTGAGCTTACTGGGTGATAAGAGAGGCCTCCCGGGGGCAGGATGCCCACCCAGGCAGGCTCTGAAAGGGAGAGGTTGCAAGAACTGCAGCGGCTTGCGGAGGAGAGTGTGCCATAAACAGAGGCCTATAGAAAATAATTATTCTTGCAAGGGCTGTGGGGCAGGAGGGGCAGAACTCCAGGTGCTCAAATTCAATTCAGAACAGAGGCTGGGAGGCCAGGCATGGTGGCTCGTGCCTATAATCCCAGCACTTTGACAGGCCAAGGTGGGTGGTTCATTCGAGGCCAGGAGTTTGAGACCAGCTTGACCAACATGATGAAACCCCATCTCTATGAAAAATACTAAAATTAGCTGGCCTGGTGGCACATGCCTGTAATCCCAGCTACTCAGGAGGCTGAGGCAGGAGAATCACTTGAACCTGGGAGGCGGAGGTTGCAGTGAGCCGAGATTGCACCACTGCACTCTAGCCTGGGCGACAGAGTGGAAAAAAAAAACCCAAAGAACACATGCTGGCAAGGTGGCAGCCTCTGGGGGACGGCATTGGTTGGGAGGTGAGCTGCACCCCGAAGATGTTGTTCTGCTCTGTAATTCTGGGCTGGGCTGAGGATGTGGTCAGAAAGAGCCTTTACCCAGAGGGAGCTCAGAGGATGAGCAAAGAAAGAGCAGCTTCCTGAAGAACATTTCCATTGTTTACTCACTATAGCTTAAGCAGAAGATGTCTGGTATGGTGACTTTGCCTGGAATAACTTGTAATTGACACAGTTTTCACGACCTTCTCCTGGTTTCCCCTCGTTTTTCTTTTTCATTAACAGAATAGTGATGAGTAATTTTATCTGACTTCACTGTGACATCAACTGGCACATCTCCTAAAGTAGCCTTTTGTCTACTGACTGACCTTCAGGGGGATATATTTATATTTATGTCTCATTTATTCTCCTCCTCTGTGGATTGGGGTTTTCCAGGAGAGAAGTAAACTCCACTTTAGCAGAACATGGAAAATCCAGTTGTTTAATAGGCGACAAATTGCATTTCCTCTCTCTTTTTTCAAGAGATGAGCTGTTAAGAATCACATGTTAGGAATGGTTGTCATGCTAGAAATACATGACTCCCAAAGTTTACACCTTGTGAGTTTCTAGGGTATGTTTGGCTGCCATTTTTACCCGTTTCTTATTTTATTTATGTTAATACTCTGTGCCATTTGGTCCACTACACCTGAACATGTATTTATGTCCATCTGCATTCATTGATCACTCAGCTCTTTACAAACAGGCCCCTGTTCATGCAGTCACTTTCCATTATCATGCATTGTGCTTCAGCGGTACTGGATCACTTACCGCTTACCACTATCCAGGTACTCTGGGCTCTCTCCCCTACTATGTCTTTGCCATGCCATAACCATTGCAAAAAAGAAGAAGAAGAAGAAGAGAAGAAGAAGAAGAAGAAGAAGAAGAAGAAGAAGAAAGCCTTCCTACTTATTATCTGCCTTGATCATGCCTATAAATCTATTTGGCACCAGTTTAGCCCTGCCCCTTTCTCCTGGAGACCTTCACAAGCCTCTCGTCTGGTTATAGCACCCTCCATTTCCCTCAGTCACATGCTATCATGATCGTGCTTGTGTGGGATCTCCTTGAAGGCAAAGACCTGAATTTGTGTCTTATTCATTCTTATATCCCAGGACCATTGCATTGCATAGTGCGTGGCATGACATAATTGCTCAATAAATCCATATTAAGTAAAAACAAAACAAATATCTCTATAGAAAAGAATTCAATTCACTATGCCACCTTCTCCATGAAGACTTCTTTGATCCTTTCAACCTGGAAGACATTTCTACCTGTTGGCTTCTGTTCACTCCACCTGTGCCTCCCTTTGAACCTGATACCCTTCTGATTTTCCATTCTACCAGCGAACTGCCTGGCACTCAGAAAGCACTAAGTGGTCAACAAATGAAAGTTAGTTGAAAATGGAACTGAATTTGCTCACAGTCATACCAAAACAATCATTCTGGAATACTCTTGCATCCAGGCAGCTTTTCCCTCACATTGTGAAAATAACATTCCTAGGAATCCAGAGAAGAACTTCAATCCTGAAACAGAATATTCGGTGTGGGTAGTATCTCCATCTTTCCCTGATTGTAGAGGTACATGCAATTTATTGTTGTTGTTGTTGTCTTGAGGTTCTCAGAATTTTAAAGGCCTATGGTTGGGCTTTAAGGAACTTGAAAAGTCATCTAGCCCTTTAAAGCCACTTTATCTTAAGGGTTTAGAAACCATTTCTAGAAAGACAGATCATTCATCAAGATAAGTCAATGGCCAATAGAGTGGGTCCCATCTATACTAACTCTCTCTGTATAGACTTAGTGAGGGCTGATCAAGCTATGATACAGAGTAGGGCTTGATTGCTGAGCCTGATATACAGGAAACAAGTAACTTAATAAACGCTCCTGACTGAGTCTAGGAGGCGAGCATTATTCTCCCTCTTATTGATGAGCTGCAAAGCTCACAACCCTCAGAGAGTCTAAACCAGCCCAGGATACTGGGTCAGTGCTCTGAAGAGAGGAACCAGAAGTCCCGAAAAATGCTTGGCCTGACTGTGGCCTTGGTCTCTTCCTGATATTCTCCTTCATCATGTCTGGGTCTGACTTAGGGAAAAATCCTCAAGTGCTGAGGGAATAGTGAGTATTTAGGAAGGACCATTCAGAACATATATACTGAGTTCAGCAAGTCACTATCATAGTCATCAGGTCAGAGGTTCATGAGAGTAGTGAACTGACACTACTTGCCCACAGTACAAGGCCTGACACCTGGCAAAGACTTCCCAATCCACATTTGTTGGGTTGATATCGAGTCAAGTATGCACACTTCACCAATGTGCTTGTCAAAACTGGAGTGATGCAGAGAAGATGGCAAGGTCCCTGTGCTAGGATGACATGCAAATCCATAAAGGGATACAAACATACACAGGAATGCTGGGCGCAGTGGCTCACACCTGTAATCCCAGCACTTTGGGAAGCCAAGGCAGGCAGATCATTTGAGGTCAGGAGTTCAGGACCAGCCTGGCCAACATGGTAAAACCCCCCGCATCTCTACTAAAAATACGAAAATTAGCTGGGCATGTTTGTGCACACCTGTAATTCCAGCTACTAGAAGGCTGAGGCAGGAGAATCACTTGAACCCGGGAGGCGGAGGTGGCAGTGAGCCGAGATAACGCCACTGCACTCCAGCCTAGGCAACGGAATGAGACTGTAACTCAAACACAAACAAACAAACAACAGCAACAAAAATACACAGGAAAATAGTATCAAAACCCCAAAAGGAAGAGTGTTTATCAATCTCAGAGGAGTGATTGCCACAGGGACCAGCACTAGGTGGGGTTCAAAGGAAACTTGATGTGTGTCTATTATGTACTGTTTTATTTCTTCTCTTTCCTTTTTTTTTTTTTTTTTTTTTT
>NW_016808547.1:1763095-1771191 GCF_001698545.2 Rhinopithecus bieti | reverse complement strand
TTTTTTTTTTTTTTTTTTTTGACACAGGGTATCACTCTCTCACCCAGGCTGGAGGGCAGTGGGGCCTTCATGGCTCACTGCAGCCTTGACTTCCTGGGCTCAAGCAATTCACCCACCTCAGCCTCCTGTGTAGCTGCTGGGATTACTAGCATGCACAACCACTCCCCAGTAATTTTTAAAATTTTTTTGTAGAGTTGAGGTCTCATTATGTTGCCTAGGCTGGTCTCAAACTCCTAGGCTCAAGTGATCCTCCCACCTCTGCCTCCCAATGTTTTATTTCTTAACCAAAAAAAGAAAATAAAGGAAGAACTGAAACAAATATGATAAAAAGTATTTATTAATTGTAGGCAATGGATACATTGGTATTACATTAACCTCTGTAATTCTCTGAAGATTTGAGTTTTTAAAAATAATATTGCAGCAGTATGCTACAAAAGTCATTATTTTTGTTTCCTTTTTGGCTCCAGCATGGAGGATTCCCAAGACTACTGTCAAGTTCAATGATTTGGTAGAAACTCGTAGAACTCAGAAAAGCTGTGATACTTACAGCCTCAGTTTATTAGAGTGAAAAAATACAGATGAAAATGGCAAAGGAAGCCAGGCTTGGTGGCTCACGCCTGTAATCCCAGCACTTTGGGAGGCCGAGGCGGCAGAGCACGAGGTCAAGAGTTCAAGACCAGCCTGGCCAACATGGTGAAACCCCATCTCTACTAAAAGACAAAAAAATTAGCCAGACGTGGTGGCAGGCACCTGTGATCCCAGCTACTCAGGAGGCTGAGGCAGGAGAATCACTTGAAAACCCAAGAGGCAGAGGTTGTAGTGAGCTGAGATCATGCCTTTGCATGCCTAGGCAACAGGGTAAGACTCTGTCTGAAAGAAAGTAAGAAAGAAAGAAAGAAAGAAAGAAAGAAAGAAAGAAAGAAAGAAAGAAAGAAAGAAAGAAGGAAAGAAGGAAGGAAGGAAGGAAGGAAGGAAGGAAGGAAGGAAGGAAGGAAGGAAGGAAGGAAGGAAGGAAGGAAAGGAGAGAGAGAGACCAGGACAGACCAGGTATGAGCTTGCTACTGTCCTCTCCTAGAGGAGTTGTACAGAGAGTACTTAATTCTCCCAGGAACAATGTGTGGTGGTACACACAAAGTATGGCCAACCACAGAAGCTCATCAGAGAGTTTTGGTGTCCAGGGTTTTGTTATTCAGTCTCTGGCCTTCCCCAAGGTCAAACACAGTGCAGCCTAAGGCCCGCATCATAAATCACATTACTAACATTAAGTCATCTGACGTCGTCCAAGACCTCAGGTATACAAAGGCCGACCCTTTCTTTGGAATGTGCAGGGGTTGAGCACCATAAGCCTGTGAGTTAGCCCTTTATTACACAGTCCCCAGACAAGCCAAAGTGAGATACAAGATCTCTGTCTGGATTTGCAAAAGATTTTGTGACCCTCAGCCAACTACCTACCTCAAGCCTATGGAACATTTGGAGAGATGGTGGTGGTTGGAGAGCCTCCAGTTTTCTTAAGCTCCTCACTTCAAGCTTACAAAAATGGGCTCCAATCAGACCACTGGAAATCACAATATGTGTCTCTTGAACTTTCAGAAACCAACAGACTGGTGACTGATTTGCACCTGAGATAGCTAGTTTAGGAAAGACTGGCTTGTGGGAACTTGGCTCTGGGAACAGGCTTTGGGATTTGACTGCCCTCCCAGATTTTGATGAGACAAAGAATAGGTGCATATTTCTAGTGGAGAGAGGAAGAGCAAACCAGTTCGGGACCTTCTTGGAAGCTGTGGGACTGGACCACAGTATTCTTAGGGACTAAGGAAGGCGCTGTAAGCAGCCAGCCAGAGGAAAAGGTATCAGCCCAAAAACAGGAAGTGGAGGGGTTTTTGAAGAATCTTTTAAAGTCCCATGGAAGAGAAAGAGTTAACTTTGAACCCTGCCAAGTCCGCGGAAGACATAAGCCAACTCACTATAGTAGTCAACTTTAAAAGTTCCTGGCCTCATACAGTTGTGCACACCTGTAGTCCCAGCTACTTGGGAGGCTGAAGAGGGAGGATGTCTTGACGTCAGGAGACTGAGACTGTAGTGAGCTACAATTGTACCACTGCACTCCAGCCTGGGCACAGAGCAAGAAGGTGCTTAAAAAAGAAAGAAAGAAATTTCTGTCCATTTTCTCCTCTACATTCTGCCCTGATCTAACTTCAGAGAGTCAGAAACTGGTTAGTAGGGTGCATGAGAAGAACTAGGTGAAGAAAGAGAATTTTCTTTTGACTACAGGCCTGTATAGGTCAAAGCTGAGGAAGTAAAAACATTCAACTTTGAATGAAGTGCAAAATTCTAATTATTAATGAGACTAGAGATTTTAATTAATAACCTGGTACTATTTGGGAAACAGAGTGACAAGAGAAACTTTTTCACTATTTTCCCTCCTCTGTGCTTCAGTTCTAGTAATTTCCTTAACTTGTCTCCAAGTATACTAATCTTATTTCCTGCTATGTGCAGTCTGCTGATAAGTTATTCTAATAAATTTCTAATTTCAGATATTGTTTTCTATTGCTAAAGTGTCTACCTGGTTTGTTAAGAATATAGTTTAGTTTTCTATTGAAATGCTTATTCTTTTACCCATTTCATACTTTTTCGCTCTGTTTTCTAAAAAATATTAATGAAAAGAAGTTATTGTGTGCTAACTTCAATACTAGGGTCATCTCTGAGTCTGCTTCTATTGACTGTTTCATTTCTTAGTAATTGGTCTCTTTTTTCCTGCCTTTTTGTGTGTCTGATAATTTTATTGTATGCCAAATGTTGTAGATAGTACATTGCAGAGGCTCTGGATTATGTAATATTCCTTAAGAGACTGTTAAATTTTGTTCTTGCACAAAGTAAAATCACCAAATGATCACTTTGATCATGTTGAGACTTGAGGATTGGTTTTAGGCTTAGTTAGGGCAAGTCTTTTATAATTTTGCCCTAGTTTCTAAAGTGTACCCCTTACTTCTAATAAATGGTTCTTATTCCTATGGTATGATCTTTCTAGAGTCTCAACTGAGAGTTCACATGTTAACCAAGTACGTCTACTCTGGGTACTCCTGAACTTCAAAATCTTCCCAGCACTGTCCAGTACTGAGATCTTTACTCTCTAGCCTTCTGGTCACCTGGAATCTCAGCCTACCCATGCATCTTGTACGATTCAGTCAAACATATGATGGAATTTGTGTGTGTGTGCAGGTTTTTTTCACTCCTTTTCTGAGACTTTCTTCTTACAAATACACTGACCCCAGCAGCCTACACAGTCATGAACTCTAATCTCTATTTCTTTCACCCAGCAGGATTCCTGCTTTTTGCTTGGGTTCTGTTTCCCTGCACCATGGCTTGGAGATAATTTCAAGAGTTTCAGTCCAATCGTCAAATGTTCCCTCTGTCTAACTCCATATAAAGGCTGCAGAAAGGACAGAAATTGGGGAGGGGAATTGCATAGTTATCCCAGAAAGGCAGTAACCCAGATAGAAAGGGGAAGAGCACTGGGAATTAAATATAATGAGAGCAGTTTTCATGTGTTATGGTATATCCAGATATTGAAAGATTTTGGCTCTAGTGTAGAGAACATAATACCAAGTTAAGAAAAGAACAAAGAAAAACCTGGAAAGATATTCCTGTTGAATTTCCGTTAGACTTCTCAAATTGACTTAGGAATTGTGCATTTGAATATTAGTTTCAGGTTTAAATCTGAAAGGGTAAAGTTTCTAGCAACCAATAAGGACAGAGAAGGTATAAGTATCCACCTACCTCCTCCATCCTCTGAAACAGAAGATAACAAAGAGTTTGAAAAGATAGGAAGACATTTTGGCTTAGTCCAAGATTTGGCAACCAGCTCAGGAATGTAAGGACCAAAATGATCAAAAAATCGAGCCATGGGAAACAGCTGAAAGAAGAGACTGCAGTTGTTTATTAAAGCCATTACAGTAATTTTTGATGTTTAAGATTATGCAAATGAATTTTGATCTTTTCCAATAGGAATATGAACAGAAGGAATAAACAAGATATTTAATTTTAAAAAATACAAATGGCAAAAATCATAAGAAGAAAAGTTTAAATAAAAGCAGATAAAACAACTAGTTACTATTTTTTAAACCTATAAGCATAGCATAGAAATTAAGCATGGAATAATTTAAATAACCAGCAATTCAAACAAGACAAATGTCCCCAAAAGGGTAGATTGCTTAAATAAGTTATGATGAATTAAAGAGCTGTATGGATATGATCTTATCTTGGCAGAAATAGAATTATTTGAACATATATGCATATATATATATATACATGTGTGATCTAAATAATATATGTTAATGTGTTAGTGACAGTTAACATTACAGAGTGGGATTATGAGTTTTCTTTTTGTTCTTTTGCTTGTCTGTATTTACATATTATAATGAATATATGTTGTTGTAACAAGAACTCCTCTCCCATCAACACCAAAAAATCTGGTATTTTTTATGCATGAAAATTTTTTCTTACTTCAAATTATCAATTTATTTTACACTAATTATACCTACTTTGCTTGTTTGGCTTTATTTACACTTTGTGGACAGGGGTAAAGAAATGTCACTGTTTTAACATCTGTAAGATGGGGATAATACATATCTCAGAGGGTTAGTGCCTATGTCTAGCGATAAACTTTTTGCTGTTGAAATCAAACCCCACTGTTGAATTTAGATTGTTTTGGCTGATGAGGGCCAGGAGAGGAGATCAAGATAGCTTATTTGACCCCACTGTCCCCTCCGAGCCACTCCAGTTTTCTCTCCTCCTTCCTTCACAACACCCAGCTCCTTCCAACTCATTCCTTCCAACTGTCTGACCTGGCACCTACCCCCTGAAGTCACCAGCTGATTTCCTGGTCACTCCTGTATTTATAAAGGAATTGAGTTGGCCTCCTGGCTTACTGTCTTCCTCTCTAACCTCAGGTGGGCTTTAATTCTTGGTGATTTCAGTCTTAACTCTTCATTCCCTTAGCCCTTCAATTCCTTAACCTCCTTCCTCACCCCAGCACAACCCCTTCTTCCCATTGCCATACTTTAGACCAAGTACTCCTGGTAAATTCACCTTTTCTGAAACTTTCCTTTCAAACATCTTTCTCTCTTCCAAGCTTACTTTCTCTAATACCCTACTTCAACAATTATTTGACTAAATCCATTGATTTCCCCTCCTTTTCCACATTAAATTTTCAGTATCCCATTACCTCCCTCAAGTCTTCATTTCTCATGATTACAATCAGTTCCTTAAAATGCCTTCATCTCCTCTGTGCCTTTTTCCCTTTATCATATTTACCTGGCAGAACTCCAACCCTGAGTGAATGCAACTCTTAGATTTCTTTGTACTAGTATCCAATTATCTGTCACCAGAGAAAACGCGCAGAACCTGGGTGACCGGTTCAGCTTAGACTTCATAACCACAAACAAAACAGGTAACCAACACCACGTGGCAAGCCCGTTCCATTTCCTTAGTATATTTTCTTTTCTTTCCCTTTATATCACGTTGATAACCAGGTGCACCTTCAGAAGTTCTGTCCACTGAGAGGCTATCTGTTCCCTTGAGGCTGTTTTCAGGGCCACTCCTGAGTGGGACAATAGTGGCAGCAGTCCATCTTTGGCTTGAATCAACATACTGAGCTGACTGATTCATGATCCAGGTTTGGATTTTTCCCTCCTCTATCAGTGGTTGTGGAGAACCTTCCCCAGGAGGTCATGGCGCAAGCAATTGCCTTGGTGCAACAGAAGTAAATAACTTAGTTAAAGCCATGATAGTAATTTTGATTTTAAGATTATGCAAATGAATTTTGATCATTTCCAATGGAAATATGAACAGAAGGAATAAACAGGATATTTAATTTAAAAATACAAATGGCCAAAATCATAAGAAAAAAGTTTAAATAAAGGCAGAATAAAACAACTAGTTACCATTTTTTAAACCTATAAGCATAGAATAGAAATTAAGCATGGAATAATTTAAATAAGCAGCAATTCAGACAAGACAAATGTCCCCAAATTGGTAGATTGCTGAAATAAATTATGATGAATTAAAGAGCTGTATGGAGATATATATATACACACACACACACACACACATATACAGGTTCACACACATATATACACACATATATACATATATACACACACACACACACACACACACCCCTATATACAGGTTCTCGCTCTGTCACTTAGGCTGGAGTACAGTGGCACGATCACAGCTCACTGCAGCTTTGAACTCCTGGGTTCAAGTGATCCTTTCACCTCAGTTTCCCAAGTAGCTGGGACTACAGGTGCACACCGCCACACCTGGCTAATCTTTTTATTTTTATTTTTTGGAGAGATGGAATCTCACTATGTTGCCCAGGCTGCTTGTGAATTCCCGGCCTCAAGCAATCCTCCTGCCTCAGCCTCCTAAAGTGCTAGGATTACAAGTGTGAGCCACCATGCTTGGCCTAGTAGATGTTCTATTTGTAGAACTTACTTGTGCACTGCAGACCTGTCCAGGCCTGATCTCAAATGTACTATTTTCATTGCGCACTGCTGTTGCACCCATCCTACCTAACGACTTGTTGGGTGTGCCAGTGTCCAAACCCTAATGCATGGTCTCAAATGGGACCCTGTAACACACAGGATCTGCTTCTCAAATGGTGACAAATTCTCTGCTGCAAATGGCATGGCCTTGCTCTAGAACCCTGGGGCGCTGTGCTGGACCTCCCTACCTCACACAGTGTCCTTACCTACTATGAAATCCTTTGGTGCCACGGATTAATTACAGCAGTGATATGGTTTGGCTGTGTCCCCACTCAAATCTCATCTTGAATTGCAGCTCCCACAATTCCCATGTGTTGCAGGAGGAACCCAGTGGGAGATCATTGAATCATGGGGGCAGTTTCCCTCATACTGCTCTCATGGTAGTGACTAAGTCTCATGAGATCTGATGGTTTTATACAGGGAAACCCCTTTCACTTGGCTCTCATTCTCTTTTCTTGTCTGCCACCATGTGAGATATGCCTTTCACCTTCCATCATGATTGTGAGGCCTCCCCAGCCATGTGGAACTGTGAGTCCATTAAACTTCTTTCTTTTGTAAAATTGCCCTAGTCTTGGGTGTGTCTTTATCAGCAACATGAAAATGCACTAATACAAGCAGTCACATGCTGCAAGTGGCAAGGCTGGTTGTATCACATCCCGAATCTAGATCAGTATTCTCCACTGCTCTGGGCTCTGGTCAGGAAGTCCCAGCCATTGGAATTGAGTCTCGTCTCTCTTATGGGACTGTGATAAGACCCAGGAGGCACATGGGCAAGAAAATGAGAGGTGGAGACATTAGTTCCTGATGGCTCTTTTTTTTGCCATTTCCCCCCCACCCCAAAACTAGTATGTTTTTTTTCATACAATATCTGTTTCAGTAATGGCCCATCTCTTTTCTCCTTTGTAAATAGAGTGTACCTTTCCTTTGAGCTGTCCCTCCAGATATGTACTATTCTGTGTATCCCACCTCGATACTAAGTATGTTTCAGTTTAATGACTGACAGCACATTGAAATAGCTCATTCATCTAGGATATTCTTTTCAACATTTATTTGTATTGGATTTAGGAGGAACTTAGAATTCCTGTGTTAGCAGTTGGGAATGTAAAGTTAATTTTTTTGTCATCTGCCATTTCTTTAAAAAGTCTAGGCCAGCGCTGTTGGATAGAAACACAATGTGAGCCACATATATAAGTTTACATTTGCTAATAGCCACATTACAACAACAAAAAAAGAAAAAAGAAAGAACGAAAGAAAAAGGAAACAAAGAAACAGGTGGAAGCCAGGGAGCCAGGTGATGGGGCATGTGTCTATAGTCCCAGCTACTCAGAAGGCTAGTGTAGGAGTATCGCTTAAGCCTAGGAAATTGAGGCTGCAGTGAGCCAATATCACACTACTGCCCTCCAGCCTGGATGACAGAGCAAGGCCCTATCTCTTAAACAAACAAACAAAAACTTACAGAAGGAGCAGGATTGAAAAAACTAAGTAAATAAATAGGGAGAGGGAGAGAGGTGAAGTCAATTTTAATTTTTTTTTTTTTTTTTTTTTTTT
>NW_016808547.1:1742014-1762817 GCF_001698545.2 Rhinopithecus bieti | reverse complement strand
TTTTTTTTTGAGAAGGAGTCTCACTCTGTCACCCAGGCTGGAGTGCAGTGGTACAATCTTGGCTCACTGCAACCTCCACCTCCCAAGCTCAAGCGATTCCCCAGCCTCAGCCTCCGTGGTAACCGGGACTACAGGTGCGTGCCACTGCCTCCTACTAATTTTTGTATTTTTAGTAAAGACGGGGTTTTATCATGTTGGCCAGGCTGGTCTTGAACTCCTGACCTCAGGTGATCTACCCGCCTTGGTCTTCCCAAAGTGCTGGGATTACAGACGTGAGCCACTGTGCCTGGCCAATTTTAATATATGTAATCCAAGATATCTAAAATGTTTTCTTTTTTCTCCTTTATTTTTAAATTTTTTAGGGACAGGAGTCTTGCTCTGCCTCCCAGGCTGGCGTGCTGTGGGGCAGTCATTGCTCACTGTAGCCTTGAACTCCTGGGCTCAAGAGAACCTCCCATCTTAGCCCCCTGAGTAGCTGGGACTACAGACATGAGCCACCATACCTGGCTTAAATATTTTCGACATTTAATCCTAGCCACCTTTCAAGAGCTTAATAGTTGAATGTGGCTAGCGGCTATCATATTGGAGAGTTCTGATCCAGACTCATTCCCAGTAATTCTTCATATCCATGCAGAACTTTAGAGGCTACAAAAATCTCCCTATACCTTCTCTAGTTTGTTTCTTGAAAATGTGATCAATGGATTTATGACTTCCGTGTTGGAGATCAGAAACTGAAGATCAGAGATATGAACTGATTTTCCCGAGATAACCCAGCGAGCCTGAAAGTAGCAGAGGTGGAGCCCAGATCTGGCCATTCAGTCTAATTCTGCAATGAACAGAGCAGTAATTCCTAAACTTGTCTGTATACTCAAATCACTCGGAGATCTTTAAAAATTTCCTAAGTCCAGCCACACCCTAGATGAATTAAATCTCAAGACCTGGAGTGGGACACAGACATCATTAGTTTCTGAAGCTCCCTGATGGTTTCACTGGGCAGCCACTTTTGGGAATCAGTGGTATACATTCTTGTTCCTCAAAGTGTGGCCCGTGGACTCATAGCATCAGTGTCACTGGGGAGCTCGCCTTGTCAGAAAGTAATCTTCTCAAATCTACCCCAGACCTAATGAATCAGAACCTGCCTTTAACAGGGTCTTCCGGTTGATTCCAGTGCACGATAAAGTTTGAGAACTCTAAAGCATAGCGTACTTCTTTTAGATGAAATAAAATATAGTCCAGTACATTTTCATTATGGGGTTTATTGAGAAAGGCAGTAACCATGGCTTCATATTGGTAGCCATTACGCTTTCATTAAATTAATATTATATAATTAGGGTGCTGCTTTCTTGGTTTTATTATGACTGTATTTCTGAATGATTATTATACACTCCCTTTCTATTACACAGAATTGATCTAGGAAGACTAGAGAAACTGCCCTGAATCTCTTTCCATGCATTTCTCTCAACCTTTAAATGCACCTTTATTTAACAACAGAAGTTCAACTTTTTCCCCCTCATTCAATCAGCAGACTTTTACCAAGAACTTATACTGTATATGATGTTGAGAGGTGAGATGAGAAATAAAAAAAACTGCTTCAAGTCTTTTTGTATGTTTTTTAAGAGGCTTACAGTTTGTAGCAAAACCTAGCACATGCACCCAAATGGCTCTAAAATAAGAGAATATGAGGCACATCATGAGGGTGTGTAGACAAGGTGCCCTGTGATTCAGGAATAGGAGAGGCCACTTCCTGCTACTAGGATTAAGAAAATTGCCATGAAGGAGGTGGCCTTTGTGTTAAAGGATTTGGACATTCAGTGGGGAGGGAAGCTGTCTTTACAAGAGAGAACAACCTCCCAGATGGCTTCAATCATTAGGTGAATACTGATGTGTATTAGTCAGAATGCCTGGTAGTAAGGGACTGATATCCTACTCAACCTGGTTAAAGCTGGAAGGAAGATTTTGGGCTCAGAGAATCTACAGATGGAACAATCAAACTGTGGAGAGGACTCTGGAACATTGGGAACCACAGATTCAAAAGCTTCCAGGACTCTTTCTTCCTATTTTTTTCTTTATGTCAGTTTCATCTTTTCTTCCTTTAGTCTGGCTTGCTCAACATGAAAGAAGCATGGCTGCAAACCATTCCTATCTATTTATTTACATCCTATACCTTCCAATACCAGAGAGTGAAATCCCAGATATTTGGTATCTGCTTCAAAATAATATGACAAGGGAGGAAAAAGATGGACGTATGGGTGAACCAAGATTGGCCAATGAATCATTGTTGAAGCTGGGTATTACACAGATGGGGGTTTGTTATGCTATTCTGTTTGTTTGTTTTTCTAAGACCCATGACAACACACTGAATGTTATGCTATTCTGTAGACTTTTGTACATGTTGGATGTTTAAATTTTAAAAACATTACCATGAAGGAATCATACTTAGCTTCTCTTGAGTCAGACACCTGCCTCTGGATCAGGCAGCAGTGGCCAGGGGATGTGGTGATGTGGTGATGGAGGAACTCAGCAGCTCCAAAGACAGCCTCATGGTGGGGATTGTGGGGGAGCTATTTCCGGAATAAAGGAGGCTCTATTTTCAGAGGAAAGGAGGGGAGGCCTCCAAGGCAGAGATGACTGATTTATGGTGACTCCAACTTGTTATTACCAGCCTCCATTTCTCTCTCCTGGGCTCTAGGCCCATATTTCTGAGAATCATCAGATTGTCCCAACTGGATGTCCCTGGGCACCTCTAAATTGACACATTTAAAATCAGACTCTTCATCATCTGGTGTTCCCGCAGTGTTTTCATCTTCCACTCAGTACTCTAACCAGAAATTTCTGAGTCATGTTCAACTGATCCTGCTTCCTCACAATCCCCATATTTCAGTTTTGTCATATCTACTTCTGAAATAATGATTGACTCCATCCCTTCCTCCTTATTTCCAGCTTCACTACACCAGATCAGAAGTCTCCTAACCTCAAGTGCTCCAAAGTCCACACCACCTCATACAACACATCACAACTTTCTACAACACCTATTTAATCTTTTCATCCCTGGGCTTCAAGTCTTCAAGAATTCCTTGTGGTCTCATAACAAACATGAGGTGTCATGACCTTAAGCTCTTATAAAGTTGTCAAAAATCGGGTCTTAGATTACTTTTAAAGCTTTAAAGCTTCTCACCTCACAGTATTGTATACAGTATAAGTGCTCAGTAAAAGTTTGCTGATTGAATCAGGGGAAATGAAAGTTTAACTTTTGTTGGAAAACAAAGGTGCAGTGCCATTTAAAGCCATTTATACACAATGGGCTACACACAACATGCACATCTAATTCTCCTGTACTTTTGCTTATGGTTCTTCCTTCTATTAATTTATGAGTTATAATTAACAAATAATTGTGTATTTTTGTGAAGTACAATGTAATGTTTTGATCTCTAATGTATGCATTGTAGAGATTAATCTAGCTCATTAACTTATCTATCACTTTACCAACTTACCACTTCTTTGTGGTGAGAATATTAAACATCTATACTTTTAGCAGTTTGGAAATATACATTATTATTTCTTTTTTTATATGGTTTTTATTTTATTTGACTTTTTTTTTTCTTTTTTGACATGAGGTCTCACTCTGACACCCAGACTGGAGTGCAGTGGTACAATCTCAGCTCACTGCAGCCTTGGTCTTCCACGCTCAAGTGATCCTCTCACCTCAGCCTCCCAAGTAGCTGGGACCAAAGGCACGTGCCACCATGCCAGGCTAATTTTTAGTATATTTGGTAGAGACGGAGTTTCACCATGTTGTCCGGGCTGGTCTTGGACTCCTGAGCTCAAGAGATCCACCCACATTGGCCTCTCAAAGTGCTGGGATTACAGGCATGTGCCACCGTGCCTGGCCCTGAAATATATGTTGTTATTAACTGTAGTCACCATGCAGTTCAGTAGATCACTACGTTATTTCTTATCTCCAGTCTAAATGAAAGTTTGTACCCTTTGATTAACATCTCCTCTTTCTCTATCCCTCCATCTTTGTGAAGGCTCTGGTACCCACCCTTCTTTCTACTCTCCATTTGCATGTGATTGAACTTTTTTAGATTCCACATATAAGTGAGATGATACATTATTTGTTTTTCTGAGCCAGGCTCATTTCACTTAACATGATGTCCTCTGATTCCATTTGTGTTGTCTCAAATGACAGACATTCCTTGTTTTTTAAAGGTTGTGTATAGTATTCCATCGCGTGTGTATATACCACATTTTCTTTATTCATTCATCCACTGCTAAACACTTAGGTTGCTTCCTATCTTGGCTGTTATGAATAATGCGGAAATAAACAGAGGTGTGCAGATCTCTTAGATGCTCCAGTTCCAATTCCTTTGGATATATACCCAGAAACAGAATTGCTGAGTCGTATGGTAATTCTATTTTTGGTTTTTTGAGGAACCTCCAGATTATTTTCCAAAATGACTGTACTTGCTCCTTTTTGATTATGAACACATTGACTCAATTCTACAAGATTGGGCTTAAAACTCACCTCCTTCAGGAAAAGTCTCTGACTTCTTCAGTAGTCACTTCCTCTTTTGTGCTCTTAGATGCCCTTTTAGTATGGCACTTCTAATGCCATGCAGTAATTATCTTTTTTTTTTTTTTTTTTGCCTTCATATCCTCCTCCTTGGCAAAAGCCCAGTTTTAATAATCATGATGTATCTCTTATACATAATGCAATGAGAAAACATTTAAAAAATAAATTTGAAAGCTACAACACAGAATAATAGGTCCTCTTGGTTACAAGGGATCCCAGCATTCTAGTTCAGCCATCTGTGACAGATTAGACTTTGACATAATCAGCTCTAGTGAAGGCAACCCTCTCCTGAGGGAGCCCATTCTATTTCTGGAGAACTCTTATAAGGTTCCTCTTTGTTCTGACCCTTGAATCCTTCTCTCTGTAGTTCTTGCCAATTAGTCCAAGTTCTATTTCTTGGAACCTCCTGAATGACTGTTGGACTTCAGAAATCAGCTCTCCTGTTCTTCAAACTAAACATCGAACATTCTTTCAAGAACTGCTCACAAGGCACAGGTTGAATTTCTAAGCTCCTGCACATGCTTCAGCTTGTCTCAGTCTCTCTGGATATGTGGCTCCAGAATTGTGTATGATACCAGGTGTGGTCTGACTGCAACAGGACATCAACAAGGAAGACTCATGAGTAAGAAGACTCATGAGCAATATTGAAGGCACGGCTGATGTTGTGCAACGAGATACCAATTTCCATAGCCAAGCAGAACAGCCCATGATGAAGAACAAAGGAGACAGGTGTTTGTGTTTTTATTTATTTTGAGAGAGGGTGTTGCTCTGTCACCCAGGCTGAAGCACAGTGGTGTAATCACGGCTCACTGCAGCGTCAACCTCATAGGCTCATGTGATCTTCTCCCATCTCAGCCTTCCAAGTAGCTGGGACTACAGGTGTACACCACCACACCCAGCTAATTTTTTTCATTAATATTTTTTGTAGAGACATGGGTTTTGCATGTTGTTCACACTGGTCTCGAACTCCTGGGTTCAAGCGATCCTCCCACTTTCTCCTTCCTAAGTGCTGGGAGGGATTACAGGTGTAAGCCACTGCACCTGGCCTGTTTGTGCTTATTCAGGGCTATGGATTGGCAAGGTAAGAATAGTGGAGGATCACAGAAAAGGAACCTCTCTGAAATTCCATTTCAAACATGTATATCATCTTCTTCATACTATCATCTTCAGAACAGTCCCCACATTCTTCAAAGACTTTGGCATCTAAAGTGAATTTGTTCAGACTTTCCCCTGTATGTTTTCAGAAGTTACTGATTTTTAAAAAATTTATCCCTTCTCCTTATTTGATGTGGCAAAGAGAAAGACACTTTTCACATTATTTTCCTAATAATATATTGCTTAAAATTTGATAAACTAGTAATTCCTTTGAAATTACATGACAAAACAAACCTTATCTCATTAGACTTAAAAACATAAAATAGTGCCTGCTTCAGCAGCACATATGCAAAAATTAGAATGATACAGAGAATATTAGCATGACCCCTGCATGAGTATGACACACAAATTTGTGAAAAATAAGAATGAAAACATAAAATGGAGTGTCCAACTCACTCATGATTGGTGTTGTTCTGTAAACATGGGAGAATCAGACCCCAGGGCTGGGTGCCATGAAAGAAGGAATGGGCTTCATGGATCTCTACTCTTCACTCTAAGATGATGGGGGGTGGGAGGTGGGGATCAGGGAGATGTGTGGAACTCTCCCTTCCTAGAGTGCCCATTTCAAAATTACAGCAGGAGCAATTTGTTAGACACAAAGAAGAAATTTCTGACTATCGGAGTCTCCAAATATTGCAACACTTCAACAACGTGAAACATTAACATCCTGTGAAATAGCAAACTGACACATGACTTGGGAAGGAATGTCCCTCAAGAGGGCTGAGATTAATATTCGTGTCCTGGAGACAGGGCGACCAAATCAGAAGGGCTTTAGATTGAAATTAGAAGAGGAGACAAACACCTAGATAGACTTGTGAAACCAGTTTTTATGGAAGACAGGTGTGACTTCTACAGGAAGAGCCTTATTTTGTAAATGAGTGAAATGTATTATTTCACTGGTAATAACGTGGACGTGAAATATAATATAGTATAGTACAAACAATCTTAGGAGGATAAGCTTACTTGGTCTGATAGGAATTCAAGAGTGGAATATGGGAATTAAAATACATCTTTAGGTCAGGCAAGGTGGCTCACACCTATAATCCCAGCACTTTGGGAGGCTGAGGCAGGCATGGTGGTGGGCACCTGTAGTCCCACCTACTCAGGAGGCTGAGGTGGGAGGATCACTGGAGCCCGGGAAGTTGAGGCTGCAGTGAGCCAAGATTGTACCACTGCACTCCAGTCTGGGTGACAGAGTGAGAACCTGTGGCAAAAAAAAAAAAACAAAAAACAAAACAAAACAAAAAAAAACTTACAAATACATCTTTAGGCCAGGAGAGGTGGTTCATGCCTATAATCTCAGTGCTTTGGGATGCCATGGTGGGAGGATATCATGAGGAGGCCAGGAGTTCAAGACTAACCTGGGCAACGTAGCAAAACCCCATCTGTACATGTGCACGCACACACACACACATACACACACACACACACACACACACACACACACAAAATATAGCAGGGCATAGTGGCGAGCTCCTGTAGTCCCAGCTACTTGAGAGGCTGAGGCAGGGCAGTCGCTTGAGCCCAGGAGTCTGAGGCTGCAGTGAGCTATGATCATACCACTGCACTTTAGCCTGGGCATCAAGCAAGATGCTGTTTTATTTTATTTTATTTTTATAAAATAAAAGTAGATTTTTAAAATAATGACCAGTTAGAAGGGAAATTGCAATGCACCAAAGACCCACAGACCATGGCCATATATCAAGGGCCAGATGAGGCATCGGGCCCTAGGAATGTGATGATAATCGAGGCAACTATCCTTCCTGTCCTTGTGGAGTCTAATGGGGGTAAGGGAAGAGAGTATGGTCTCTTTAAGAGATTGAGAGAAGGTCCTGATGAGGTGGGAAATGACTAAAGTTAGAGAGACAAGAAAGGACTCAGAGGCCATATAATGGAATTCAGACCTTATCTTAATGTCAAGGGGATGTCATTAAAGGATTTGAAGCAGGAACAGGACATGAGCAAATTTTATGGGGGACAAGAATTGAGGCAGAGCCTAGAAGCTAAGACAGCAATCTATGCAAGAAAGAGTTGTGACTTGAGGCCAGGCAGGTGGCTCTCGCCTGTAATCTCAGCACTCTGGGAGGGTGAGGCAGGCAGATTGCTTGAGTCCAGGAGTTCAAGACCAGCCTGGACAACATGAAGCCCCATCTCTATTAAAAATACAAAAAATTAGCCAGCCATGGTGGTGCTTGCTTGTAGTCCCAGCTACTCAGGAGACTGGGGTGGGAGGATCACCTGAGTCCAGGATGTTCAAGCTTCAGTGAGCCAAGATCATGCCACTGCTCTCCAGCCTGGGTAACAGAATGAAACCCTATCTCAAAAAATAAAAATACAAATAAAAAAGAATTGTAGCTTGGATTAAGGTAGGAATGGATTCAATTATAGTCAGGATTAAAATTAGCAAGACCCAGACCAACTGGAAATACAGGGTGAAAAAGAAGAAGGAATCAAAGACAACACCAACAAACCTAGCTCTGGCTTTCTGGGGAGTGCCATTCGCTGAGCTGGGAGCATGGGAGGAGGGCTCAGGTAGATGGGGAGGGGTTTGAGCTGAGCTCTATTTCAGCCATAATGAGTAGAAGGGGCCTGCAGCTCATTGAAGTGGAGATGCCTAGGCGGCAGGTGGAATTGCAGACTGAAGACGTGGGAGAAGAGGTGGGTAGGTGTTCAAAGATTTAGAAGTTGAGATTATCCAGGGAGAGGCCCAAGAATGAAATCATTCATCTAGACATAAATCAGTGAAAGGCCGGGTGTGGTGGCTCACACCTGTAATCCCAGCACTTGGGAGGGCGAGGCAGGCCATCTGCATGAACCCAAGAGTTTGAGACCAGCCTGGGCAACATAGCAAGGCCCTGTCTCTACAAAAAATGCAAAAAATTAGCTGGGTGTGATGTGTGTGCCTGTAGTCCCAGCTACTCAGGAGGGGGGACTACTTCATTTATATCATCTTCTTCACACTATCATCTTCAGAACAGTCCCCTCATTCTTCTGGGTGGGGGGATCACTTGAGTCCGAGAGGTTGAGACTGCAGCGAGCCAAGATTGTGCCACTATGCTTCAGCCTGGGTGATGGAGTGAGACCCTGTCTCAAAAAGCAGACAAAACAAAACAAACAAATAAAAAACCACACCAAATCTGTGAAAAGGTACAGAAGGAAACTGCAGAGTACACACATATTTTTACATCAATTCCTTCTGTACTCATTCCACAGCAACATTTTAAAAATAAATTTATAATCTGGAAGTTTTAAATAAATAAATCTGTAGTCTGGAGGTTTAATCTGTCAAATTAAAACATAATAGTCTTATTATGGGGATTATTTAGGAATGTGGCTAATATCAAGATATGAATGAAGAATGGAGATATCTACAGTTTTTTTGTTTTTAATTTTGATTATTTATTTAAAGGCAGGATACCACTACATCGCCCAGGCTGGTCCCAAAATCCTGGGCTCAAGCAGTCCTCTCACCTCTGCCTTACAAAGTGCTGAGATTACAGGCATGAGCCACCGCACCCGGCCTCTGTTAACATTTCAAGAAAAGGTAATGTCCCTGTAATCCTAGCACTTTGGGTGGCCGAGGCGGGTGGATCACCAGAGGTCGGGAGTTCAAGACCAGCCTGACCAACATGGTGAAACTCCATTTCTGCTAAATATACCCCCCAAAAAAAAAAAAAAATTAGTTGGATGTGGTGGCGGGTGCCTGTAATCCCAGCTACTCGGGAGGCTGAGGCAGGAGAATCCCTTGAACCTGGGAGGCAAAGGTTGCAGTGAGTGGAGATCACGCCATTGCACTCCAGCCTGGGCAACAAGAGAGAAACTCTATCTTGAAAAAAAGAAAAGAAAAGAAAAAAAGGTAATGTCAATATTGTAAACACTGGAGTCCTGGTTATCGACTTAGGAATTGTTGACCTTTAGAGTGTAATCCTCATCCCTGATTTTTTATATTTTTTTCTCATCTATTCAGGTCAGAGAAAAACTTTTCTAGTTATTTCACACTCAGATGGATTTGCCAAGAGCCTGAGGTACAATGATGGACCCACTATCTTTTAGAACTGCCAGCTGGTGACTGGGGTCATATGCCATAAAGACAAACAGTTGGTGTCTAAGTCAAGACATTCTTTTTACTTATCAAACTCTTAAGAATGCTTAGCATCATTTCCTAGGTTAAAGCTGTATCTTAGACATTAATGGGATGCAAAATTATTTGACTTGCCTCTTTCCATAAAAGATCTTTGCCATGCTTCAGAGCATACCAGACACAATCACTCCATAATTATAGGATAGCTCTTGGGACTGGCTTCAATTAACCAAGCTGCTTCTCAGTTACTACTATATTATCCATATTTATAGCATTTGACATTTTCACAGTGCTCTTTAATCAGATTGCATGTAGGCTGACTTAATCTAAATCTCTCACATACTTGGGATACCAGATGTTCCTGTTTTCTGGACCTTCCAGATGGAGAAACAAGTCATGAATCAGTTGTCCGATGATGGCACCTGGGAGTTACAGTCCCAAGTCACTTGGGCAGGTCAGGGGTGGTTGAGCACGCATACTAAAGCAAAGTCCTGCTTGGCAAGGTTGGTTAGGTCAATGGAACACCCAGAAACTGTGCTAAAGGTAAAAAGACACTGTCTTGAGTTCAAAGGTCCAAGGACTGGACGAGCCCGGTTAGTTCAATGGACTCAGGAGCCTAAAGTCCTTGCAACCACCAAGCTAACAAGGCAATGAGACCAAGCAAGATGCCTCTTAGGGGCCTGCCAGACAGCCTCTCACAAGCACGGAAGTCAAGAAAAGTCTTGCGTTATTTCTAGAGAAATTCCAGGCATCTAGCTCGCCCTGAGAAGTATGTGAGCAACTTAATAAGCAAGAAAGTAACAGTAGCTTAAAACTATAGCCAAGGAAGTTAGAATCATGAGATATTTGGCTCCCCATAGAAGCTAAAGATAACATCTTACCATATCTCTCTGAGTTGTTTCAGAAACTTAAACCTCCAACAAATGGAACCACTGGCACATACACCTCAGATAAAGGGGAACTGAGGAATGAACTCTGATAAAAGTTCTTTGTTCTAAATTTCTTCCTGAAGGGCCTGGAGGAGGTCATGCCCACAAGCCAGAGTTTACATTCTTTTCTGTGGATCCCAAATTTTTAGATAAACTTCTACCTCCTGAACCAACTGCAGATCAGAAACTATTTGAATCTACCTATGACCCGTGCCCTCCCTAACCCAGACGTCCTGCCTTTCTAGGTCAAACCAATATATAGTTGCCATATATTGATTTATGACTTTGCCTGTAACCTCTGCCTCCCTACCTTTAAAAACTTTTACCTGTAATCCATCAGGGACTTTAGGTCTTAAGCATGAGTTGCCTCATTCTCCTTGCTGGGTGCCCTGTAATAAATGCCCCATTTTCTCTGGCTGCAATCCCAATGCTGGTGTTTGGTTTCACTGCCCCAGGTAAGCAGACCCCAGTTTGGTTCGGTAACAGCAAGAGATGTGAGTGGGCTTCTGCTACTACCTTTTAAAGTGAACAAACTTTGGCTTCCCTGTTCTTTATCCCCTGCTTCTAACAGTTTTCTGGGCTCTGCTGGAAGTTCTATCTCTTGTGACTGGACAGTGGCGATCAGGACCCAGAATGGAAAGTTGTCTGAATCTGAAATAGTGAATATGGGATGCCATCACCTTATTCTTGCTCATCACCCGTAAGGGTTGGGCATGGACCCTGATCACAAAGATTCTGACAAAGTTTTATATCTATTTATGAGTGGTTAATTTTACCATTCTGATTGATAGCAACCCCAAAGAAATACTAATGCAAATCACAATAGCCAGCACTTTCAATTACATCCACATGACTGAAAAGATAGCTATGCATATATGCTATCCCACAGATGCATAGCTATATATGTAGTCACATGACTTTTGTTGTCTTGCTATCCTGGAAATCTATAGCAGAATCCCTATGGAAATGATAACCCTCTGTCATTCTATATCTAATTCACTAAGAACATATCTGCCCCTTCCAGCCCTCCAAGACTTTTTTCTTTCATTATAAACCGTAAATCCTGTCCCCAAGTTTGTAGAGCTGGAAATCATTTGAATTTGCAGGCTGGGTTTGTTAGAAATGTTTTTTTTTTTTTTTTTTTTGCAGTAAATATGAAATGAGATGAATGTTAAATTGTGCCGTGTTTTTTTCTTCTTCTGATTTAATGGTGACTGTATGCTTAGGTCTTGCTTTCTTTCATTAGATGAGTCATTTTAAAGAAGAATGACCTGTCCTGAGATTCTCTTCTAAAGTTCCATATTTGACCAAGCATAGCTGGCTGGTTTTGTAAATGTCATTACTAAGCAAAGTTCTTTTTCAATGAGTGGCTTTCTGGTAACTGAGCTGGGTCCTCGGTGCTGCTCCACACATGGTCACACATCGTCACATATTCCAAGGCAATACTTCAAACCTCAGTGTTCCTTGTTAACCCATCCAATCTTTTCTATCTTCACTTATTCTCAGTAAATAGCTGCCCCTGGTTCAGTGACCAGGCGAAAACTTCTTCAACTTCCCTACTTACAGCCTCACACTCTTTATGTCTTCACAACTGACCTAGCAGGTGAAACACTGTCTTTGGTCAAGCGTGGTCCTCTATTTGTACTTTTGTTTCTCTACTGCCCTCCATCTCTTCTGGGCACATCAGGCATTCCCTCCTGAATTTTCCATTTCTTCTCATTGTCTCCTTCCCCCTGCCTGCAAAACCACAAAGTCTCTTCTATCTTACCAAAGAAATACCCTACCCTAAAAACAAAATATAGTCATGTTTCTCTTCCACCCTTTGCCACCAAAACATTCTACACCCATGTAGTGGGTCTAATAGTGTCCCAACAAAATTCATGTCCACCCAGCGATGCAGAAAGAGACAGGGAAATACCAGGTAGAAGAGGGCAGTTCCCCAGCAAAGGCCCCACCCTCAAGCCTGAAGACTCGTGGCCCCAAATGAGGACAGGCATTTCTGTTTTCGTGCCCCAAAAGTTGCCTTTTGGCTCACCATGCTCCCTATCCCCCAAATAAACTCCAAATCCCAAGCTCCAGACGAGACCGGCAAGTGAGGAGACGAGGAGGCAAGTAGACCAGCAGACCAGCGACAGCGGAATGACATGGCAGAGAAAGAGAGAAGAGGAGGGATGTCTGGACACCAAGGGGAGTTTGGCCGGGGGCGGTTGGAGAAGAGTCCGGCCACTGGGCTGACTGACTCCGGAGGAAGATCACCTTCTCACTCCATTTCCCTTCTGGCTCCCCATCCATCTCTCTGAGAGCCACCTTCACCACTCAATAAAACCTTGCACTCATCCTTCAAACCTGTGTGTGATCTGATTCTTTCAGGATACTGGGTAAGAGCTTGGGATACAGAAGGCTGTCACACTGGCCCCCTCCCTGCCCTTGCGATGAGGCATAGGGTCCACTGAGCTAATTAACACACAAGCCGTTTGCAGATGGCAAAGCTAAAGGAGCACACTGTAACACATGCCCACTTGGGCTTTGGAAGTCACAGACACCCACCCCTAGATGCTACTACGGGGCTGAGAGCCCAAAGCAGTCTCTCAGCCTCTGTACCTACCTGTCTGCATGCTCCCCCTAGGGGTTTGAGCTGCAGGGTGACCAAACAGGCAAGCCACACCCCTGTTTGGTCACCCCACATCCAAGTCAGGGAACTCTCCCATTTCACTAGGGCCTCAGAATGTGAGCTTATTTGGAAATAGAGTCTTTGCAGAATTAATTACTTAAGAATCATTAGATTTAAATAATCACAGATCTATGGTGGGCTCTAAATCCAATGACTGGTGTCTTTATAAAGAAAGGAGAGGGATATTTTGATACTAAAAGACACAGAGAAGGCCATGTGAAGACAGAGGCAGAGATTAGAACAATGCAGTCACAAGCCAAGGAATGTCCGGAGCTCCCAGAAGCTGGAACAATCAAGGAAAGATCCTTCCTTAGAGTCATCTGAGAAAGTATGGCCTGATACCGTTATTTCAGGCTGCCACAAGTGCAAGAGAATGAATCTCTGATGCTTTAAGCCACCCAAGTTGTAGCAATTTGCATGGCAGCCCTAGGAAATTAATAAAATCCTCCTTCCTCCTGCTTACCAGATGTTTGAGCAAGAATCATCACTGAAATTTTATTGAGCACCTAATATATTCCTATTTCCAAGTTTATTTTCTGTTTTCTTTTCTTTTTATTTTATTTTAAATAGAGATAGAGTCTTACTCTGTCACCCAGGCTGGAGTACAATGGTGCAATGATAGCTCACCATAATCAAATTTCTGGACTCAAGTGATCTTCCCACCTCAGCCTCTCCAGTAGCTGCGACTGCAGGCACACATCATCATGCTTGGCTAACTTTTTAAATTTTTCTAGTGACATGATCTCACTTTGTTGCCCATGAACTCCCGAGCTCAAGCGATCCTCCTGCCTCAGCCTCCCAAAGTCCTAGGACTGCAGGCATAAGCCACCATGCCCAGCCTATTCCAACTTCTTTATACATATATCTCATATGATCTTTAGTCTCTTAGAGGTAGGGGCCATTATTATCCAAATTTATATAGATGAAGTAACTGAAGCTTAGAGTGCTTACAAGATCACATAGCTAAAGGGAAGAGTTACGGTTCAGGCACAAGTCTAGCAGACTCCGTAGTCCAAACTGTCAATCATAATCACAACTGGCCACTACATGATCCTCAAATTCTTGCAATTTGGGTTCCACTCAAAATATGACAATGGTTCCTTAATAACTAACTGTAATGTTTTTCTGGTCCACTGTATAACATTTCATATTTAGCTCTGTCGACCTAAGAAGAAGAGACTGAGGCACAAAATATGATTTATTTATTTACACTTAGAGACAAGGTCTTGCTCTGTTACCCAGGCTGGAGTGCAGTGGTGCGATAATGGCTCGCAGCAGCTTTGAATGCCTGGGCTCAAGGTATCCTTCCACTTTAGCCTCCCAAGTAGTTGAGACAAGTGTGGGCCAGTGTTTCCAGCACAAAATATAATTTAAAGAATTTATTTGTGCCAAAGTAAGGGTAGCTTCTGGGAAGACTAAGACTCAGTTAATCCTGGGTGTGAGCTCTGCTTGGCCTTTGTTACAAGCAGGTTTTGATTTTGTTTTGTTTTTGGATGGGGTCTTACACTGTTGCCCAGGGTGGAGTGCAGTGGTGTGATCATGGCTCACTTCACCCTCAGACTCCTTGGCTTAAGTGACCCTCCCACCTCAGCCTTGTAAGTAGCAGGGACTACAGGTGTGCATCACCACTTCTGGATAATTTTTTAATATTTTGTAGAGATGGGAGTCTTGCTATGTTTCCCATGCTGGTCTCGAACTCCTGGCCTTAAGGGATCCTCCTGCCTCTGCCTCCCAAAGCACTGGGGTTGCAAGCATGGCGTGAGTCACTGCCCTGGGCCACAAGCAGATTTTTTTTTTGAGATGGAGTCTCTCTCTGTCACCCAGGCTGGAGTCCAGTGGCATGATCTCAGCTCACTGCAACTTCTGCCTCCCAGGTTCAAGCAATCCTCCTGCCTCAGCCTCCCGAGTAGCTGGGATTACAGGTGTGCACCACCATGCCCGACTAATTTTTGTATTTTTAGTAGAGATGGAGTTTCGCCATGTTGGCCAGGCTAGTCTCAAACTCCTGGCCTCAAGCGAATGGCCCACCTCGGCCTCCCAAACACAAGCAGATTTTTAAAGACAAAAATGAGGTACAGTGACTACAGAGTGTGGGCTACAGTGTCCAGTGTCCAGTGAGGCATTGTTACATTAATTTACAGCTACCTGTGGCAATGGCAAGCAGTTGTAAAAGATGAATACATAGCTCAAGAGGGTACAGTTGCTGTCTCATGTTAATGCCTCTCTGGGCCTGATGATTTAAAAGGACTCACATTCCTGAGATAAAAATTATTCTTCCCTTAATCCCTTCTTGTAACTCCTCCATCCACATGGAAAAGTACTCATTTTCTTACCCTGATTCTTCACGGATGTTTTTTTCAGCATGGCATCTGCTTAGCTTTCTTCTACCTCTGCACTCTCTTCCCTAGAGACGTGACCTACCTCCACAGCTTCAGTCATCACTTCTACCTCAAAAATGCTGCCCTCCTTTGGGGAATCAGCTTCAAACCATCATTGCCGTCTTCTTCCTCCAGCCCTCCTCCCTGAGGTCCCGCAGCAACCTTACTCATGTGATCGCCCTTGCAAAGGTACCTCTCACTCTAGATTAGCTCTGATTATAGAACCATCCCTGCCCTGTAAGGCTCATGGCCACACTTGATACCTGCCCCCCATCAATGCTATTATGACAGATATATATTTGGTTTTCATCAACAATTCCCAGCTCTCAGGCCCAGTAGCCCTTGTTATTTCCTAAGTGAGTAGTACAGTAAGAATATTTTTTGCTAAAGTATTTGGCCTTTTGGTTTTGGTTCCTAAAGTAGCTACTGAAGGATAAAAGTGAAAAACAATCTTTTATTATTTACAAGTCCTTTCAAATACATCTGAGCTTATGTGAATGAGGCAATGTTTGGAAAGTTCCTGAAACCACTGGATGGGAGTTGGTTGCCAGAGGAAGCAGCCTTATGCCCAAAGGTTTGGGACTTTCAGCCTCACCCACCAACCTCCAGGGAAGGGACAGGGCCAGTGGCTTCATCAATCATGCCTACATAATGAAGCTTCCAGAAAAACCCAAAAGGACAGGGTTTGGAGAATTTCCAGATGGTTGAACATGTGGAGGTTCCTGGAGGGTGGGCCTCCAGGGAAGGCCTAGAAGCTCTGTGCCCTTCCACACACCTGACCCTATATGTCACTTCATCCACATTCTTTGTAATATCCTTTAAAATGTGAAAGGAAAATAAATCTTGAAACCCAAAACTCACTAAGCTAAAGGGGAAAGTCGAGCTTGGAATGGTTTAGGGTAAACCTGCCTCCCATTCTATTCCAAAAAAAGATAGCTACTAATGTCAGAGGCCTGTGAACGAGAGCAACTCTGTCTTAAATAGGAACTAGGTAAAATGAGACTGAGACCTACTGGGCTGCATTTCCAGGTGGTTAAGGCATTCTAAAGTCACAGGATGAGATAGGAGGTCAGCACAAGATACAGGTCATAAAGACCTTGCTGATAAAACAGTTTGCAGTAAAGAAGCCAGCTAAAACCCACCAAAACCAAGATGGCCACAAGAATGACCTTTGGTTGCCCTCACTGCTACATTCCCACCGGTGCCATGACAGTTTACAAATGCCATGGCAACGTCAGGAAGTTACCCTATATGGTATAAAAAGGGGAGGCATGAATAATCCACCCCTTGTTTAGCATATAATCAAGAAATGCTCATAAAAATGGGCAACCAGCAGCCCTCAGAGTTGCTCTGCCTATGGAGTAGCCATTCTTTTATTCCTTTACTTTCTTGATAAACTTGCTTTCACTTTACTATATGGACTCTCCCTGAATTATTTCTTAGGCAGGATCCAAGAACCCTCCCTTGGGGTCTGGATCCAGACTCCTTTCCTGTAATACTAAGATTAAAAAAAAAAAAAGTTACATACCTCCATCACAATCTGTGGGCAAAGGACAGACAGAGCTCAAAGTCACCTCTCTGCTCACTGAGATAAATGCATATCTGATTGCTTCCTTTGGAGAGGCTAATCAGAAACTCAAAAGAATACAACCATTTTTCTCTTATCTACCTATGACCTGGAAGCCCCCACCCCGCTTCGAGTTGTCCTGCCTTCTGGATTGAACCAATGTACATCTTACATATATTGATTGATATCTCATGTCTCCCTAAAATGTGTAAAACCAAGCTTGCCCCAACCAAGCTTGGGCACATGTCATCAGGACCTCCTGAGGCTGTGTCATGGGTGTGTTCTTAACCTTGGCAACACAAAGTACTTCCTAAACTGATTGAGACTTATCTCAGATACTTTTTGGTTTACAATAATAAACTGGTTATAGAGTTCATAAGCCACTCTAGCAAATTATTCAAAACCAAGGAGGGGGTCATGGAAATCCCAATTTATAGCCAGTCAGAAGCATGGGTAAAATAATCTGGGGCTTGCGACTAGCATTTGATATGGGGCCAGTCTTGTGGGACTGAGCCCTCACCCTGTGGGATCTGATGCTATCTCCAGGTAGACCACGTCAGAATTGAAGTAGAGAAGACACCCAGGTGGTGTCTGCTGCAGTACTGCTTGCTTGCTTGGTGTGGGTGGGAGATGCCCTGCAACATTTGTGACCCCCCTCCCCTGTCCTTGACATTTGGTCACAGAAGTCTTCTGTATGGAATGTTGTGGGATGAGAAAATAGAAAAAACACATTAGGTTTGTTATTTCCACACTCCACCCCCATGGAGTTAGTGTATGAATCTTAGTGTTGATTCGTCTTTCTTAATCTCTTGCAAAACTCTCCTCTTCTCTCCATCCTATTGTCAATGGTTGAGTCAGCTTCTCTCATTTGATTTGTTGCAATGGCCTCCTATCTTCATTGTCCCCATCTCCAATCCATGCTTCACACTACAGCTCCTGCCATATATCCAAAACACATGCTATTTCCTTGTTGAAAATCCCAAATGGGTCCTCATTGTCTAGAGAGCAGGTCCAGGTGCTGCCCCTGCATTTTCTTACCCGTCCATAATTTCGTCTCAATGTGGAATACCTATGTAAACCAAAGATAAAATTCTAAGCCCCGCAACCATGTGAATGGACCGCTCCTCTTGGCAAGGGCATTTCAAAGCTAACTTGAAAAACTAGTTCAGGTCATGATGGGCAGGGGCCGTCTGACATGCCTCATTATACCCTCCTCCCTTTTGGAATTACTGATAAAACAGACTCTTTACGTCTGACAAGTAAGTTTTACAATGTATTCTCTCTGAAGCCTGCTGCCTGGAGGTTTCACCTGCATGATAAAACTGTGGATTCCACATCCCCTTATCTTGACCCAGACATTCCTAAGTTTTACACAATAACAACTACTTCAACCAATTGCCCATCAGAAAAACTTTAAATCTACCTTTAACCTGGAAGCTCCTCCTTCATCGCACTGCCCTGTTTTGAGTTGTCCCACCTTTCTGGACTGAACTGATATACATCTGACATGTATTTGACTGATGTCCCATGTCTCCCTAAAATGTAAATGAAACTAAGCTGTATCCCAGCTACCTTGGGCACATGTTCTCAGGATCCTGAGGGCTGTGTCATGGGCCATTGGGCACTCATATTTGGCTAGAATAAATCTCTTCAAATATTTTAGAGTTTGACTCTTTTCGTGGACACCTAGTTTTACCTTATACCTCTTAGCCCCACCTTCAGTATTCCCTAGAGCAATTTGTCAACCTATTTGTCACTATTGACATTCTACCACATCCACCTCCTGTTAAGACAAGTTTAGCCTAAAGCTGCCACCTTACATATTTTAAGTTTGGCCTAAATGTTTTTCTGTACATTGTGAACTATAACAAGTGGAGGTGTAAACAGACCACAGTCTACACTTGTGCCAGTCACCTGGTTTTGGCCAGTCAAATGTAGCCGACTGTTCAAACTGTGTTCAAATAAGGCAATGCCACCATGTACCCAGCCCAGCTGTTTTTGTACCTCACTTTCTTTTTCTGCACATCACTTCCTTTTCCTCTCCATAAATCTTCCACCATGTGGCTGCACGGGAGTCTCAGAGCCTACTCTGGCTTGGGAGGCTGCCTGATTCATGAATTGTTCATTGCTCAATTAAACTCCTTTAAATTTAATTAGGCTGAAGTTTTCTTTTATCGCTTTTCTGGTATTTTTTCCCTAATTGTTCCTCTTCATGAAATTGTATTGTAACACCACAGATATACTGTCTATGTGTTTATGCTCTGTGACCCCTTGAAGGTCACAAACCCTGTAATAACTAAAATAATTTTGTCCCACCAAAAATCAGTTTTCTGCCAGGCATGGTGGCTCATGCCTGTAATCCCAACATTTTGGGAGCCCAAGGCGAGAGGATCACTTGAGGCCAGGAGTTCCAGACCAGCCCAAGCAACATAGCGAGACCTCCACCTCTACAAGAAATTTTTTAAAACTTAATGGGGTATAGTGGCACATGCCATAGTCCCAGCTACTTGGGAGGCTGAGGTGGGAAGATTGCCTAAATGCAGGAAAGTCCAGGGTGCAGTGAGCTGAGATTGCACCACTGTACTCCAGCCTGGGTGACAAAGTGAGATCCCGTCTCAGATAAAAAGAAGAACCAGTTTTATACCCTTTAACACAATATTACTCCCTGCCCCCACACCTGCCACTGAGAATGCACATCCTAGACAGAATATGAACTTTGGAATCAGAACCAGACTCAAATTTCTGTTCTGAGATGTGTAAGCTGTGTGATATGTGATACGAAAAAGTTGTTCAGTGTTCTCTCTGATCTTCAATGTTCCCTGTGCTGGCATCTGAGATATTCAGTGAGACCGCATTACAGCCCAACTTTCCTTCTGCCCAATCCTGCTTTCCTTCTTTTCCTTTCCCATCAACAGATGTTTATGCCAAGCTCACTCCCTGATAAACTTCCTGCATATTGATCTCCAGCTCAGAGAGTCTGCTTTCTGGGACACAGCCTTTCACAGTGCCCTGTTCATCACAGGGCGAACCCCAAAACTGCGGTTCAGCCTGGGAGCCCATATGGGTTCTTGGCTTTTCATAGGAAAGAATTCAAGAGTGAGCTGACAGAGTAAAGTGAAAGCAAATTTATTAAGAAAGCAAAGGAGGCTGGGCACAGTGGCTCGCGCCGATAACCCCAGCACTTTGGGAGGTCAAGACAGGCGGATCGCCTGAGGTCGGGAGTTCGAGACCAGCCTGACCAACATGGAGAAACTCTGTCTCTACTAAAAAAAAAAAAAAAAAAAAAAAAAATTAGCTGGGCATGGTGGCACATTCCTGTAATCCCAGCTACTCGGAAGGCTGAGGCAGGAGAATCACTTGAAGCCAGGAGGCAGAGGCCACAGGTGAGCCAGATTGCGCCACTGCATTCCAGCCTGAGCAACAAGAGCAAAACTCCATTTCAAAAAAAA
>NW_016808547.1:1667403-1741700 GCF_001698545.2 Rhinopithecus bieti | reverse complement strand
AAAAAAAAAAAAAAAAAAAAAAAAAAAAAAAGAAAAGAAAAGAAAAGAAAGAAAGAAAGCAAAGGAATAAAAGAGTGGCTATCCCAAGGCAGAATGGCAGCATGGGCTGCTGGACGGAGCATACTTATGGTTATTTATTGATTATATGCTGTGTGAGGGGTGGATTATTCATTCAGGAAAGAGGTGGGGAGTTCCCGGAACTGAGGGTTTCTCCCCCTTTTTGACTATATAGGGTAACTTTCAGACATTGCCATGGCATTTGTAAACTGTCATGAGCTGGTGGGAGTGTCTTTTAGCATGCTAATGCATTACAATTAGCATTTAATGAGCAGTGAGGACACCAGATGTCACTTTCACTGCTATCCTGGTTTTGGAGGGTTTTGGCCTGCTTCTTCACTACATCCTGTTTTATCAGCCAGGTCTTTGTGACCTGAAGCTTGTGATACCGGTCCTACCGAACTCCTATCCCATCCTGTGACAAAGGATACTTAACCTCCTGGGAATGCAGCCCAGCAAGTCTCAGCCTCATTTTACGCAGTCCCTGTTCAAGATTGAGCTGCTCCCGTTCAAACACCTCTGACATGTTTACTACTGCCTGGCACAGAGGTAGGGCTCCGTAAATGTGAATTCTCTCCTTCCTGATTGTGACCAAGCTTCCTGGGTTGCCACTTACACTGCTTGTTGGTAAACATTCTGGACACTTTCCTCTGCTCAAAAGTCACCTCTTGAAGCCTTTTCTGACTGACTACTTTCCCAGGGGTGGAGAGTAACTACTTCCTTGATGCCCTGTAGCATTTCCCATTTCCCTCAGTTAACATGTCACTGTACTGGCTCAGTGCAGACACGATTGCTGAGTGAAAAGGAAGTTCTGCCTGTCTAGCAGGACAATTTTCTGTTGTGAGAAGCTGGGTCCACCTGCCTGGTGCTTATCCCAGGACAAACAATACGTGTCATTTCTGGATTCCTGGCCCTGCCCCACTTTGTTTATAATGTCCCAAAACACCTCCTTATGTAAGCAGTTCAAGGTTCCAATTTTATTAGAAGCCATTCCACGGAAGGCTTTGAATGCTAGCAGTGCATACCTGGTTGGTGGCCAATTATTTCCAATGCTTTTGGAAAATGGAACATGATAAAAAAAAAAAATAAGAACATACTGGGGTGCAGTGGCTCATGCCTATAATCTCCAAATTTTGCGAGGCCAAGGCAGAAGGATCTCTTGAGCCTGAGATTTTGAGACCAGTCTGGGTAACATGGTGAGACCTCCATCTCTACAAAACAATTTTTAAAAATTAGCCGTGTTTAGTGGTGCATACTATAGTTCCAGCTAGCGGAGAGACTGAGATGGGAGGATGACTTGCACGCAGGAGAGGTTGAGGCTGCAATGAGCCATGATTGTGCCACTCTACTGCCTGGGCAACAGAGAAGACCTTGTCTCAAAAAAAAAAAAAAAAAAAAAAAAAAAAAAAAAAAAAAAATTAAACTTTGCTTTTAGTGACCTTCAAGGGAGCAACCTGCAAGGGTTATGGCAGTCATTTTCAAACTGGTCCACACAATGGAATTACTCAGTTCCTCCACCAGAGAATGACCAAGTGTATTAGTCTGTTCTCACACTGCTATAAAGAACTACCAGAGACTTGGAAATTTATAAAGAAAAGAGGCTTAATTGACTCACAGTTCCGCAGGCTATATAGAAGCCATGGCTAGGGTGGCCCCAGGAAACTTACAATCATGGCAGAAGGGCAAAGGGGAAGCAAGTACATCTTCACATGGTGGCAGAAGAGAGAGAGAAGTGGGAAGTGCTACTCTTTTTTAAACAACTAGATCTTGTGAAAATTCACTCACTATCATGAGAAAACTAAGGGGGAAATCGCCCTCATGATCCAATCACCTCCCACCAGGTCCCTCCCCCAACAATGGGAATCATTATACAATTTGACATGAGATTTGGGTGGAGGCACAGAGCCAGACCATATCACCAGGGTTTTGGAAGTTTTAAAAAATACTCAAGATAGTTTTGTTTGCAAACAAGTTTGGGAACCACTGGGTTGTGGGATTACTGGATATTGACAAAATGGAGATAGTGAGTATAGACCACTCTTCTCAAAAGAGCTTGGCAGTGAAGAGATAAAGGTGCACAGAAAGTAGGAGGTAAGAGGATACCAGGAAGGCGAGGGTTTATTTGTTTACAATATGGGATAACTTGAGAATCCTTATCAGCTGAAGGGAAAAATCCAAAAAGCAGTGGAGACTGAAGCTTCTAGAATAATTCCTGGAGGCGATGGGTCAGTGGCACTAATGAAGAGATTTATTTTATTTTTTATTTTTGAGTCAGGGTCTCTCTCAATCACCCAGCCTGGAGTTCAGTGGCACGTTCATGACTCAATGCAGCCTTGGACTCCTGGGCTCAAGCAATCCTCCCACCTTTGCTTCCCAAAGTTCTGGGATTATGGGTGTGAGCCACCACCCCCAGCAACAAGCAGATGCTTCAAAAAGACACCTCTCCAAGGCACTGGGGGCATCCCTCCCAAACCGGATAGGATTATTACTTTTCTAAATACCCCAATGTCTCTCTGTTGCTTACAAAATGAAATAAAACTCTTTAGTGTCACACAGAAGGCATTAACAAATAAAACGTATTTTTATTCTCCAACATGCCAAATGTAATTATGTTCATCATAGGAAAACTGGAAACCACAGGGAATAAAAATAAGTAGACAGACATTACCCATAGTCTTACAGTTAACGATTGCTCCTAATATTTGGAGATACTTCCAATATTTCTCCTCACTGCACATCTTTTGTTGGTTATGGGACATAGCTGGGATCACACTACAAGCAAATCCAAGAAACCAGTGCAATTTCAGGCAGCATTAATAGAAGCTGTGTGGAATAAAGAACAGAATGGTACCCCTTTGCTCTGCTCTTGTCAGGTGCTGCTCTGTGGAGTGTGAAGTTTGAGTCTGAGTACCCTTTTAAGAGGAGCACCAATGAAGTGGATCACATGGAGGAAGGGTACAAGCAATATGAGGCCTCTGTTAATTTAGTTTCAACTTCTGATTTTCTTTTCATCTCCTGCCATCCTGCCATATCTGGCTCTAAACGAGTGAAAGCCATATACCTGTTGGTTCCCCAGAGATTCAAACATTTATACTCATTTGTGTCCTCTGCACACTTCCCTTTGCTTTGAATTGCCCCTTCTTCCTTAAAAGCCCAGCTCTGAGAAGGCATCCATCAGAGGCCTCACAATGGAATAAATCATTCTGTGTTCTCAGAGCACTTTCAGTATTTCTTATATTACTGCTACCATACAAGTCACAGAAAAAGCATGAGAGTTATTATTGTATGGGTGTCTCTCCGTGAGAACAACACCATGGCTGATTCAACTTTATGACTCTTTCATAAACCCTGCACAGTTCCTGGAAAATAGTCTATTTATTTATATTTATTACATTCTGCCTTGTTACAGGAGTAAGTTAAGAAAGCTTACAAGGATACCTGAAATGTAAGCTCACATAAATTATATGTGGGGTTTTTTTTTAAGTGAAAAACAAAAAAAAAAAAAAAGAAAAAAAAAAAAAAAAAAGAAAGCTGTGATTGCAAATGATTACAATCACACCAGTCTCAAGAGGGGCAGCACTTGGCTCTGGGCTTTCTAGCAGCTAAAGTGAAAGGGTCAACTTTTGGGCCACACAGGTCACAATGTCCATGGTTGGATGTGGGTAGGTAAGAGCAGGACAATTAATTACTCAACGCTTTTTGGCATCAAGATAAAATAGAAATTTCTCCTAAGGAATCCTAATGAAGAGGGCTTCATGTGTCATGATAAAAAAAATTTTTGTTTTTGTTTCAGTTTTCTATTGCTACATAAGAAACTGCTCCAAAGCTTGGTGGCAAAGATGACAATTTATTATGATTATTCATGGTTCTGAGGGTGGATAGGCTTAACTAGGTGATTCTCACTTGGGATCTTTCATAAGGTTGTGGTCAGATGGCAGCTGAAGCTGATCATCACTTGAATGATGATCACCTTCCAGACACCTGGGCTGGAACAACTGGAGAATCTGGGAGGCTGATCAGACACTCTCAATGCAGACCCTTCATTTGGATAACTTGAACTTCTTCACAGCATGCCAGCTGGTTTTCCCCAGAGGAAGCATATCAAGAAAGTCAGACAGAAGCTGGGAAGCTTTGTAGGATATAGGCTTGAAAGTCTCACAGAACCACTTCAACTACATTCTGTTAATGAAAGCAGTCATAGGCAAACCCAATCTCAAGCAAGTAGAAGAATAGAATACATCTCCCAATGGGGAAATTGAGGGAGGGAAGGAAATTGAGGAAGGGAGGAAATTGAGGAAGGGAGGGAAGGAATTAGCAGAGGCCATCTTGGAGACAAGCTACCATAATTCTAAACATGTTCAAAATATATGTAATTCTTCATAGACTATTTCTTATACCATCTTTTCAGCATAGTCTGTGACATGGATTTATTCATAAATCTATGCTTTCATTCAACAAATAGTTATGAAGTATTTTCAGTGACAGGTAGTACACAGTAGTGGTTAAAAGCAATGGTGAATCTAGGCTTTTCCACTTAGTAGTAGTGTGACCTTAGAAGTTACTTTATTTCACTGTGTCAGTGATATAATTTGACTGTGTCCCCACCCAAATTTCATCTTGAACTGTAGTTCCCATAATTTCCTGGTGTTGTGGGAGGGACCCAGTGGGAGATAACTGAATCATGGGGGTGGTTTCCCCCACACTGTTCTCATGGTAGTGAATAAGTCTCACGGCATCTGATGGTTTTATAAGGGGAAACCCCTTTGCTTGCCTCTCATTCTCTTGTCTGCCGCCATGTGAGACGTGCCTTTTATCTTCCACCATGATTATGAGGCCTCCCCAGCCACATGGAACTGTGAGTCCATTAAAACTCTTTGTTTTGTAAATTGCCCAGTCTCAGGTATGTCTTTATCGGCAGTGTAAAAACGGACTAACACAGTCAGTTTCCTCATCTACAAATGGAAAGAAACAGTAGTGTATACATCAGAAAGATTGTTCTGAAGATAAACTGAGCTAACAACTGTAAAGTACATGTATTAATCTACGAGCACAGTAAGTTCTCAACAAGTGTTAGCTTCTATAATTACCATCAGCACCATTATCACCATTGCATGACAGGTACCACGTTTTCTAGAGCACAAAGCAAACTTAGTCAGAAGGAATTTTCTGGAAACAGGCAAAAATGCTGTGGGCTGTTTCTCTCTGCTGCATACGCAGAACTGCCAATGGAGAAAGCAACATACATTTGGTGAGCAATTTCTATGTGCCAAGTGCTGAATACTACACATACATATTTCCTTCAATCTTCACAAAGCCCTAAGAAACAAAGGCACAAACAGATTAAGTCATGGGCCCATGTTTACCCAGCTGGTAACTGAAAGAGCTGGAATTTGAACCCAGGTTCTTAGTCATTACTTGGCCTGCCATAAAGGTAAAAGGTAGTCTTCACAAAACTTTTATTAGGGGCCAGAATTTAGTCACGTGCTGCTGAAGGGCTTGTATTCATAACCCTGAACTTCTTATCACTTTACAATGTATTTTCTCTCAAAAGGTGTTGTCATCCTTTTTACAGACAGGGAAGCTAAAGTTCACAGAAGTGGTCTGCCCAAGGCAGCAGAACCAGGATTCAAATCCAGACCTACTCTAGTCTAAATCCTGAGCTTCTCCACTGAACCAAACTGCCTCTTATTCTATTAAACTTAGTAATAGAAAAATAGTTTTTTAAAATGATGTGATCTGGATATTCTAGCTCTTTACAGATCTGCATGGTACAGAGTAGATGCTCAATAATATTTTGTTATATATTTGTTCTGTCCAGAGAAGGGGATTAGCAAAGTGGGCACAGCAGAAGCAGAAGTATGGGGATGGAGGCAGGTTGCAGTTTAAAGTGGCAACAGAGCATTCCAGATACGATTTACTACAAAGACAAGGTCAGGAAGAACATTCTGGACTGTCAGGTCAAGGAGTGACTAATTAATAAGAATCTAGAAGGGGGTCAGTGGAAGGAAAGAAGAGTGGTGGAGGAGTAGGATGCCGTGGTTAGGGGACTGCATCATCCTAGGAATGACACAGTGCCACGTGACAACAAGGACAAGGGAGTGGCAATGTTAGGGGTAGTTCAGTAGAGAATAAGTAAAAGGATCAGGAGAGATGAGGCAATACAGAACTGTGAGGTCAGGTTCTTTATCTGGGCATCCTCACTATGAGTACTGCTGTCATCATTATAGAGAAAAAGGTAGAGAAGAGAAGAAGGTAGAGAAGAGAAGAAGAGAGTAAGCCTGCTGCAAAAACCATCACAGAAGACAAAAGCACATCCTCGGGCTAAGCAAGTGCATTATTCAGAGTTCTTTGGGGAAACTGAATCAATAGGAGAGACAGGGTGAGAGAGAGGTGGTTTATCATGGGAACTGGTTCACACAATCATGGAGGCTGTGAAGCACCATGATCTGCTGTCTGCAAGATGGCAGAACCAGGAAAGCCCACGGTGTAATTTAGTCCAAGGGCCTGAACTAGGGGAGCCAACGGTGTCACTCTCAGTCTCAGGCCAAAGGCCTAGGAACTGGACAATAGTAGATGGGGTGGAGGGATTGTCGGTGGGAGAGAATCACTCTTTCTCTACCTTTTTGTTCTATCTGTGCCCTCAAGGGATTGGATGATGCCCTCCCACATTAATGAGGGTGAATCTTCTGCACTCAGTCTACTGATTCCAATGTTAGTCTCTTCCAGAAACACCCTACCAGATACAGCCAAAAATAATGTTTTACCAACTACATGGGCATTCCCTAGCTCAGTCAAGTTGACATACGATATTAACTGTCACAGCAGGTACCAACATTGAGAAAGTTTATATAACCAGATCATTTGGATTGTAAAAGAGGGAGGGATGTAAGAGGGAAAAAATGTTCTTGAGGGTGGGCATGGGCTGTCTTCTTCATCTTTGTATTTTCTTCAGAAATCACCATATTTCTGGCTCATAGTAAGTCTTGGTAGAGCTTTGCTGAACTCAATTGTAATAACATTGTTTTGTTCTTTTATTAATATAAAATTACTTTATCTCTGAGATATTAATTTTAAAGTATCTTAAATAGGTCCAGCACGGTGGCTCATGCCTGTAATCTCAGCACTTTGGGAGGCTGAGGCAGGTGGATCACTGAAGGTCAGGAGTTTGAGACCAGCCTGTCTAACATGGTGAAACCCTGTCTCTACTAAACATACAAAAATTAGCTGGATGTGGTGGCATATGTCTGTAATTCCAGCTACTTGGGAGGCTGAGGCATGAGAATCACTTGAACCTGGGAGGTGGAGGTTGCAGTGAGCTGAGCTCACGCCACTGCACTCCAGCCTGGGTGACAGAGTGAGTCTGCCTCAAAAACAAACAAACAAAAAACAAAACAAAACAAAACAAAACAGTTAACAAAATGTAAGAAGAACAATTAAATTTTTAAAAGAAACATTTTAAAAAAGAAAAAATAAAGTATCTTAGAATAGCTGGAAGAACATTTTCATTATTCGTGAGTACTTTCCTCCTTTTTTGTGTGTTTTGCATAAAAATGGCCTCTACTATTTTAATGTTAATTACAAAAATAGCACATGCTTAGAACTTACAGAATATATGCATTCACAAGACAAAACCATCAAACCAAACCAAATCTCCCATAATCTCACTAGCCAGTGATATGGTTTGGATTTGCGTCTCTGCCAAATCTCCTGTTGGAAGAGTAATGTAATCCCCAGTGTTGGAGGTGGGGGCCTGGTGGGAGGTGTTTGGGTCATGGGGGCAGATCCCTCATGGCTTGGTGCTGTCCTTGCCATAGCAAGTGAGTGCCTGCAAGATCTGGTTCTTTAAAAGTGTGGCACCTTTCCCCATCTTTCTTGCTCCTGCTCCTGCCACATGAGACAGCTTTCCCCTTCACCTTCCACCATGATTGGGAGCTTCCCAAGGCCTCCTCAGATGCAGACGATAGCACTACACTTCCTGTACAGCCTGCAGAACCATGAGCCAATTATACCACTCTCCTTATAAATCACCCAGTGTCAGGTATTTCTTTATAGCAATGCAAGAATGACCTAATAAAGCCAGTGATAGTGTTTTCCAGGGCTTGAACTTTTAAAGTATATTTACATATTGTTGTATATACTTTGTGCTCTGTTTTCACTCAACATATTGTGGATATTTTCCTATCATAGTAAATACGGTTCTTCAATTTCCACTTTAATGGCACAGATTACTCTGTTGTCTGAATGTACTATTATTTACTTTAGTTTTTGGTGTTCTCAATTTTTTTTTTTTTTTTTGGCTATGATAAACAATGCTGTCATAAACATCCTAGTATTTAAAATCTATGTGAGAAATGAGTTATTTCCTTAACTTCCAATCTGAATTACTGGATTACCAGAAGGTATGTTGTTAAGCCTTTAGATATATATCGTCAAATTTCCTTCCAGAAAGTTACACCAATTAACACTCTTGCCAGAAAGTTGTGTATGAGAGTGCCTACACTCCAGCACCATGTCCAACAGAGTGCTAGTGGTCTTTATTCCTTTTCAAAAAAAGATCTTTTAGTTTGGGTCAATCGAAGGGGGTAAAAAATACAGTCTTTCAAATTTGCTTTTTTAAAACTAATGACTTTAAGCATTTTTTCATATGCTCATTGGCCATCTGTACTCCTTTTATAAAATGCTTGATCATTTATCCTGCCAGTTTTCTCCAGTGGGGTGTTTCACTTTAAAAAAAAAATGAATTTGTAGCAAATATTTTGCCCAGTTTGTCAAAATCCTGAAGATTAAAAAATATGTAAATTTTACTATGAAAATTTTCAAACATATACACAAGCAGAGAACAGTGTATCAACCCCCCATATACCCATCTACCCACGATTCAACGATTATCAGCTCACGGCCAATCAATCTTGTTTCTTGTCTATCTTCCTTCCTCACCCTCTCCTCACATTATTTGATTTGATTTGATTATTCTTTTAAAGACAGGGTCTTGCTCTGTCGCCAAGGCTGGAGTGCAGTGGTGTGACCTCTGCTCCCTGCAACCACTGCTTCCTGGACTCTAGCAATCCTCCCATCTCAGCCTCCCAAGTAGCCAGGACTACAGGCAAGCACCACCATGCCTGGCTAACTGTAGTAATTTTGGTAGAGTCAGAGTTTTGCCATGTCGCCCAGGCTGGTCTGAAACTCCTGGGTTCAAGCGATCTGCCTGCCTCAGCTTCCCAAAGTGCTGGGATTACAGGCATAAGCCACAGTACCAGGCAGATGATTTTTTTTTTAAAGCAAATCCCCAACACCATGTCATCTCATCTGTAAATATTTTAGTATAGAGAAGACTGAAAGTTTATGTTATCAATTTTTTTTTTTTTTTTTTTTTTAAAACAAGGTCTCACTCTGTCACCCAGGCTGTAGTGCAATGGTGCAAACATGGCTCACTGCAGCCTCCTGGGCTCAAGTGATCTTTCTGCCTCAGCCTCCTGAGTAGCTTAGACCATAGGTGTGCACCACCACAGCCAGTTACTTCTTAAAATTTATTTTTGTAAAGATGGAGTCTCACTATATTTGAACTTCTGGTCTCAAGTCATCCTCCCACCTTGGCTCCCAAAGTGCTATGATTATAGGCATAAGCCACCACACTCAGCCTATGAATTTTTATCTAACTTTCTTTTTTGGTTGACTCTTGGTTTCATTAAAAATAAATATTTGACTTTTTAATCCATCAGAACTGATTTTTTCCAAATATGTAGCTAATTGAATATGTTAATGCATCCTCACTGGTTTGAAATATCAACTTCATCACATGTGAAATACTTATACACTGCTAGGTCATGGTAGTTTCTCTCTCTGGTGTCATGCTGGTATTACTATTTTTTGGATCATGCATTTAATATTTGTTACTAAAAATTTCCAGGAATAACACTATAATCATTCATGTATGTTGTGTTAATGTGCAACTATCCAAAATTCTTAAAAACCTCAAAATTGATACCATGATATTGTTCATCATCATCTTAAAATTAGATGTGCAAACTCAGCATATAAGAGGCTGTTCCTTCCCACTTTCCATTTAGAAAATCACTTATTAAGTATAAATTTACTTATTACTTAAATCCAGTCTATTACATCTTTGCATATTTTTAAGTGTTTGGATATCACTGGAAATTTAATTCCAATCAAGTGACAAATGTGTTTTATGTTCCCATTATGTACTAGGATATGATGTTTGGTGCCGATTACACAGGGAAAAACAGGTGGACACCGATCCTATGAAGTACTTTACCAACTCGAAATTCTGTCATCAAGTTCAGGGACTCTGGACCCCCTGTTAAGAATCTATGAATAGGAGATTGGATGAGACTAGTCAGAAATGCAGGTTTGAAGGCATTATCATCCATGGAATGACCATGGTTATAGGAACTGTGAAAACACATTTCTGTGGGTGGTTGGTGTTTTCTTTCTTTCAATCTTTATCTCTGCAGTGCTTTCTCAGCAGTTTGTGGATCTCAGAGCTCTCCCCGGCTGGGTTCTAGTCACCTCATTTACAACACTTTGGATAAGGGCCTTCAGACTGAAAAAGATTCTGGGAAAAGATATTTTGCCTCCAAAAGTGTTTAGTTGAATGGCAGGCCTCTTACCCTAATTAATGCCAGCACAGAACTTCTCGCCTCAAAGTATCATTTGTCTTGTTTTAAAAATTATAAGCTTTTCATGTTTTCACATTTCAGATTTGTTACTTTACTGGTTATCTCCTCAAAAAATTTTCCCATCTTTAGTCAGTCATACTTAAATATTTTTCTACGGAGCAGCAAGCAGGATTTAGGCACACTGTTTCACTACCGATCAAGAAAGTACTCATTGTCCTTACTGAGAAAGTAGTTAAGAACAATGTAAGATCTTTGCTTCTGATTCCTGAATCAGTTAATGCTGCATTAAGTTACAGGTAACAAATAAACCAACTACAATGACATAAAAAGACCTAGCTTTTTCACATAAGAAGCCTCGACAATTTAGGTGAGATCTGGGCAGCTATTAAACCATGAAGGAAATAGATTATCTTTCTGCACCGCCATCTTCAGCTGTGAAATTTACCCTCATGCTTGCAAGATGGCTGCTGTTGCTCAAAAAACAGTGTCTGCAACCCAGGCAGGAACAACATCAACAACAAAAAAAGTGAAGGGAAACATTAGAGCTGAACCTGGCTCTGTTAAAAGTCTCTCCAGAAGATCCCCCAATATTCTCCAGTTAGGGCCTATTGAACAGAATCTTTTCATGTGGACATCCTGACAGGGGGGGAGGTTGAGTGACTGGGTCTTAACTGGTTACATTGTTACCAGAACAAAATTTGAGCTCAACTGGTAACAAATATGGAGAAAATGTCACAATTCCTTAGCCAGAGGACACAGTGTGATGCTGGCATTGGCTCTAGACCACTTTGTATCTTCTTCAAAGCCCGTAACTCCAATAACACTGCCCAAACCAGAAGGAACAGGCTTGGTCTTTTGGATGTACTCACTAAATAATTCATTCATTCTTTGACACTTATTTTATTATTATTTTTGACATAAGGTCTTGATCTATCACCAAGGCTGAAGTACAGTGGTATGATGACACCTCTCTACAGTCTTGACCTCCTGGGCTCAAGTGATCCTCCCATCTCAGCCTCTGGAGTAGTTAAGACTACAGGAGTGCACCAATACGCCTGGCTAATTTCTTTTTGTATTTTTTATAGAGACGGGGTTTTGCCATGTTGCCCAGGCTGGTCTCAAACTCCTGAACTCGAGCAATCTGCTTGCCTCGGCTTCCTGAAGTGCTGGGATTACAGGTGGGAGCCCCTGCACCTGGCCTCTCATTCTTTAATTTAGCAATTTAATTAACACTTACTGAGCATCTTCTCTATGCCAGTCATGGGGGAAACGATGAACAAAATGGACATGATCCCTGATTTCACTGAGTACCCAGTCCCAAATTTAAAAAAAAAAATGTAAAATGGGGCAACGTTACCTTAGATTCCATCAAGACAACCAGATTCTGTTTTTACACATGAGTATCCTTCTCTTATGGTCAAAAGTTTGTTCTACTTTTACAAATGAAAGTGGTCTTGAGCAACTCCATATCCAGCTGACTAGTGTGGAAGCCAAAATTCAGTGTGTAAAGGGCCAATATTAAGTAATAGAGATCAAGGTGTTTAGTTGTGTGGAATATTGTTTAGTTCATCAATACTGGTTGGCTTGGCAGGATATAGAGTTATTCTAAGAGACAGATCATACAATGCACTTGTTGAGGGCAGGAGGAGCTGTGCATTAGCCACCTTTACGTTCCCAAGTCAACTTCGTGACTGACTCATGGTAAGTACCTAGCAGAGTAAATATGTTTGCTGACCTGAACTCAAAGTTAGACCTTTCTCTACTACGATGATCAGAATGACATAGAAATTTAAGGCAGAGGTCCCCAAACCCCGGGCTGTGGACCTGTACTGGTCGGTGGCCTGTTAGGAACTGGGCCGCATAGCAGGATGCGGGTAGCTGGTGGGTGAGCATTACTGCCTGAGTTCCACCCCCTGTCAAATCAGCAACAGCATACCCTTCTCATAGGAGTGCAAACCCTATTGTGAACAGTGCATACGAGAGATCTAGATTGCGTACTCCTTATGAGAATCTAACTAGGATTTTCACGGAAAAAAAAAATTGTCTTCCATGAAACCAGTCCCTGGTGCCAAAATGGTTGGGGACCGCTGCTTTAAGGTCAAAGTGGACAACTGGTAATCCCCAATCTTCACATTTTATAGGGCAAATGCATTCTTTCTGTGCTGTATGTTAAAGTTTCCCAACCAATATGACAAGGCACACTAACACATTTGTTGTTAGAGATGTCAGATGTTAGAGACGTGCTGAGATATTCAACCTCTTATCCCCTGGGCAGCACATCTCATGTCAGTGGGCTACACAAACTCTACCACTGGCTATATGTGGCACGAGATAAGAAAGGTTGGGTAGCTCCACTCAATGGCATATAATTTTAGCGTCTCAACTGAATGTTCACACAAACCTGAACCAACATGTTTTCCTGGGGAATAAGTGCTCTTTCAGCCCACCTCTGTGTAGCCTTGTAATAGAAAGAAAACAAAAGCCAGGCTTTTATTTATTTGCTTATGTATTTATATTATACTGAATCACACTCCACAAATCCTTTGTGGAATGAGATCAGGTATAAATAAACAAGTATCTAGTTTTAAATTTTCTAACAATGCTAACCTGCTGCCGGCCATCTGAAATATAAAGACTGTCTTTTCCATCAGCAGCACAGAAGACAAGTACTTGAGACTCTCATCAATCCCCCCTTTCATGAACTAAGGGCTATTCAATTCTTATCAAAGGACAGGTGAGAGGAGTGGTATCTGAGACTGATTGAGGGGGCTGTTAGATACCCTTTCATCTCAGTTCCCAAAGTTCTATTCTTGTTCTGAATTAGATTAGGGACTAATGCACTCGACTATAACCTTAGCTCCCCATAGAAATATCACCACCGAACCAGGACGCAAGACTGTCTTCTTAGCTTTTATGAGGACTTGATTTTTTTTAAAGGCACATAAAAACTGTTTTGAATCTTCTGCTGATGTCCTAATTAGATTGTAAGGTATTTGAGAGCAGGGACTATTTTACTCACCTTGGTAGTTGTAGCACCTAACACAGTGGATGCTGTGAGCACAGAAAACATTACATACATAAATGCTGAATACAATAAAGTGACCAAAGTATACCAATGTGTAGCAAGTTAGAAAGTCTTTTTATTTTTTATTTATTTTTGAGACATAGTCTCACTCTGTCACCCAGGCTGGAGTGCAGTGGTGCGATCTCACTCAGCTCACTGCAACCTCTGCTTCCTGGCTTCAAGTGATTCTCGTGCCTTAGCCTCCTGAGTAGCTGGGATTATAGGTGTGCGCCACCATGTCCGGCTAATTTTTGTATTTTTAGTAGAGATGGGGTTTCACCATGTTGGCCAGGTTGGTCTTGAACTTATGACCTCAAGTGATCCACCCGCCTCAGCATCCCAAAGTAGTGGGATTACAGGTGTAAGTCACTGTGCCCAGCTGTATAAACTTTTTTTTTTTTTTTAAACCTGCAAAGCTAAAATTTGGCTTTATGTGAATAGTTTCACCAACTGTGAAAACCTTCAAAACAGACTTCAAATATGCAATCTGAACAGGCTTTGTTACCAGGTTTTTAAAAATCAAATTTGAATAGTTCAAAAACAACTAAAATTGTTTTAGTGAAGAAATGGTCTTTTAAAACCCAGTTCCTGGCTGGGCAAGGTGCCGTGTGCTGGTAGTCCTAGCTACTTGGGAGGCAGGCCGGAGGGTCATTTGAGCCCAGGAGTTGGAAGTCCAGCCTGGACAGTAGAGTGAGACCCTGTCTCTTAAAAAAGAAAAAATTAAAAGCGAGGTCCTGAAGGTTAATGAAATCAGTATGGACAATTCATTTAGATGAGGGTGCTCAAAGTACTCGTTCTGTAGAAAGCCACAACAAAAGGTAAAATTCTCAGAATATCTGTGAGTTAAAACAACAGATCCAGTATAGGGATTGTGCCAACCTCCCAGTCTCCAGCTGCCCTGCTGGCAGTCCAGGAAGGGTATCTCCTGTCAGTTCCTGAAAGGGAATTCTTCAGCTGCCATATCAGGCAGGAAAAAGGAAGTATAGAAGGCTCTGTGGAAATTGGCACCAGAGCACAGTTTCAAGGCACTGAGAGTTATATTTGAAAAATCATGTAAAGGTGGCTGCCAAGATTACAGTGGATTTAAAGCAGTATAAGAATCGTTCATGACTAAGACCACTTAAAAATCCTGGACCTGAAACAACTCCAGAGACACAAACACTGTAAAGAATACCTAGTATATACTTACTACCGGAAAATCTGCCACACGTGGGACTAGAAATGACAACCTCAACATGGTTTGTTGCTAAATACAGTACCCTCCTGTTCTAACAGCTGACTTGTATAGGTACAGAAATGTACTAAGGGTAAAACCATGCCCTTAGAAAGTAAACGCTGTTGCTATCTACACAGAAACAGCCTCTCCTAATAGGAAACACACTGATGACCGCCCTATCCCACAACCCCGGTACCCCTTACGGTGCCAAGAACTTTTGGTACTGAGCCGTTCAGAAAGCAGCACACATGAGAAAGCCAAATATTTCGGGTACATTCCAACTCTTGTCCATCCCTTAGTTTCGTTTTCAGTAGATTCCCAAGAACCTTCATCCACGGGAGAAACCTGGATTTGGGGGAGGGAATCCCAGGGGAGGGGAGGGGAGCGGTCCACCCCGGGACACATGCACCCCTCCAGGGTCCCCTCTGCGGATCCGCCCAGCTGTCCGGGGGCAGAGTCCCCAGCCCCGGCGCCCAGCTCCTCCGGGCCCCGGAGCCTCCTAGAAGCCCCCGTCGGCCGCAGGTCGAGAACATGCTTCTCAGGCCGGGGAAGGTGCCCGCGCCCTTGCCCGCGGAGCCCCGCCCCGATGCCCGGCCCTGCGCCGTGTCCCGGCGGGGGCGCCGCCGCGCGGTAACAATGGCGGCGGCGGCGCGGCGTGCGGAGCGGAGCTGGAAAGGGAAGCGGGGGACCGGCGCGCACTAGCGGCAGGCCAGCCGCAAGAGAGAGACAGAGAACATATGTGTGCCGCGCGCGGGCCCAGGCCGCCCGCGCCTCGCCTGGGCCTCCGGGCCCGCGCTGACCGCCCTATAAAGACACGAGCGCCGCGCCCGCCGGGCCGGCCCGCCCCAAAAATAAAATATATATAAAAAACCAAAAAGCTGCCTTCCTTCGCCTCCCCTCCTCCTGCCGCCGGCGGGCGGGCTGCGCCCGCTCTCCGCGCTTAGCCCTGCCCGCTCAATATCAAGCCGCGGCGCCTGCCCTCCGTCCTCGACCCGGGCCAGACCAGCACGCGGGCCGGCGGCGGCACCAGGGGCGTCCCGACTCCCGAGCCAGGCCCCAGCGATGGAACGGCTTCTCGCTGGGCGGAGCTGTGCTCGGCCTCTTCTGCTGCCCTCCCTGCCACACCGCATCTGCCCGCCAAGCTGCCAATACCTGCGCCCGAGCCCACCTACACTCAGTGCTGCGCCGGAGCAGCGCGGCCCCGGCGCGCCGCCCGGCCCAGGCCAGCTGCGAGCCGTCGCCGCTGCCGCTGCGGCCCAGCCGGCACCGCAGCAGCCCGAGGAGGGCGCGGGCGCGGGGCCCGGCGCGTGCAGCCTGCACCTCAGCGAGCGCGCCGACTGGCAGTACTCGCAGCGCGAGCTGGACGCAGTCGAGGTCTTCTTCTCGCGCACGGCCCGGGACAACCGGCTCGGCTGCATGTTCGTGCGCTGCGCGCCCTCCAGCCGCTACACGCTGCTCTTCTCGCACGGCAACGCCGTGGACCTGGGCCAGATGTGCAGTTTCTACATCGGCCTCGGCTCGCGCATCAACTGCAACATCTTCTCCTACGACTACTCGGGCTACGGCGTCAGCTCGGGCAAGCCCTCGGAGAAGAACCTCTATGCCGACATCGACGCCGCGTGGCAGGCGCTGCGCACCCGGTGAGTCCGCCGGGTTCTCCAGTCCTGGCTTCCAGCTCTGGGGAGGCGGGGTGGAGGTCTCTTGGGGTCCCTGGGGCGGCCTGCCGGGACAGGGGCCCCTCCTCCGGGACTGCGGGCCAGCAGAGAGCCCCCTGGCCGCCGTAAATTCGCTTTTCTTGTCTCTCCCTGGCCTGCTCCCACCTTTTCCAAAAGCCGCGCCAGCGTTCCGGTTCCTGGAGAGCTCGGACTCAGAGGATTTTTGCCGGCTTTGGCTCGCCTGTGTGCCGCCGGCCTACCGGCTGGGTCTTTTGTGGCTCCGGTCACCGCTAGTGGCAGCGTGTGGGTGCTTAAGTACCAGGCAGAAAAAAACAACTTGGTTTGTGTTTCGTTTGCACGAGCTGAAGTGACCTTGGGCAAGGCACATGGGTTTCTAGACCTCACTTTCCTTCCCTGTAAAGTCAGTGGGTGAGACAGGATGGCCTCTAAAAGACTTTCTGGTTGTAAAGTGCCGGCAGGACAATGTCTGGGCAGCCTTGGAGGCAGCTGGAGGGTCTGGTGGAGCGGGGAGTTTGCCTCCTGGTGGGGCAGAGTAGTGGCACTGTGGGGCAGGAAGTTAGCTGGTAGCTATGGGCCTGGCACCTTCCACACTGCCTCCATAACAGCCCAGGATAAGTTCGAATCTTACAGGGGCTGGGAAATCTCTGACCTTGAATTAGCATTCACAGAAGGACTGAAAAGTGTTTAGGGTGGGCCATCTGTGAGCCAGGCACAAACTGGGGGCATGGTTTAGGGGTTAGACCTGGTTGTTTTATAACAAGCAAACCAAAAACCTGACTTTTATTCAGAATTAGACAAAAGTCTGATACGTGGGCAGGTCAGGTTACCTGTTTGTGCTCCAGTTTGGGTATCTGTGACCTTTCCGACCTGCCTCATAGCAGTGATGGTGAAAATAGCCTGAGGCCATGTCTATGATGAGATTTGATTTCTTCAGATGAAAGAGTCCCCAGAAGAAGTACCCCAGGCATTATTGTCGCCATGGACCCTTATATAGTTTTTATCTAAAACCTGTTTGCTTGGCTTATGCACATCACCAACGTTAATGATCTTTTTTTTTCATTCGTACTCAAGCATATGTTCCTAAGTGACTCCTTGCCTGTCTGGGAAAATGGCTTGTCCAATAGGGAAGTACTTAGTATTTGCTGTATGTTGCATGTTTATGCCTTCCTGAAGTCCTGAAGGGGATGCCCTCATTGGGATTATAGCTTTTCGAAAGTGGCTTAGGTAGATGAGAATGTATCATGTGCAGATGCATTGGGTCAGACTCTGTAAGTAGTTAAAACCCACCTGTTCCAGTAAAGGGTTTCAAAAGTATGTGTCACACACAGTCGATAGCTTGCTAGAATTTGCTGTTGGCAAAGGTATTAAAAATAAGGTTGGCATTAGATCTTTAAAATTTGAAACATGAAAATGCTACCTTGAGTAGATTTTTAAAGAATTTCCATAGAACATTGCTCCTGTGTGTGCGTGTTTGCATTACAGTGAAAGCCTTTCACGCGACTGGCCCTTTGCCCCAAATATACAGGTGTGTCTGTGTTACAGCAGACGTGGAGCGTAGTTATTTCCTGGAGACTTTTTTTTTTTGGTCATATTTAATTGAATTAAGGGGCGTCGTTTTGAATAATGTTGAATTATCTGATGGTGTATCAGTTGAATTAAGGGGAATTGTTTTGGATAATTTTGAATTATCTGATGGTATGTCTAAAGATTGCCCATGATTTATTTAATGTTATACCACAACTCATATCTAAGTTAATTTATTCACCTGTAAAATAGGTTAGAATTTAAAGGCTGCATGCGAAGCTTAGAATTTGAAGGAACCTTACAAATCCTCATGTCTTGTGCTTTTCAAACTGTTTTGACTGTGACCTCACAGTAAAACACATTTTACATTTTCATCAAGCACACATACACGTCTGTATCTACATACCTGAAGCTAATGCTTCACAAAACAATGATTTTTCTATGGGCAACACATGTAGCAGAATATGTTATTTTATTTCACTGTATTTTTTTTTTTTTTTTTGAGACGGAATCTGGCTCAGTCGCCCAGGCAGGAGTGCAGTGACGCCATCTTGGCTCACTGCAAGCTCCGCCTCCCGAGTTCACGCCATTCTCCTGCCTCAACCTCCCGAGTAGCTGGAAATACAGGCGCCTGCCACGACGCCCGCCTAATTTTTTGTGTTTGTAGCAGAGGCAGAGTTTCACCGTGTTAGCCAGGATGGTCTCGATCTCCTGACTTCGTGATCCTCCTGCCTCAGCCTCCCAAAGTGCTGGGATTACAGGTGTGAGCCACCATGACCGGCCTATTTCACTTTTATAAAAAAAGAAAAAAGAATGGTGGTTGTGAATTGCTAAGTTTATTTCCCAACTCATGTATGGACACTGCTCATGTTCACCCAGCTCATCTGACAGGAGGATAGTCTAGCGGCAAATCAGCAGTAGGTCTCTTGACTGACTACCAGTTTAGTACTCTTGCCATGGCACCATTGCTATGGTTGTCATATTTATCAGATTCTTCAAGAGGTGCATTTGTGTGTCTTGGTTATTCTGCTGACTTAGGGGTTACCTAATTCTGAAGCCAGTCAGCCCCTCAACCACTTTCCTGTTGCTGTTCAGTATGATTCTTCTGCTCTAACTTGCCTGGAACATACCCTATTCTCTGTTCTTTTACAGCTTAATTCAGGTCAGTGCATGGCAGGAATGCCTTCCATCCCGTGTACCCATTCTTTTGTTACTGGGTGAGACTCTGTTTTCCACCGGCCATCCCCCATGTCTTCTTTGGGAATCTTTATCTTTCCTGTCCTCCTAGTTAACCATACTCCCCAGGACACTGATTGGACAACTTGCCTTGTTCTGAGTCATCTCCGTCTCTGTACTTAGATTATTCTGCCAGGAGGACTGTAAGGTGCAGTGCCTTGCAGGCCCCAAAGCCCCACACTCAGGACTTTGCTCCACTCTTCTGCTCACACCTAGCCTTTTGTATCTGCTCTTCTCCTGTGCTAGGAACAATGGATCCTGACTGGATCTTAATTGGATTAGGACACTCTTTGTGTTCCCTGTGCACCTGGTACTTGGCCCCTTTGCTTGAGTTATCACAGTGTTGCTATATCTGTTATTTAACTGTATCTCCACTAAATTGAAAGATCTCTGAGGGCAGGGACACTATGTCTTCTCTATTCCTGACAGTTGGCACAGTGTCTTAAAATAATAGGCACTCATTGGTATTTGTTGAGTGAATTGCACATAGTGGGTGCCCCATAAATAAGTGGGGTAAATTTAATTTTTCCTAATTTGGACTCTTACAGGTACTTGGATCTTATTTTATCTTCAGGGTTTAATATCCACAGGTACAACATAGACAAAAAAAGGGCCAGATGTATTGGCTTGAGGCCTGATCCCCTTTGTATTCATTGTATTGGTGTTCTTGTGACACTGAAAGGTCTGTATTGAAGAGAAAAACAATACTAACCTATCCTTTGTATGTCTCTACATCTTTTATCTCACTACCTATCTGTGCCAGCTCCTATGCATGCTAGAGTGAGCTGTCCAGCCCTCGAAACAGATGTAAATACTACCAGTATGCAGACCCCTTATGCTTGGATAAAGACAGTGAATCCCCTCAGATGATGAGTATTAAGATGGGCATGTAATCCAGAGTAAGGGTTTCAGGAGGAAGTAGATTTGGTAAGAAAGGTGGTTGTTGCCATTTGGCCAATAGATGATTATTTTAAACATTTGAAAAGTTACTGAAGAGAGTGTAGCGGAGAGGCAGGGTTTGAAGGAGCCAGGAAGAGTGGCATGAACAATGAGGAGAGCTCATTGAGCATGATGGAGAGCCCCAAGATCAAGACTTGTTTTATGTTTGCATTACTGGTAAGTAGTATAAGTATGTTGTGAATACAAGCAATTGAGGGAATGAATTGAAATTACTTAGACATATCTGTGGAAAGGACACTGAAAATCAGGGTCACCTTATTGGAGCATATTGTCACTTGAGTTGGGGAAGTGAAGTGATTAATCTGTGCAGGAAAGGCTGCCTGTTGGTTAAGGTGGGAGTAGGCAGATTCAGCCTCCTCAACACACATCTTTCCAGGGGATTCTCTTAGGGCTGAGCAGTTTTAGACTGTGTGTGCACAAGTGGCAGCATGACTCAAGAGACAGTGAATCAGACTGATTTGAAACTATAAACCCAAACAAGCAAATAGCCCAAAGAATGAGGTGTAAAGGAGGCAGAGTATTTTAGCTGCAATATTTTAATGGAGAAACAGGAGAGTGAGACCTTTGTAACTCAGTTTGTTATCGGTGTTTGCTGATACCATCCACAGAAGTCGTCTTTGATCCTTCTTTTTGATGCTGGTGACAAAAGCTGTGGAGGAGAGAGGCATTTGGTAATGTAGGCAGAGAAACGATACAGTCAGAGAAAGCAGATGCAGAGAGAAGAAAATAAATAAGACTTTTCAGTGCCTTTAGTACAAAAGGCAAATTACAAGAGACTTAATATTTCATTTATTCCTTCATTTGACCAGTAAACCATTAAACATAGGCTGGGTGTGGTGGCTTATGCCTGAAAACCCAGCAGTTTGGGAGGCCCAGGCAGGAGGATCACTTGAGCCCAGGAGTTCAAGACCAGCCTGGGCAACATAGTTAGGACCCCCATCTCTACAAAAAATTTGTAAAAGTAGCCAGGTATGGTGGTGTGTGCCTGTAGTTCCAGCTACTCAGGAGGCTAAGGTGGGAGGGTTGTCTGAGCCCCAGAGTTTGAGGCTGCAGTGAGCCGTGATTGCGCCACTGCTCTCTAGCCTGGACAACAGAGCGAGACCCGGTCTCAAAAAACAAAACAAACAAAAAACCCCAAACTGTTAAACACACATTTATTTATGCTCTGCTTGTGCCAGACCCTGTACTACATATTCTTGAAGTATCGTTAATCGCAAGCTGTTTCTTTTTGTTGTAAAAGGATGGAATAGATTTCAGAGGCATTTTGAATACGTAACTATGATTTGCTGTTTTATAACTTTTGTGTCGGTGATTCACAGGATCCATAATTGGAAAATCCATGTCACAGCAAAACTGTAGTGGCATCCTCTGAGGTCATGGAACCCTTGAAAAACACCTTCTGTTCGTTGTGAATGGTGTTCATGGCCAGCAGTCCCAGGGTGGAATTCTCCTTGAGTAGCATGTTACTTTCCTGGGCATGTTGAAGTTAATAACCTAACTTCTTTGTTCTCAGCGTTTTCAGAGGGAATACTACGATGCCATTAAGGGAAGAAAGCTTAGAATTTCTGCTTGAGTTTGACTGATTAGGGAACAGGAAAACAGAAATGTGTCAGGCGTGGTGGCTCACACCTGTAATACCAGCACTTTGGGAGGCTGAGGCGGGCGGATCACTTGAGGTCAGGAGTTTGAGACCAGCCTGGCCAACATGGTGAAACCCCATCTCTACTAAAAATACAAAAATTAGCTGGGTGTGGTGGCAGGCGTCTATAATCCCAGCTACTCAAGAGACTGAGGCATGAGAATGGCTTGAACCCGGGAGGCAGAGGTTGCAGTGAGCCGAGATTATGCCACTGCACTCCAGCCTGGGCGACAGAGCAAGACTCCATCTCAAAAAAATAAAAGAGAAAAAAGAAAAACAGAAATGTTATGAATACTGTTTGACCTAAGCGGAAAGCACAGTGATCTTTCTAGAAAGGAAATAGAATGTTGGCTTGCAATTCAAGGCAGCCAGTATGTGAACAGGAAGAATGTAACTCTTAAGAACAGACCTGTTGAAATTGAAGTAGGCACAGTCCATTTTGGGAATCCACTCAGAGCCCTTCTCTTTGGTCCACCTTCAGCCTGTTTCCAAGTGCTCTTTTGCCATACCTGGCTCTTCCGGCTTGCTTCGCTGTGTGGTTCTGCAGGTTTTCTCTCTTTATCAGTACCAGAATCTGAGCTCTCACTCTCCTCTCACCACAATTTTCTTACCCATGGTTCTGTTTTGAGGGGCCTTGCTTTTCCCCGGTAATCCACTTGCAAAAGATGTGGCAGATGACTTCATTTTCTGTGTTAATGGGCAATAACTCCTTAATGTGTTCTTTTCTGAGCACAGTTGTTTTCATTTAGGGCACTCTTAGAGGCTCAGTCTTCTCTAAAATTCAGTCTTAGGTCAGGCACGGTGACACAGCCTCACTGAGACCTCCCTGTAGTCTCAGCTACTGGGAGGCTGAGGTGGAAGGATTGCTTGAGCCCAGGAGTCTCAGACCAGCCTGGGCAACATAGTGAGACCTTGTCTCTACAAAAAATAAATTAGCTGGGCATGGTGGCTCATGCCTGTAATCTCTGACCCTAGGAGTTTGAGACCAGCCTGGGCAACATAGCAAGAACCTGTCTCCAAAAACCAAAATCAAGTCTTAAAACTCTAATGATGCTGTGGCATATTGGTGTAAAAAGCATTTTTTCCCCTGCGAAAGTCACTTAAATCATATGGTCCTGAGATTACTTAGAGCTTCCCTTTAAGGTCATTCCCTACCTTATATTACTGCTTCTATTCCTCATTCTGTCTCCAAATTTAGTAACAATTCTCTTCAGTGTTGATAATCCCACATAAGACTCCAAAATCTGGCTTTAGGAATTGCACTGTTCATTTTGATAGCAGCTTTACCCTCTGTACTGGATTTTGCTTAGGCTTGTGTTGAAACTATAAATCTGCTCTACTTTAAGAAGCCTATGTACAGGAATCCAGAGTCTCAACACATACAGTTAGGAGATTATTATTTGGATAACAGAGTGATTTTTTTGTTAGGGCTGCTTTAAATAATAGGCTTTCTAATTTTATCTAAAAGATGTGATTCAAAAAAGACAAACAAAACCTTTTGGACTAGGAAAATTAGTTCTGACTCTAGCACTCCCACTAATTCACTATGTCAGTTCTGCGCAGCTGTAACAGAAGACCTGCGAGTGGGTAGTTTATAAAGAAAGAGGTTTCTTTCCCAATTTCTGGAGGCTGGGAAATGCAAGATCCAGGCACTTGCATGTTTGGTGTCTGATGATGACTACTCTGCTTCCTGGCTGGCTTCTTGAACCAAAGGCGGGAGGAAGGCTCTTGCTCAAAGCCTTCCTCCAAAAAAGCCAAAGGACAAGCAAGGGAGGGGAGAGAGGCGCAGACTCCCTCTTTGATAAAGAAGCTTCTCTGAGATAAGGCATTATCTGTTCATAAGAGTGGAGTCCACATGGCCTGATCACCCATTAAGGGTCCCACCTCTTAATCCAGTTACCATGGCAATTAAATTTCAACATCAGTTTGGGAGGGCACAAGCATTCAAACCATAGCAGCCCTCTTAAACAAGACACTTCACACTTTTGGGCTTCACATTCCACTGTTTCAAACCTGGAACAATAAAATGTCATCTAGCTGCATGACTTCTGAGGTGTCTTCTGGTAAGTCTATGTTTTGTGACTTTTAGGGAAAGCACCTAATGTTTTTGAATTTGCTTTTTCTTGACTACATTGGGAAATACGGTGGATTCACTCTGGTGCAGTGGATCTCTACATTAGCTGTACTTTAGAATCTCCTAGGTAGATTTTTTTTTAAGTGTGCAGTCTATGTATATGAGTGTGTGTGTGTACACACACAGCCAGAGTTGAGACACACTAGCCTAGAAATGTCCAAGAGCCAGCGAGTATATTAAGATCAGCCCCGATTATAATTTGTTAAGGGTTGAAAAAATGGAATGTTAGAAAAGATTTTTTACACATTTATATACAACTATCCTCCCTTACCTGTGGGGGATACATTCCAAGACCCCCAGTGGATGCCTGAGCCTTGGAGAGTACCAAATCTGGTATACATTATGTTTTTTCCTATACATACATATCTACAATAAAGTTTAATTTACAAAGTAGGCACAGTAAGAGATTATCAGTAATAGGTAATAATAAAATAGAACAATTATACCAATACACTATAATTAAAGTTAAGTGAATGTGATCTCTGTCTCACAGGATATCTTGTTCTGTACCGTGGATAGCTGAAACTGTGGAAAGCAAAGCAGTGGATGAGGGGAGAGTGCTGTAGATGGTTTCAGATACAGATCTTTGGTAGCCAGGAACCCACTAGAGTAAACCATATGAAGGGGCAGTCGTTGAAAAGAAATCATCACATTCATATTTACAAGATTTCAGGGAGCCTGAAGCTCCTGCCCCGTTCCTCTCTCTCTCTCCAGCTGCCTCTCTCTGGGGTTGGCTCCTCTCACCTCCTGTCCACGTGCCTGTCCCATTGCTCTTTCTACACTCAAGCCTTTTCCCTCATTCACACTCGCTGCACATCACTGAGGCCCACCCCACCTAGCTTTGCTCTGACCTGGCTGCCTGCAGCTGGTCTCCTTCATGCGCTCAGTTCCCATCCTTGCTTTATCTGGTTGTACCCCCAGGTTAGTGAGGACTGGTGCTAAATCATTGTAAGAAATGCAGCCACCTCCTTGGAGCCTGCAGGAGGGTGCAGTCCTGAGAGATGGGGGCTGTGGCTGGGTAAGCATGTGGACACCCCAGGATGCTGTCACTTCTGTGCCTCCTGAGTCAGGCTCCTGCCCCTCCTCTAGTTGTGGATGGAGGGTTGCATGGAATTGTCACTGCTCTCCACTGAGCTCCCTGTGTGACACAGAGCTCAGTCTGACAAGAGATCATCGACCTTGAAGAATAGACTACAATTAATTCCTTAAACCAGGTCAGTAGAGTGGTGACGTCATTGCCTTTTTGAGACCACTTGTGTGTGGATGCCCATTGCAAGCCTGGAAGTGAAAGGCTATGGAAAAATAGGTCTGTTCCCTTTTGTTGCCTCTGCTGTCTCCTGTCCTGCAGCTGACACACCATCCACCATGGGGCTCTGGGACTGCTGATGAGAAGTGATCTGTGGTGCAGACATAATTCTGAACAGCCTGTGGGGCAGCAGAGGTCAGGCCAGGCATCAGGTGAAGAAGGCAGGAGAAAAGAGGCAAGAGAGGGAAGATGGCCAAAACTTGATGGTGCCAGCGGACTTCTATGTGTCTTGGGTTGGAGGTTCCTGGCGTGAAATGGTTTAATGATTTAATTCTTCATTTAGAGGGTTTACAACTGGAACTGATTCTGGGTCTTATGTCAGAGTCACATGGGCAAGGTTGTCTCAAGGGTAACCTGGGGAGAAATGTTCCCTGCAGTTCTGAGCTCCTTATGATTTGTGTGTGTGTGTGTGTGGTTATGAGCATAGATTTTAGAGTTCAACAGACCTGATTTTAGGTCCTGCCTGTGATTAGCGGCTTGACCTCAGGCAAGTTTTCTGCCATTTGGAGCCTCAGTTAAAATGATGATGATGGTTACAATAGCTGCAACCACCTTGTCAGGTGCTTAACACAGTGCTTTCCACATAGTAAGAGGATGGTGTCGTTTAGGATTATTGATAAAATTGTTAGAGCTATAATAACCAAATGTCCAGATCATGCTGAAAACTAGGTGCTTAGATCAGAAGGAGTGTTAAAGAAATTGCTTCTTGTCCCACTTTGTGTAGATACAAATACCCAGGTCAAGCCTAGCTTGGTGGGTGTGGAAGTGGAGGAACAGTAAAGGTGTTTTAGTTTTATTTGTAGCTAAGGGGAAAGTCTCTTTGGAATTGTGGCCTCAAGAACTTTGGAGAGTAGTATGCATTAGTATTTTAAATCTGATAGCATTTCAATCTACCTAGGTGTTTATATCCCCTAGGGAGATCTTTAAAGGCAAGGAAACCCTACCTGTAATCCAACACCTACAGTTACTTTGCAAACCATTTCTGGTTTGCTCCCTCCACTTTGCAGTTCCGGGGCTTAGCTTTATGGAGCTGGGCAGGAATCAGAGACTTCTCTAAGCAGAGTTAGGGATGGCAAAGACCAGAAGGCAAAAGCTTGTATTGTGTGTACCATTCAAGATGTTCTGGTTGCTCTTTACTTACAGGATGATCCTCAATAGATAGAGTTAACCTTCCCTTTTCCTAGTTGGCCAGGGGACCTGAACAGCAAGCTTCCTTTTAAAATATGAATGCTCCCATAATGCCTTGCGCCTCAGATTCATGTGGCGTTTTCATAGCTCTGTGTAATGGAGCTCATTGATAACTCCCACATTATTGATTCACTTAAGAGTGTTAAAGGACCATGGCTCCATGGTGAAATTGGAAACCTCTGTTTTCCAGGAAGTCTAGGTCATTCAGATTCAGTGCTCAGACAAATAGTTAACCATTGTACGTCAATTACTTGCCGAATGGCGGAGAGGAGCCTAACCTCAAGCTTACTTGTTAACAGAGCACTGTTTAAATTTCCAAAGGAAAAATGAGCAAAGAGAACCACCAGTACTGATGATTAGTTTGCTCCTTCACTTTACATTTTTTAATGGTTACAGTGAAATCTGGGCAGTTACTTTGGGGGAAAAATGTAAAGGAGCCTGTGTTCAGAATATATCCACAAAAAGTGAGTTTCCAGATGTTAAATATAAATCTACTAGCTGAAATCTCCTTGATTATGATTGATAATCAGATGAGAATTCTTACCCAATCTCAGACTGTTTTTAGAGATTGTCATGGACATAACTAAACCCTGTGCAGGGATGATTATATGGCCTGCAAAGGTCTATGATACCAGAACATGATTTTTGTGGGCTGATCTCACTTAAATAATTTGATTTATCCATATTGTCAGAAATAACTCAAGGGTATTTCAGTTTCTCTAGTTTTTATTGTTGTCGTGACGTTTAACTATCACCGTTGTCCTTATAATGTGTAAACTTTATACTATTTTAATTTTAATATAACTATTAGGAAAGGATGATTTGCATGCTAATCACTTTGAAGCTTGTTTTGTAGTGTACAACTAGACTGGATAAAATAAGTACGTTAAAAAATGAAAATGCCATTGTAGAGGCCAAGGGAAAACTTCTTTGTGTGCTGAAGGTTTGCTGAAAACCACTTGATAAAAAGCAGATTAATTGGAGAAATGGCATATAAATCTGTGTGCACAGGGGAAAAAATACAGAATGCCCAATATCCTGAGGGGGTGCATATTCTTATATGCCCTACTTCTTAGGGGAAAGGGAAGTGGGAAAGTGTGGATGATTTTGAGGGATGGTAAATGATTTTTAGGGGAATTTAATGGACTTGAAGAACATACAGTGGCCTGAGATAAAGTCTGTTGGATCCGCAGGGCAGACAGCGGTTTGTGACAAAAGTCTGTCTAGGTGTGTTGACAGACTGCAGTCTTTCTTCCTGCAGTAGTGCGGTAGGAGTTCAGTTAATAAAAACTTACAGAAGGCACCAGAAGTCATTGTTTTCTTCTTTGGTGGATCTAGATCAGGGGTGGCCAATCTTTTGGCTTCCCTGGGCCACACTGGAAGAAGAATTGTCTTGGGCCACACATGAAATATACTAATACTCGCGATAGCTGATGAGCCCCCCCACAAAAAAGCGCAAAAAATCTCACAATGTTTTAAGAAAGTTTACGAATTTATGTTGGGCCACATCATCCAGAGCCATCCTGGGCCGAGGGTTGGACAAGCGTAATCTAGACTTATGGCTGATAAGGGAACTTTAGAGAACAACTTCATGCTGTGGTTTGGGAGGGTCAGAGTTTTGGTGGGGAGGGGCAGAGAGGTTTCCTGAGGCTTCTGCAGCTCAGCCTGTCAAAGTACTGTATTTGGGGATATCCATTTTTGAGCCCCAACATCATCATATATTTAATTGGAGTAAATTAGTTTTGTCTACTAAAATTCCAAGAAAACCGTAAAAGCCTAAGAAGGTATTAAACTAAAAATATACATGGTTTCCAATTCCTGTTTCCATCCCTGAAGCTCAGTGGGAGCTTGCAGTGCAAGGGTTCCAGCTGCCTCTGGCTGCGCCCACGGGACAGTCCTTCCACGCCTGGGCCCCGGGCACTGTCAGCACAGCTCTTCATGCTTCTCACACTCTCTTCCTTTTATCCAGGCTCCAAGTCACAGAGTCCTCTGTGGTCCCTTTTTCTCTTCTTCATCTGAATATCTGGTCAGCCACACGTTTCTGTTATTATTTCCTCTGTTTTCCTTATCCTCCTTTTTTTATTCTAGGCTCTTGATAGCTTGTCCTGGAATTACTATACTAGCCCATTCTCCCCACCTCACATTCTTCTCTATTTTTTGTTTTGTTTTGTTGTTTTTTTCAGCAGAGTCTTGCTCTGTCGCCCAGGCTGGAGAGCAATGGCGTGATCTCAGTTCACTGCAGCCTCTGCCTCCTGGGTTCTAGTGATTCTCATGCCTCAGCCTCCTGAGTAGCTGGGATCACAGGCATGTGCCACCACGCCCAGCTAATTTTTGTATTTTTAGTAGAGACAGCATTTCGCCATGTTGACCAGACTGGTCTTGAAATCCTAAGCTCAAGCAATCATCTCGCCTCAACCTCCCAAAGTGCTGGGATTACAGGTGTGAATTGTCCATATGTTTTGTGAGTTAAGCCTGAATTCTCCAGTATGGGGGCAGGCTTAACTCTGCATGGTCAGCTTCACTCACTCCTTCCTCTCAGGCACCCGGACCAGTGCAGCCTGGTGGGTAATGGGTGCTCATTGGATATTTGTTGAGTAAATAAATAAGTAAGTTGGTAATAACAGAGTTCACAAACTTTAGTGTACGAATTACTGGGAGGCCTTGTTAAAATAGATGCCAGACCCCATCCTCAAAGACTCTGAGGGAACAGTTGTGGAGCAGGCCCAGATACAATCATTTTTAAACTGCAGGCCTGCTAGGGAGGGTGGGTTGTCTGTATTTTAGGAACCTGGGGACATGAAGTTCCTGAGGGAGGCACTTGGAGACCCCACATAGTGACCATGCTTGTAAAATACTACCTGCTCCTTGGAAGTTTCTGCGAATCTCCTTTGCCGGAGCAGGAATAGTCATTGGGCAACTTGCAGTTTGTATTATACCAGGGGTTTCGAAAATTTTTTAGCAGTAAATGTATACTTTTATAAATATATGTATATATTATAAATATAAATATATAGATTTTTAAAAAACGCTATTGGAGCCCAGTGTGGTAGCTCATGCCTGTAATCCCAGCACTTTGGGAGGCTGAGGCAGAGAGACCACTTGAGGTCAGGAGTTTGAGACCAGCCTGGCCAACATGGTGAAACCCCATCTCTACCCAAAATACGAAGATTAGCCAGGTGTGGTAGCACACGCCTGGGTAGCACACGCCTGTAGTCCCAGCTACTTGGGAGGCTGAGGCACGAAAATCGCTTGAACCCAGGAGGCGGATGTTGCAGTGAGCTGGGATTACGCCACTGCACTTCAGCCTGGGCGACAAAGCGAGACTCTGTCTCAAAAAAAAAAAAAGATAAAATAAAAAAGCTACTGGTAGCTGTTGGCCTCCAGGATATAGTTGCATACTCCTCGGAGACTCGCACATCTAGATCACCATTTTCTTTACCCCTGGATCTCCTGCTTTCATCCCGTGTAGTGTGGATATCCTGGGCTGTTGAGAGCCTGTTGAGCAGCCCTACCTCACAGTTCCCGGCCTCTCTCTCATTGTTCTCCTCCTCCACCCTGCACAACTCTGCAGCAACCCACACCTGTGGCCACATCTTGTACCTTGTGATCACCTGGAATGCTCTGCTTCCAAGATTTTGAATTCTGAAATACTCCTTTCTGACGTACCTCATATCCTGTTGGATTTGCGTGTTTAACAAATGTATTCAGTGTCCACTGTGGGCCAGGCTTTCTTCCAGAACAAAACAAACAAAACCCCTGCTCTTGTGAAGCTTTGTTTCACAAGTGCCCATGAAAAACAGTAATCATAATGATTATGTGAATGATGGTTTATTATTCAAATCTGATAAGTGCTAGAGGAAAACACAGAACAGGGCAAGGGGATTGGATTGGGGCAAGAGACTGGATGGGTTGGTTGCAACTTTTAAAGGGTGATTAGGATATGCTTCATTCAGAAAATGACACGTAGCCCAAAGCAATGAGGGATTAGCTATGTGCAGAAATGGGCTGAGGGACCAGGGTCCTAAGATGGGACATGGTTGGCAGATGTAGAGATCATCGAGGAAGCCAGGGGGGGCTACAGCAGGGCAAGTAAGGGGTGCAGGACTAAGAGGAGTAGTAGGAGATGAGGGCTGAGAGTAATTGGGGAGGGGCGAGGGAATTGGTCAAATAGGGCCTTGCAGACCATTGCAGGGACTTTGGCTTTGACAGCAGGAAATGGGAGCCATTGGAGGGTTTTGGGTGGAGATGCGACATGATTTGACTTAGGTTTCAGAAGGATCATTCTGTGTTAATGACAAATTGGAGGAGCTGATATGTCAAGGGAGGAAGGCAAGAGACCAATTAGGATTCAAATGCAGTAGTTTAGATGAGAGATGCTGGTGGCTTGGACCAGAGTGTTAGCAACAGTGGTGGTGAGATTTTGGATGTATTTTAAAGGCAGAACCAACAACAGTATTTGCTGATGCAGAGTGGGGAAGGGGAGTGTCAAGGATAACGCCAAGGATTTTGGCTTGAGAAACAGGAAAACTAGAAACTGAGACTGATTTTTTTTTTTTCTTTCAGTTTTATTAACTTTTTTCTTTTTGTGGAGATGGAGTCTCACTGTGTTGTCAAGGCTGGAACTCCTGGACTCAAGCAATCTTCCTGCCTCTGCCTCTGCCTCCCTAAGTGCTGGGATTACAGGCATGAGCCACCGCGCCTGGCAGAATTGCTGTTGATTGAGATGGGGAGGGCTGTGAGTGGCTCAGAATTGTGGTGCAGGGCATAGATCAGGAGTATTGTTGAGCTGGAGGTGCTCATCAGACCTTTAAATGGAGATGTAGAGTAAGCAATAGAATATAAGTCTGGAGTTCAGGAGTGAGGTCTGGGCTAGAAATAAATTTGGGAATTCTCCCTTCAGAGAAGGAAAGGCAGTTAAGCCAAAAACAAACCTGAAAGAATTGGCAGTTTTTCCTGGGGTAGACCTACCTCTGCTTCTGTGCCAAAATCACCCTGTAGGCGCTCTGCTCATCTGGCTTCTTAGCATCTTTGATCAGTGGTGGCCTTTAAAAGAACCCAGTGTTGAGGATCAGATGCTTGCATGAATCACTGAATGACAGGTGTCTCTCTGTAGGAGAGAGCATCCTGATATCAGATTGTGACATCAGGTTGTGGGTTGTGGCTCTTTGGTCACTATCTGTGGCTGGAGGGTGATTGCTGATTTCCTCTGAGATTTCTTTCCAGCACCCAGAAGAGCAGCAGGACAGCTCCATGCTTTCTGTAGCAACCCCAGGCAGCCGGCGGGTGATTTCCCATAGGAGGTTCTATGCACTGCAGTTTTGCCAGAGGTCTTGTCATTACTGCATGCTTCCTGGCTTCCACTAGATTATTTCCCAAAAAAAAAAAAAAAAAAAAACCCTTCCTGCTGACTCCGTGTGGACTAGTGTTTCTTGATTTGTAAAATGTGAGAGAACCATAATTACTTTGGCAGGATTAAGTGTGGTGAAGATTACAGTTTTAATTTGCATAATGCCTGCTGCCTGTCTGTTTCCCTGTATTTCCTCTCTGAACTGAAAATGGGACCAGTTTCTTGGGGACTTTTACAGGCATTGGATCTCCTGAAACCTGTTCTTGTATTATTTCTGAGTTATCTTCTTATTTACATTTGCTAAAGAACTGCAAAGCTAACTAACACACCAAACAATTGGAGTCTGTATTTCTCAGGACTTGTCCCTTCATTTGCAACTCTTTTCTGAAAAGTTCTAGGTAGAATGAAAGACTGTTGCCTGTATATTTATGAAGGAAGAAAAATGCCATAGCCTTTCTTTGCTCTTTACCTGCTTTTCTGCAGTCATCAGATGCTGGTATCCATTAGCCCTCCTGCACCATTCATCTCTCTCCCTTGCCAGCAAGACAGACTTCCCATTCTCTGCCCCCATAGTTCTAAGATTATGCCTTTGTTCTAGCCCTTATCCCCTGGTCCTTTGGTTACTGATGACTGTACCTGACTCCTCTGTTGGAATGTGATCTCCTTGAGGACAGAGGTAGTGTCTAACTCTTCAGACAGCCCAGTACAATAGTTCTTCCGTCGAAGGACTGGGTAGAATCACTGTAAGACGTAGGATTTGTATTGAGAGCTCTTTCTTTTCAGGTTCAGGATGTGGGGCCTTCATCTTGGAATGGAGGCATCAGTCAGGTGGCTGGTGCAGCCCCAGCTTCCTGCTGAGGTTCCTCTCTAGGCATGGGTGTGAATGTGTAGCCCAGCCAAGGAGGGGTAGAAGGAGCCATCTGGGCCCAGGAAATAGCCTGCCATCGATCCTTCAATTGCCTGGACTTCTGTATAGAAGACAAAGCTTATTTTCATAAGAGCAGCCTCACCTGTCTGTGGGTGAGGTCCAGGAAGAGTAATAGACCTGAGTAATAGTGCTCAGAGGAGAAAGGGAATGTTTACTCTTCTTGTCGTGTGTTGGGGAGGAATGTGTCCATCTGTTAGTGTAGTACAGCCCTCCATATGTGGATTGACAGCTATCTCATTCTAATATGTTTTCATAATACTTGGGAAAAGTGACTGTGGTTGTTATGACTGAAGGATATGCCTATACTTGAAGTGTCACTTTTTAATGAAAATAATACAGAATTCAAACAATTTTTTTCTAAATCTATAGTTTTATTGACTGCTTATCTATCGGCTTCATCTCCTCGGATCCATGAGACCTGTGCATTTGCTGTCTTTTTGTTACTTTGCCATGTTGTTTATTGAAAACAAAACAAAACTTCATAATGGAAAACTCTCAAATCGTATACAATGTATGGAAAATATTAACATAAATTCCATGGCGGTCTCATCACCTGCAGCAACTATTAACCTTCCGCCATTCTTACAACATCTACAGTTCCACTCACCACCCGCAGTCTATTATTACTACTTTGTAAGTCTTTTTTTTTTTTTTTTTAAGGAAAAATGCGCATGCATTCAAATGCACAAATCATAGCTCTCTAACTTCCCAGCAGTGTCTTCTTGCCACCTACAGCAGCTCTCAGGCACAGTGATGAGCCAGCTGCAGAGCCAGGCTCTCCTTGGTGTGCCGTGGTAACAGTGTCCTGCCGTTTTTGGGATATGGATTGCACTATGAGAGTAGAGTTAAGGAAGGTTGTGGATAAATTTAATACTAAATAGTTACCAAAGTAAAGCCACTGAGGTCTTGGTCTTTTTTTTTTTTCCCCAAAATCAGTCTTAGAAAGGAAAATGGAAAGAAAGATAGGGAACTCCAGGAGTGTGTCCCATTTATCCAGAATTAGTGGTATGCTGTAAACAGAGCACTGGTCTGGAGCTGGGAGAACAATGGCTTTCATTAACATTGAGGTACAGGCTGGGTGCACTGGCTCATGCCTGTAATCCTAGCACTTTGGGAGGCCGAGGTGGGTGGATCATGAGGTCAGGAGTTTGAGACCAGCCTGGCCAACATAGTGAAACTCCGTCTCTGCTAAAAATACAAAAAATTAGCCGAGCGTGGTGGCAGGTGCCTGTAATCCCAGCTACTCAGGAGGCTGAGGCAGGAGACTGGCTTGAACCCGGGAGTGGAGGTTGCAGTGAGCAGAGATCGCGCCATTGTACTCCAGCCTGAGTGACAGAGCAAGACTCCCTCTCAAAAAAACAAAACAAAACAAAAAAACATTGAGGTACACAGCTGTGTGGCCTGGATAGTTTTATAGTATCTTGGGTCTCATTGTCTCCATACACACACACACATATATTTATTTATTTATTATTTTTCTTTTTTGAGACATGGTCTTGCTCTGTCACCCAGGCTGGAGTGCAGTGGCACAGTCATGGCTCATCACACCCGTGACCTCCTGGGCTCGGGTGATCCTCCCACCTCAGCCTCCTGAGTAGCTGGGACTACACGTGTGGGCACCACACCTGGCTAATTTTTGTATTTTTTGTAGAGAAGAGATTTTTGCCATTTTGTCCAGGCTGGTCTTTTAACTTCTGGGCTCAAGCAGTCTGCTTACCTCGGCCTCCCAAAGTGGTAGGATTACAGGCATGAGTTATCATGCCCAGCCTGTCTCCATTTATAAAGTAGGCAGTTTGCATTAGATTGTAGTTCTGGTGTAACCAGCACTCCTTGAACGTCTATTTTATGCTAAGCACATTTCACATATTACGTAATTTTAATCATCACCTATCTGTGAGGTACAAACTGTTGTCTCCATTTCACAGATGCAGAAACTTGGGACCTGGATAGATGATATGTGGCAGGTCATACCACGTTAAAAGGCGAGCCAGGATTTGAACCCAGGCAGCCTGACCCTGGAGCCCATGCTCTAAAATTAGAAAATATTCACTACATGCATAGTCTTCCAAGGTGGCAGGGGTGGACATCTAGAAAATGCTCAAGACCTACATTAGGGGTACAGAAAGACGACACCAGAACTTTTATTTTGTCTTAATATTTATTATTTTTCATTGTTTTTTATGTGTTTTCAATTTCCGTAGATTTTGTAGTGTTTTAAAACACACACATGCAGACACACACAAATCAGGAGGACATGCTCTGATTTTATGAAAAGGATGCATGACTAAAAGTTTAGACACCAGTGTTCTCAGTTCATAGTGTTAATATATTTTGGATTTCTTTTCTCAAAAATACAGTATCTGAGCATGACAATAAATTAAAATGCTTTGAAATTGCAGTCTTTCAACAAATCGAATGCTTGATACACGTCAGGTGTTGGGCTTAAGTGCTAGGTATAATATTCTGCCGTAAAAAAAAAAAAAAAAATACACAGTTTGCATTTTAAAAGATTACTTTATATACCCCTAGAGAGGTTTTCCCCTCATGGAATTCTATATTGTCTGTTTGCTGATGACATAAAATTTCTCCTGAGTCTTTGGAAATCAATTGAAAGGAAGGAAAGAATTGCAATGGCCATTCAGATTCCTCTCACCATTTGGATTGGGTGGTTCTGACTGCTTTACCATTTTTTATTGTTGATTCTGTTCAGAGGAAGATGGCTGAGGATTAGTAAACAGAAACCTGGATAACTGTAGGTGGGCCTGGGTTAAGAACAAGGACAGTAGAGCCAGACCACCTGGGTTTGAATCCTGCCTGCACTGTTTAATCTCTGTGCCTCAGTTTCCTCTTCTGTAAAGCGGGGAAATGATAATTGTGAATATAGTAGGATTGTTATTTATAGTAAATGAGTGAGTGTTTGCAAAGGGCTTACATGTAAGTTGGATAGAATACATTTTTAAAAAACTGAAAGGAATGGGGGAAAGATATAAATGAATTTATAGTAGTAGACAGCTTTCAAAGATTTGAAGAATAGCATCCCACCTATTTCTAAATGGGTTTGTGATCTTCAAAGCGCTTTCACATACACTCTCTTGGTTCCTAAGAACGGTTCTGTGCTGCCCACATGGCTGTTAACTAGTGAGTGCAAGGTTTCGATGTATTTCTTTTGACTTCTACATGTTTTCAGTGTGCAGTTGCCTGGATTAACTTGTTGCCATTAGTAGTCGTTTTTGTCATTTGCTTTGTAATGCTTATGTCAGTCTAAATAAAGCCATGTATCCAGTCTAGCAACAGTCTTTCCCTATTTGTCCTTAACAAAAATTTAGAGCAATTCAATTTTATTTCTTATAGTCTGCTTATGGACATTACTGTAATTGTTTCCTTGAGCCATGAAAAACTGTATTAAATTATCTGGAGCAACATTTTATTCCTGATTATTTAAACAAGGACCAGTTTTTCCTACTGACTTGCATCTTGTTAGACAGGGAGTCAGAATCTTTAAAAGTCAGTCTGATGTGTTTATGGAGTCTCTGCAACGTGCCTAACTCTAAGACCTAGAGAAGGGGGTTCTTATCTTCCAAGAGCTTGGCTTATCATTGCAGGTGGTTTCCTGGAGATGTGCATACTCCAGGGATAAAGGATGTTGATTATAACTAGCTGCTCAGGAGCCTGGTCCTTGGCAGTTCTCAGTAAAGGCTCTTTGACCTAATCCCAGACTAAGCTCCGACATGCTTCTGTCTCCAGACCACAGGGACGGCCACTGAAGACAAGCCCTGTCATCTTGTTGGAAACGTCTCTGCTTCATGTGTTCTTGGTAGTCTGTAGGTCCCCCACAATTTCTACAAAGTAAGAAGGTCCCTTTAACCCTAAAATGAGAGGGCCCTGGCAACAGAAGAACTACAGTTGTGTCCAGAGCCTCTGTAGGTTTCTTGGTAGATTGGATCTCTAGTGTAAGATGCCATTAATAAAGGAAATCATCTTAAATCCCTCCCCTCTCTTTTCACTCCATTGAAGTTTAGTCTTCTTGAATTATAGCCAGATAGATGAAGGGGCATGGTCTCTGCTTACTTATGTTGTGTCCTGTAAAAACCATTATATTTATGAGTGGATTATAAGGTTTTAGCCCCTCTATTGCTGGGGAAACCATTATAGTATACAGTCAGATGATCCTCGGAAGGGACAGTAGAGTTGAGGTAATCCAGTGGATCCCTCATGCCAGTGCATGGTGCAGGAAGACATTTTTACTTATCCACAGCAAAATAGGAAAAACGAAAACAGTGGTAGATCCTTGAAGCCAAATCTATTTAGCAGGTCCAGTATTGTGAAATTTTGCCTCTCCTGCTTTTGTTCTTCAAGTAGTCTTTAAAAGTATTTTATTTGGCAACCCAAATCATTTGTCTGTTTTTACTGGAGGGGGGACGAGAGGGGCAGTTTGCAAGTATATGAAATCTAGAAGTATAGGAGCTACTCATTTAGTCTAGCTCATACTTGATTCAAGACTTTTTAAGTTCTTTTTTAAAAAAATGCTAATGTCAAGTGCAAAATTTGATTGTAATCTTAGGTTCTTGATATAGTTTCATAGCCTGTTAGCAATTTACATTTGTTTAGCTTTTGTGTTTATTTGAATAATGTAATAAATAAAACTCATTTCTAGGGAAATAATAATTTACCTCTAACCATATGGTCCCTGTCTTGCTTCCTCCTTTCTCCTGCAAATCCCTCCAATTCCCAGGTGGCTAGACACCTGAATCCTGAATTTATCTTTGTCAGTAATTTTTTAATATTATTAATCATTATTTAGTCTCAATAAATGTTGTTGGAATGCATTAACTGAATAAATCAACTGAATTAACATTTGAATATCAACAATTGAATCCTTCTAGGAAGAACAGTGTTTTCTCCTAAGTTCTGGTCTTTTAATTTTCTCTACAGTCCTAATTCTCTGTTGTCATTCCACTTTACATCCTGTCAGATATTTGGAAACTGCTGGTTAGTAAGCTCCATGAGGGCAGAGGTGGCGTCTTGTTCATATTTGAATTCCCTACAGAACCTAACATGAAGTAGAGCCTCAATACATCCTGGGTGAAGTAGATTAAATTATTCTCTTACCTAATCATTTCTTTTGCAGCCTGAATATTCCCAGTTCTCTTGACCATTCTTTGTATAAGGTGTTTCCAAATTCTTCACCATCCCTGTTCTTCTCTCTGAACACATCCCTATTGAGCAGAATTTCTGAGACAGGCTTATAGTTCAGGTGTGGTCTGACGAGGGGCAGTGCAGTGGATCTGTTCCCCCATGACCTCATCTCGCCAGTTAATAAGACTTAAAAATGAGCAAACAGCCTACTATTATCTGAAAAGCATTTCTGAAAATGTTGCTTTGAGCAGGATGATAGACTTGTTATAGGGAAGATTCCATTCATTGAAAGCTTACTTAAAAATATTTCCCTAGTTATGTTTTATTTTTATTAATAGTTTTTTAAATGACATTTATTTCTAGTTTTTCACACATGTGCTTTACATGTTCTTGTTTTCCTTTACAATTGAACATGCATGCACTCTATCAGCCAGAGGCTAGTGAGCATTTGATGGGAGCCAAAAAAATAAAAAATCAGCGTTCTGGCATAGCTGATACTTTTCATCTTTGCCTCATCCGTATTAAGTTTGAGTCTTGTGCTTATTATTAATTTGAGCACTTTAATTTTTTCTATTTTCCACTCATAAAATTATAAAAAAAGGTTTTTTTTTTTTTTTTTTTTTTTTTTTGAGACAGACTTTCAATTTGTTGTGCGGGCTGGAGTACAGTGGCGTGATTCTCAGCTCACTGCAACCTCTGCTTCCCAGGTTCAAGCGATTCTCATGCCTCAGCCACCTGAGTAGCTGGGTTTACAGGTGCACACCACCAAGCCTGGCTAATTTTTGTATTTTTAGTAATTTCATCCTGTTAGCCAGGCTGGTCTTGAACTCCTGACCTCAAGTGATCCACCTGCCTTGGCCTCCCAAAGTGCTGGGATTATAGGCGTGAGCCATTGTGCCCAGCTGCAAAATGCATTTTAACAGTGGTTTTAAAATCTTTATTTGGCAATCTTTATTTTTAAAAATTGGAACCATTTTTCTTCAAAAGTTGAATTAGGATTGAACCAGAGTAGGAAGCCCAACCTTCTCCCCAGACTAGGTTCCTGAGGAGCTTAAGATGCTCTGAAACAAAATTTGAAAATGGTTACAATAAAATATTCACATGATTTCACAAGTACTGCTGAGTAAGTATGCTGCTGCTCGCCTAACTGAACTACTAGCTGGTAGGCCCATCATTGTGGAATACAGAGGTCTGTCTGGGGAGTCTCTCTGAACCTGTTCCAGTTCAGGCAGACTGCCTGATTATTGAAAAATAAATAAATAAATAATTAAATAAAAACAAAACAGAAGCCCACTTGAGTTGTCAGGAAGGTAGTTTAGATTAGGACCATAGGATTGTTTGAGATTTGAACATTGCCTGTGTAAGCTTTTCTAACAGTCCCATGCTTTTGGTCAATTATAAGCTCCTCCCTCAGAAATGTTTCCCCCTGTAGACTATTGCCAAACCAGGCCTCTAACTTGTAGTTTATCTTTTTTTTTAAGCTGGCTTTGAAGATTTTAAAATATTTATCTATATTAAATGTCTTCTTGTAATTTTATTTTATTTTTAAATTTTATTTATTTATTTATTTTTGAGGTAGAGTCTCACTCTGTTGCCTAGGCTGGAGCACAGTAGCACAATCTCGGCTCACTGCAACCTTTGCTTCCCGAGTTCAAGTGATTCTCCTGCCTCAGCCTCCGGAGTAGGTGGGATTACAAGCATGTGCCAGCCACCATGCCTGGCTAATTTTTATATTTTTTAGTAGAGACGAGGTTTCACCATATTGGCCAGGTTAGTCTTGAATTCCTGACCTCAAGTGATCCTCCCACCTCAGCCTCCCAAAGTACTGGGATTACAGGTGTGAGCCACTGTGCACAGCCACTTCTTGTAATTTTAAACCCCACGCTTTGCCCATCAATATCTCCTTGCCACTGACCTTATTAATATTCAGTCTTGGTTTTTAGATCAGATTCTTAAATGTAATTACTGCAAATTAGCATCTGGTGACTTGGAGGACTGCAGCATCATTCCAACAGAGTGGCGTCATTTTGCTGCAGCTGAAGAGACAGGTTGATTTGTGAAGGGCAGAGTAAGGTAGAGGAGAGATATAATAACTTTGTGTAACTTTGTCAGTCAGTCAGAATAATGCCTGCATTTCATGTCCTCATACAGTGATGACAGCAACATACAAGGTAGTAACTCCCTCTTCAATTTTTTTTAAAGGAGGAATGCCTTTAGGGTATTAATGGAGAATATGCCATCATAAGTACAGTAAGATGTGTTGTTATGTACTAAGATATACCAGCCTTCCAGTGAGAAGGCTTTGTAATCAATGACATGAGTAGCATTTTAATGATAACATTCAATGTTTCTACTTAAATAATATATGCAGACGATGTAACAAGTCAAACTGAAAAGATTATGATGAAAAGCAAGAGCCACCCCTCCTTCCTCTTGACTCCTAATACCCAGGAACAACTTTAAGACAGTTATTTGTTGACTTTCTGCTAAGAAGTGAGAATTTTTCTTAGTTAACCAATCTTGCTGACTTCCTTTTACTATTTCCAGTGTTTCATAGTTACTTTTGGTTTTTCATTGAGAGTGTTTGTGATTTTTAGGTAATGTACATAAGCTTTATTTCTTCTTCTGTTCCCTTGCATGAGCACCTGAATTCTCCCTTTCCTTATCCCCAGTTCCTGCTTGCTATCAGCCTTTTACTACTACAGAATTAAGGTTGCAAACATCTCCATTCTTCCTGGTAGTCACAAGTGACTTTCCATTGATTTCTGTCATTTGAATTATAAGTTTAAAAAATCAGCAAATATCATTACTGTTAGGACATGTGTTATGCTAGAGTAACATTTTCATCTCTACACATGGTTTCAGGGCTTCCAGCCCACTCAAAGATCATGTTTTGTAGATCTTTCTTATTTAGGGCAACTGTATACTCCAATCATGGCTTAAAACTGCTATATATTTAATTTCATCTTTGAATCATGTTTTCTTTATATCGCATTTTGCATTTCCTGAATTTTGTGATCACCTTTTCCTTTTTTTTCTTTTCTTTTTGGAAACAGAGTCTTGTTCTGTCACTCAAGATGGACTGCAGTAGTGTGATCTCAGCTCCCTGCAGTCTCCGCCTCCCAGGCTCCAGCAATCCTCCCACCTCAGCCTTCTAAGTAGCTGGGACTACAAGTGCACACCACCACGCCCAACCAATGTTTTTGTGTTTTTTGTAGAGGTGAGGTTTTGCCATGTTGGCCCAGCTAGTCTTGAACTCCTGGGCTCAAGAAGTCCTCCCATCTTAGCCTCCCAAAGTGCTGAGATTACAGGCATGAGCTACCGCAACCAGCCTCCTTTTCTTTTTCTTGTTTAGAAAAGGATCATGGGCTTTCATCGTCTGCTCAGATGTTTCCATCTTCTTTGTTACACCATCTTTTGCATCACGTTCTCCCTTGTCTTCTGGAACCTTTCATTTTCTCCCATTTTAATTTTCCGCTTCCCTGCCCAGGACTCAGGGATCACCTGAGGACTTTCCCCTTTCTTGGTGGGCCCCCTGTTTTCCAGATTCTATTTGTTCTTTCTTGCTTCTCATTCTAGTTTTGCTAGAGGAAGTTCATAATATCTTCAAAGGATGGGAGTGTAGGAGGTAAACTTTCTAGAAACCACTTGATGGATCCATATCTGAAGGTCAGTTGACCTAAGAACATAGAAGGCATTGTCCTGTAGGCATCTTGAATGCAGAGCCTGGTGCTGGACTGGTTCTGGTTTCTTGAAGCTGGGCTGTTTTTTCTTCTAAGGGAGCTTTTTAGGATTTATATTATATATATTATATATATATATATAATATTATATATAATATAAATATATATATTCTTTGTGTTCTGAAGTTTTACAAAAATATTCCAAGGGAGGGTCTTTTAAAAATGCATTATAAATGGGCGGGCCGCCGTGGCTCATGCCTTGTAATCCCAGCACTTTGGGAGGCCGAGCAGGCGCGATCCACCTGAGGTCAGGAGTTCGGACCAACCTGGCCAACATGGTGAAAGCTCCATCTTTACTAAAAATACAAAAATTAGCAGGCATGGTTGACGGGTGCCTGTAATCCCAGCTACTTTGGGAGCTGAGGCAGGAGAATCACCTGAACCTGGGAGGCGGAAGTGCATTTGAGCCGAGATCACCGCCACTGCACTCCAGCCTAGTGACAGAGTGAGACTCTTCTCAAAAAAGAAAAAAAATAAGATTATTAATTTATGTTTGAACACTTAGTGGGGGCCCTTACCCACCGAAGACTTTATCCTTTGATCTCAGAGATTTTCTTTATTATTTCTTTCCAAAATTCCTTTTCTTCCATTTCCATAGCCTGTTTTATTATGAACTACTATTACCACTGACCTCTGGATTTTCCTGTCCCCCCATATCTTCTCCATCTTTTTGTCTTTTTTTTTTTTTTTTTTTTTTTTTTTTTTCTTTGTTTGATATTCTGAGAAGCCTCTTCAACTTTATTTTCTGGGACTCTGAGTTAGATTTTGTGTTTACCCATTCATTTTTTGTCTTTTTTTTTTTTTTTTTAACTCTTTGACTTCCCTTTTTCATAGCATCGTTGCTCTTGTTTTAAGGATATATTTTCAAAATCCAAAAGTATACTTACTGTTTTTAAGCCCTATGTGCTGGTCCAATACTTGTACTGTGTCCCCTGTGAAAGATTACTTGGGTCCTTTCATGGCTAGCATTTCCTTATATGTCGAGACAGGTTAGTTTCGGTTGATGAAGAGCTTGGTCACTGCTCAGATTTGGGACTGAATTCTTGGCTTTTAATTCCTAATTGTAAAAGTACTTTAATAATAATGATAATCCAACTGCTGGAGGTATTGAGCATTAAATGATTTAGTACATTTAGAATTGTGCCAGGGAAAATAGCAAATGTGCCATAAATGCTATTGTCATTTGTCATCGTCATTCACAGGCAAAATAGCAGATGTGGGCCATAACATGCTATTCGTCATTGTCATTTCATCACAGGCAAAATTAGCAGATGTGCCATAAATGCTATTGTCATTGTCGTTCACTTCTGTTCATCAGTTTACACTGAGGAAGGAAAGATTGGGTAATCCAACCAGGTTGGGTTTCTCGTGCTGGAAACACCACACCTTGCCAGCCTTCTCCTGGCAGAGGAAAAGTTGGGCTGGGGGCTTTAGACATAGGGCAGCCAGTAGGGGCACTGGAGCCCCTCCTTCCTTGTTGTGGTAGACTTTGTTCTGGAGGGAGGGAGGCCCCCCAATTGCAGAATAAGGATGACGTTTCCTTGAGAGCACCAACTAAAAGTCTATAGCTCACACTGGAGGACTTATACTTTGTGCTGGGAAGGGAGTCGGATTTCTATAACTTTCTGTTCAGAATTTCTTATGATTTAACCTATTTTTATGCATGCTAATTTTGAGTCAGAATCCCTCTCTGGGATTCAGGTGGTTTCCCATCTTGCCTTGCAGCCCTGTTGTAGCATTCCATGGACAGAGTCTCCACTCGGTTTTATCGTCAGTTTGGTTTCCACACATCCTTCTGTACCAGAGAAGTGCACTGAAATTCCTTCTGATTTCCCTTTTTCCTTTTTTCTGCTTTTTTAAATTTTTTTTTTTTTATTTTTTTTTTTTTTTTTTTTTTTTTTTTTTTTTGTGAGACGGAGTCTCGCTCTGTCGCCCAGGCTGGAGTGCAATGGCTGGATCTCAGCTCACTGCAAGCTCCGCCTCCCGGGTTTACGCCATTCTCCTGCCTCAGCCTCCCGAGTAGGTGGGACTATAGGCGCCCGCCACCTCGCCCAGCTAGTTTTTTGTATTTTTAGTAGAGACAGGGTTTCACTGTGTTAGTCAGGATGGTCTCGATCTCCTGACCTCATGATCCGCCCCTCTTGGCCTCCCAAAGTGCTGGGATTACAGGCTTGAGCCTCCACTCCTGGCCTCTTTCTAATTTTATGCTACTTTTCAGTGATGTTTGGATTGGTTGAGAAGTGAACAGATGGGCTAAGGTCATCATTTTGAGCTAGAAGCCAAAGGAATCTTTGTTTTGTTTTGTTTTTTAATGTTTCCCCTTTATCTTCACTGTGAGAAAGGGATCTTTTTTAAAAGAACTACATTATTGTGCTATGATTGACGTACACAAAGCTGTAGATATTTAATATATACAACTTGATGTGTTTGAAGTTTGCACCTATGAAACCATCAAACTGTCATCACTGTCATTGAAATAAACTTATCTGTCACTCCAGAAATTTTCTCTTGCCCACCCTTTTTTTTCCTTTTGTGGTAAGAGCACTTTACATAAGATCTTCCCTGTTGGTAAATTTTTAAGTATGCAGTGCAGTATTGTTAATCATAGGCTCTATGCTGTACAGTAGACCTCCAGATATTCACTTCATATGACTGAAACTTGGTACCCTTTGATCAACACCTCCCCATTACCATCTCCCCTAACCCCTGGCAACCACCATTCTGCTCTCCGCTTCAATGTGTTTGCCTATTTAGATTCCACACGTAAGTGAGATCACAGAGCATGTGTCTTTCTGTGCCTGGCTTATTTCATGTAGCATAAAGTTCTGCAGGACCATCCATGTTGCTGTAAATGGCAGGGTTTCCATCTTTCTAAGGGCTGAGTAGTACAGTTAGCTTTTGCATTTACAAATTCAACCAACCTTGGATGAAAAATAACAGTATTTAACCGATGCACAACTCAGGGATACGGAGGACCAACTGTTCCCATCCTTAGGTTCTGTGGGACTGACTGTGGGACTTGAGCGTCTGAGGACTGTCGTCCTGGAACCAGTCCCCTGAGGATACTGAGGGATGGCTGTATTCCATTCTTTATATATGTATATCACATTTGTCTGAATGTCACAAATGAATCTTTTAAATTACAATATTATAAACCTGTGCTTTTCTTTGTGAGCTGCCAAGGCTGTTTCATGTGGTGGTGATCAGGGGACCCCATCCCATGACCCAGGGGTCACCACTGACTTCTCAGCCTATGTAAATGGAAGTTGCTGTGAATGAGGCCTGCACCATTGCAGGTGAACTCCTCCATGGGTGAGACTGTCCTGTAGTGAAGGAACCGACTAGATCATTTGTGGGCCTTTGCTCATTATCTCTTATTGAATTGCCATAGTCTAAGTGGGGATTTACCATGGATAGTATTAGGGATTCCAAAACTCCATCTTATCAGTGTTCCACAGTTTATCAGACTCAGCTAGTACACATTAAATGACTCTTAATAGATAGTTTATTAATTTACAATGAGAAATATTAGGTCAAGTAGATGTTTGCTTTGTTATAACCACATTGTCTCTATATGGGCACAACTTAAAGAAAACCACATTGCCACAGGTTTCCTGGGGCACACGGAATCAGTGCAGGAAGAGAGGCTGCTGCTTTGTGTGGCCGATGGCATGAGTACTTTCTAATCCGACCACCCCCTGTGGCATCATCTTGCTACAGCTGAGGTGAACAGGGTGCTTGCATTTGCTTGTCAGTATGGTCTGTCCTTCTGATGGCCTTTGAGCAGAATGAATTTAAAATCATTTTCACGTCGGGCGCAGTGGCTCGCACCTGTAATTCCAGCACTTTGGGAGGCTGAGGCGGGTGGATCACTTGAGGTCAAAAGTTCGAGACCAGCCTGGCCAACATGGTGAAACCCTGTCTCTACTGAAAATACAAAAATTAGCTGGGCGTGGTGGTGGACACCTGTAATCCCTGCTATTTGGGAGGCTGAGGCAGGTGAGTTGCTTGAGTCCAAAAATTCAAGACCAGCCTGGGCAACATGGCAAAACTCCACCTCTGTAAAAAAATTTTTTAAAAATTAGTCAGGTGTGGTGGGGCATGTCTTTAATCCCCAAAGGTGGGAGGATTACTTGAACCTTGGAGGTTGAGGCTGCAGTGAGCTATGATTATGATACTGCACTCCAGCCTGGGCAACAGAGCAAAGACCCTGTTTCCTCCTGCCCTGTCCCCTCCAAGAAAACCCCTTATAATTTGAAATAGGCCTAAAATATCTTGTGTACTTCTTTTCCAGCCTAAGCAAAAAATTGGCAATGTAATAATTTATTAATGACTCAGGGTCATCATTATGGAACTTGGGTATTATACAGTGCAGTGATTTTTGATTGATTTATGTCTTGTCTAGAATGATGTACAAAGTATTAAAAGGGATAAATTCTCATAAGGAAAAAACATAAATAAGACCGAAAAAATATAAAATGGATCTACAAATAAGGTTTAGAAATGCCTGCCGTAGTCAGCTGCTGCCTGGTCTCAGGTGTCTGTAGTGGGTAGAGTTGCCCCCCAAGCTCTGTGAGTCTGTGAGGGTGATGGATGCTCCTGCACAAAAGTAACCTGCAGTGCTGTTTTCTCCCCCTCCTCCTCTTTCTCCTTCTTCAATTCCCTCTTCCTCTTGTTCCTTCTATTTCTAGTTTTATCAAGGATGGAGTTTTCTGCTCCTGGCCCTTTCTTGGAATCTTTTTATTTGTGGTGAGTTTCAGTGGAAGAGAACAGAGTGACATGCTTTTACTTTGACAGTTTTTATTACAAATCCCATCACAGGTCTTTTAAATCCTGCACCAAGTAGTACTTCCATGTTATCTTCATTAAATAACCACTGTTGTTATGTTTTTATACCCTAGTGTCTTACAGAGTGACCAGAGTCAAACAAAGAATTGCAGGGAAGAGGCATGAAGACACCAGGGCAGTGTGCCTAACCAAGTGTGCCTAACCAATACAATTTTGTCTGTGGGATAGTTTCATTTATGGACGTGACTGCCTGTTGGGTATCAGGGTCTAGTCTAACGGAGAATACAAAAACGAATATAACCTCACTAACCAAAAGTTACACCAAACACTTAACCCATAAATACAGAAAATTTTCTCCACCATTTCTGAGTTAGCAGACCCTTGGAATGGAAATGATCTAAAGTCTCTTCTTCCTCAGACATTCTCAGAGTGATGGGCTGTTGCAGACATGGGATAGTGGAGAATTCCCACTCTATGCAATTATCTGCAGGTTCTTTAAGCTCGAATTCTACATTCTAGTTTAGTATTATTATAGCTTTGCTTATTTTGATGGTCAAGATGACTCTCATTATATCACCTCTCAATACCTGGTGTCATTGTTTTTATAATTTTTATGTATTTTATTTATTTATTTATTTAGAGACAAGATCTCACTCTGTTGCCCATGGTGGAGTTCAGTGGCATGATCCTGACTCATTGCAGCCTTGAACTTCTGGGCTCAAGTGATCTTCCTGCTTCTGCTTCCTGAGTAGCTAGGACTACAGGTGTGCACCACCATGACTAGCTGATATTTATTTATTTATTTTTATAGAGGTGTAGTCTTGCTGTGTTGCCCAGGCTGAGTTTTAGTTCCTAGCCTCAAGTGATCCTCCCGCATTGGCCTCCCAAAGCTCTGGGATTACAGGTGTGAACCGCTGCACCCGGCCGTTTTTTGTTTGTTTGTTTATTTGTTTATTTAGGCTGTTGTTGCTGTTTTGATTTCTCCTTGACTCAGGAGTACTTCAGAAAAGACTTTTCTGCATCTGTTTCTCCCCCCGCCCCCCCAAGTTTCAAGGATTTTCCCTTCTCCCTTGGTTAATTGCTTCTTTTTATGTTTTTTTTTTTTTTCTTTTTGAGACAGAGTTTCACTCTTGTCCCCCAGGCTGGAGTGCAGTGGCGCAATCTCGGCTCACTGCAACCTCTGCCTCCCGGGTTCAAGCGATTCTCCTGCCTCAGTCTCCCAAGTAGCTGGGACTACAGGCATGCACCACCACGCCTGGCTAATTTTTGTATTTTTGGTAGAGATGGGGTTTCACCATGTTGGCCAGGTGGATGGTCTCAATCTCTTGACCTTGTGATCCACCCCCCTTGGCCTCCCAAAGTGCTGGGGTTACAGGCATGAGCCACTGTGCCCAACCCTTTTTCTTTTCTTAACCTTTGCATTGTAGTTAAGGAATGTGCCATAGCTTTCATTTACTTTGGTTCTTAAGTTGATCCCTTTTTAAACTTCATAAAATCTTTTTACATGTCTGTACTTTTCCTCTGATTGTCTGTTCCTTCTGTGTGTCTGTAGCTGCCTAGTGCTGAGAGTTGAAAAAAGTTCTGTCAGAGGTCATATATGGCTGTATTCAAATCTCGTAGTTTAAGACAGGGAGAAAGAAAGGTTTAACTTAAAGTACAAAAAGAAAATACAATTAACTCATCTGAAAGTGTTGGAGGGGGTGTGATGAATCTTAAGGAGACCTGACCTTGATGTCTTTTCCATGCCTTTGAACAGCTGAACTTTTAGTCTTTCCTTCTCCCACATGGTGAGAGATCTGAATCATCTAGGGTCACTCAGGTCACTCAGTAGTTTAGTGCATTCAAGCAGAGATTGAGGGCAATTCAGCCAGTGGAGAGGGCGTGTTAGAGTATCTGGTTGCTTGAGAAATTTAAGATGAGCAATTCAAACTATATGGTTGTTTGGCAGGTGGAACCGCGTAGCCCCATTGTGCTTCTGATAAAGAATATTGTGTGTGCCCTCACTAGCCTTGCTATCCTAGAAGGTTTGAATAGTCCAGATTCCTTTGAGCCACTCTTGATCCTCTGGCTAACAATCAGTGTCATAGCATAGCATTCTTTTCAAATTAAAATATAATCAGTCTCCAGAAATAAAGACAATTTCCTAGAGGCAACTTGGCAAGTGTTGAGTGAGCAAAAGGCGGGGAAGAAAGGTAACAGTACGTGTGAGGACTATGGACCAATGCTCGTTATTCGGGGAGCTGCATGCACTGGGGTCTGTGAGCGTTCCCAAGGTTGAGGGAGCCAATGACCAGTCCGGTGACATGTGTGCTGTTCTTTGGCCTGATTGCTGCTGCACCATGAATTCTGAGGTTTTCTAGTAAGGTTCTGGTTCTTCATCATTTAAAAATGTGAGTGTGGCATTAGGGGAAGGGCTGGGGTGACATCCATAGGGATTGTCAGGCCTCTGCACTTGCACTCCAGACTTCACTTTGCCACTCAAGACACAGCATTGCTGCTGCCACTCCTCCCTGGGTGCAGCCGTCATTGGTGGCTCTGTGAAGACTTATGGCTCTTCGCAGAGGGGCTTAGCTCTGGAGGCAGGCATCTGACCTGGGTTCATAGCCAGGCTCTGCTGCCTAAGAGCGTTGTGGTCTTGGGCGGTTCACCTTCCTAGCAGGAACCTTAGTTTCCTGGTCTGTGTAATGGAGCTGATGATACCACCTTGCAAATTGTTGTCCGGATTAGAGATAGGGTATGTAAAGTGCCATCATCACTTCATTATAGTTTATTCTGTTGTGTGCCACGTGCCTCCTAATAATGAACAAGAGCGAGCCCCTGCTGATAAGGAGAATGACTGTATGAATGTGTGCATGCACACTTACCCACCTACAAACTCACCAAAATGGTCCCTGGTGTCTTCCTGACATATAGGGGCCTTCTAAGAGCCAGGACTGCTATTCATATGCAGATGAGACCTTAGTCCTCCCTGGGAAAAACACCTTTGGTCTGACCTGATCAAGCATGCTTTATCACCTGGTGGGGCTGAACTTTTAGGGGAAGTGATAGTGACTAGCTGAGAAGGACCAGAGGAGGCAGATCCAGGCCTCATCCATTCCCCTCACTTGATAGATAGGAAATCTAAAGGCAGGCAAATCACCTCAATGCCTATGGGCATTTTTATTGGGCATTAGAGTCAGGACTAGCAATTCGTGGGCTCAGAGTCCTTAGCCTCACTTTCTTTAGTACATATAAGTCGATGAAACCAGGTAAACCACTAAACTGTAGGGCCTTCCGACATCTGAATCAGTTTGAGACTTTTTCGAAGATAAAAGGGGATCTCCTCCCATGTAGTCAAATGAGTTATCAAAAAGCACAGATTGGATTGACTGATTGATTGATTGATTGTAGAGGTGTGGTTTTACTATGTTGTCCAGGCTGGCCTCGAACTCCTTTGCTTAAGTGATCCTCCTGCCTCAACCTCCCAAAGTGCTGGGATTACAGGAATGCGCCACCACACCCAGCCTAAAGCACAGATTTTCTAAAGTCTGTATCTTTCTCAAAAGTTGACGAGACATGTGCATGCCAGCCATATGAAATGAATCGGCAAGACTTTAAAAGCAGTCATTCTTATTTTAAAATGAGTAGAAATGGCATTTATAATCAGATTGTTAGATTATAAACCCCATGAGGGCAAAACTCAGGTCTTCATTGTTTATTATTGAATCTTCAGCTTGTGGGCACCAAAGGTGCATTGTGGGTACCTGGTAACCATTGGAGGAGTAAATTCTTCCTTTCTCTATTTCTGGTTGCTGGGAGGCCTCAAAGAGAACCTAGCCAGCATGCATGCATGTAACCAGCAGGGCAGAAAAAAAGCTCAACTGAGGCATTTATTATGTAATACTCAATTCAGATATTCATTTTATTTACATAAATGTTGCTTTGTGCCAAAGAACTAGTGAATATGAAACCTTAATAAAATCTTGATATTTTCATAAATATTTTGTTCATGTTGTTTCACATTTTTCAATCTGAAGAATTCTAATATGTTGTAGAAAAGGGTGAAAACATGCTTTTACGATAAAATGCATATAAATGGAATTATGGAAAGCATTTGTTAATACTGTATAGAAGATTGTATATCATTCTGATTGCTTTCAAGTTTTGGGTGAAAAAAGCAGTTATTGACTACCTTTAAAATTATATAGTTAAGACTCTCATTTTCCACATTGCTTTTCGTTGATGGGAACTAAAAAAGCGTGGTAAATTGTCAACAGGGAGTCGGATGTATTAGAAATAATAATGCAGGAGCATACTAGGGCCAAGGAAAGGAATTTGCACGTTTGATATGTTCAATAACCTAATGGCATCTTGGGTGGAATTTTAGAGAGACAGGGCTGTTTGAGGTCCAGTGGGTTTTGAAAGAGGAGACAATTCAGGCCAGGCGCAGTGGCTTACGCCTGTAATCCCAGCACTTTGGAAGGCCGAGGCGGAAGGATCATTTGAGGTCAGGAGTTCAAGATGAGCGTGGGGGCCAACATGGTGAAACCCCGTCGCTTCTAAAAAATACAAAAAAATTAGCCAGGCATGGTGGTGCGTGCCTATAATCCCAGCCACCCAGGAGGCCGAGGCGGAAGAACCACGTGAACCCAGTTGCAGCGAGCCGAGATCGCATCACTGCCCTCCAGCCTGGGCAACAGAGCAAGACTCCATCTCATAAAAAAAGCTGGGACAAGAAGGGCTCCAAGTGAGCACCTAGGCATAGATGGTATAGGTGGTTATAGATAAGCCTGACCCAGAAAAATGGAATAAATTTCATATGCTCAGAACAACCCCACCTTGAACCCTTTCCTTTGTTTGAACATCTTAACCCCAGTATCTGGGACCACCAGTTGGGGTCCTGAAGTTCCCCGTCCTGCATAGCCCATGGAATCCAATTCTGGTGGCCAGGCCTCCTCTGCTCTCCCTGAGTTCCTGCTGGATGGATGGGGATGGAGATCCTCTCCACCAGGATCCTTAATGTGTATGATAAATACATCTAGATGTTGTCATAGTCTGAATTTTTTGCAATGACAAAACAGTTTTATTTCAGGATGAAAACGCAGCTCTGAAACGCAGCTCTACTTCTGTAGCTGTTTGAGACATTGTTGGCATGCAGCTTGTATGAGGCCTCTCCATTTCTGAGATGATTTAAACTAGGAGACACAGTATTGTATGTTCTGCCAAAGAAAGGTCATTAGCATGACAGGATAAATATAAGACACCAAGGTTGAGAATGTGGATTGAAACGTGGACTTGCAGGACAAAAAGCGTGTGAAGTGCTTACTTCTGAGCACACGATATTACAGGCTTGTGTCGCTTGCAGAAGAAATGGATCTGCTGTTTATGCTGCTTTGTCTCTGGTTATTGCATTTTACTCCAAAAACTGGGTTATAGAGATATTGCAGTTGTTTATGGTGAAATGAATAGGATGGCATGTGGCTAGCTGGGTATTTTGAATTATTAATGCCATGGTACTCGATGTTTTTAGTGGCCAATAAAGACTTCCTGTTTATGATAAATCAGGGTGTGGGATTTGTTTCATTATGTTTGTGCACTACATTGTATTTTAATTAGAATATAATGTTGAAGTTACTTCAAGGCCTTATTTAGACTGACTTTAAAAAGAAATGGAAGAGTCCGTGTGGTAAGGCTTGTGAGTCATACAGTCCCCGTCGTCTGTGTGGAGACCATGGGGACCAGATCTGGCACGCAGAACCCCAAATCCCATGTCCTTGACAGACGGGTGGGGGTGATATTTTAGAATGCAGCCAACCTCTTTAACAACTGCCCTTGAGTGTTCAAATATAGAAATTGGAGTTCTGCTACCATTTTGTTCAAATGAAAGGTACTGCTGAAAGAAATACTTCTGTCTGTGTTTCCGCTTACTGCACTGGCTTCCTGTTAGAAGTGATGTTCCTCAGGGAATCCTTTCATTTCCAAAAAGGATGGCAGACTTGTGCTTTTCCAAGGAGTCATTTTCCTTTGTTGTACTTTTTAAAAATCCAGGCAAGGAGGAGAGGTAATGGAAGGTCTTCGTGACAGTGAGGTCATCATCATGTTTAAATAAAAGAGTTCTTATAAGATCCCAGGTTTGTCATTGCCACCAAGCTTCCCTGAACCTTCTACCTCACCTGCGAGATAGATCACGAGTAGAATGTTGTACCAGATTTGTAAAAGAACAAACACAGTGTTAGTGACACACGTATTTTATAAGCTTTTTTTTTTTTTTTTTGAAATTTTTAATGCCCTTGGATTTTAGAGATTTTACAATAAAAGATAAATTTTGCTGTTTATTGTTTTTACTTTTATAATAAAATCTCATTTAGAATTCAGGAGAGCTGGAATTTTCCTTGGTACTTACATAATAAGAAAATGATGAGCATGAGCTGGATTTAAGAGGAATGCTGACTCTTTTTTTTTTTTAATTGTGGTAAAATAGGCATAACGAAGGTTAACAGTTTGACTATGTTTAAATGTACAATGCTGTGGCATTGAGGACATTCGCCTTGTGCAGCCATCACTACCATTCATCTCTAGAACTTCATCTTCTCAAACTGAGATTCTGCACCCATTGTATGGAATGTTCACGTTTAAAGTGCCATTTACATCTGAGATGCTCAGGCTGGTGCTCTGAACAGACTCCTTCCAAATTGCTTTTCCCTGTGAGCTAAAGGAGAGGGTGTTGATAACTAATGTGACTGGGCAGCTGCGCACCAGCTTTGTTAGTTTGGAGCCCCATTTTACACACGAGAGAATGGACACCCAGAGCAGGGTTGGACCACTTGCCCCAGACTTGTTAGCTGCAGTGGTGGAATTCAGACAGTTGTGCCTAATGCAGAAGCTGTGCTAACTACCTCAATTCAGCGATGCTTCTGCCAGCTTCTTTAATTCACAGGGTTCACCGTGCTTCTCCATGTTTAGTCCATATCCCAGATTCTGATAGGCTTATCGCAAGCAGCTCTCTTGGCAATTGCCATTCTGAGTTAAGTCAGTAATCTCTCTGAAAGCTTTAGTTTCCTTCTCTGTGAAATAAAGTGGACCATCTGTGTGATTCTCTAAGGGCCTTTTCATTTCTATCCTGTGTTTGGTATATTTCCCCAATTGATGCTGTGAACTTTCTAAGCTTTTAAAAAGGACGGGGTAGGGGGATGGAAGGTTTCTGGTTGCAAAATGGAAAGTAGGAAATACAAGGAAAAAAGAAGGTAAGACAGGCACAAAGAGAGGATTAGGTCCAGGAGAACAGAACTGAAGATGCCATCAAGGAGGGGCCAAAGGGCTGCTTCAGCTGCTTCATGGGGTCTGCCCAGTGGAGAGTGTCTGTTTAACACACTTCCATTTTGAATGTTTGTAAAACACTTTTAAGGGAATAAACAGCAAGAGTGGGCAGTGCTGAGCTGGAGCTGATGGAATAAGTGGGCCAGCATTCAGGTTTCAGTTCACATGTGGCCTTGTGGTGTCCTGGAGCTGTATTTAACTCTTCCTAGGCCTCACTGTTTATGGAAACAGGAAAGTGGCCTGGATGGGGGAAGGACTACAAGTACAGGAGAGAGGATTAAGGCTGGCCTGCTTATTTAATTCTTGCAGTTTCACTCACTGCTTATTTAATTCTTGCAGCAGTCCCAGAGGCAAGCCTTACTCCACTCTTCTGTGGCCGTGGAGAGGGCTGCTACAGGTGCAAAGCAGAGCTGGGTTCAGACCTTGTGCTGTCTGATTGCGAAGCATACTCTTCTTTCTACATCCTCTACGAATCTCCACCTTCCCTCCCCTCTCCCCGACCTCCTCATGGTCATGACCACATACTCCAGGTTACTTACAGAATCCTGTTTTAGCCTAGCATTAAGAGAGAGGACTCCAAGCTCTCTTGTCTGGGTGCAGGGCCTCAGACGATGGCATCAAGCAGGCTCACTTGCTCTCAGCTTTGCTTTCTTCCTTGTGTAATTCTCAAGGAGGCCCAGACTCAGCAGAAGAAGGTGCAGACATCCTAGGGAGGATGGGATTGACCAGGCTTGGGTCCTAGGCTTATCCCCTAAGCAGTCACTCTGGCCGGGAGGATTCAATACTCTCATTGCCCAGACCTGGACACGTGTTCATACCTAGAGTTCAAGGACTGGGAGGCAGCGGGATGCTCCAGAAAGACAGAGCAGGTCATACATGTTCTCTGTCCCTGGTAAGTCACTCTCCAAGAACTTCCTGGCAAACATCTCAGCAGTTTTAGTGCAGGAACTAAATGTAGCGTTGCTGTCTCAGATTCACAGTCATTTGCAAGTCAGTGTCAAGCAGGCAAACTCAACCAACCATCTGTGTCTCCTCCACTATAGCACTTGTATGAACTCATCCTACAAAGAAATAAAACAATTAGAAATGAGATACTTGAGTTTCTAGTTCTAAAAAATATTTTTCAGTCTTGGCAATCAAATTGATAATTAAATTCAATATTTAAAGTTTTTTTCCCCAACATAGAGAATTCATGAAATCTGTACCTTAACTTTTGGCTGAGTTTCTTGGAAGTGGAATAGTTATTTATTTATTTATTTGTTTGAGACAGGGTCTGGCGCTGTCATCCAGGCTGGAGTGCAGTGGTGTGATCCTGGCTCATTGCAACTTCCACCTCCCAGACTCAAACCATCCTGCTACCTCACCCTCGAGTAGCTGGGGCTAACAGAAGTGCACCACCATGCCGGACTAATTTTTGTATTTTTGGTAGAGATAGGGATTCACCATGTTGCTCAGGCTGGTCTTGAACTCCTGGGCTCAAGCGATCCTCCCGCCTCAGCCTCCCAGAGTGCTGGCATTACAGGTGTGAGCTACCACGCCTGGCCTAGATGTTTTACATAAGCCAGCTCATGCAATCAGCTCAAATACCCTGTGGAGGAGGTAGAATTGTAACCATTCAACAGATATTTGTGCAGTTGTAGAGAGAAGGCAGCATTTTCTGGCTTTTCCAACATGTTAAATAATTACAGAACGCCAAAAGAATCTCCATTATCATTAGAACAGTTTCATGCGCAATTATACTCAGACTAAGTTCAAGCAAATTGTTCTATTTTACTTGTAACAGATCCAAAGAGATTTAATTTTACATTTTTTTAGGACTATAACTTTTCCTCTGAAAGATGATTTTAAAAAATAAAATGAAGTCATTATGTCAGGTCTTGTTTATTTTTGCTTTGCCACAGAGAAAGGGTATATGGTAGGAGAGAATAGTCTTGAATGTCGTAAAGTATTATGTTCTTTTGAAGGTAGATTTCAACATGACACAAAGGGCCCTTCCCTGAACCACTATTTGAAAAGAATTTCAAGCATGTAGGATAGAATGAAGCATCGTACATTAATGGTGGATGCTGCTTTACAAAAATTAGATAAAGCTTATCTTGATAGGTATTGAAATGAGTGAATAGGTTTAGGAAAGGCTACATTGATTAGCAGGTATTTCATCACACCAAGCCCTTTTGTAAGTTATGTTTTCCTAAAATGTCCTTGTTATTCTGTGCATTGTGTTATCATCATCTCGCATGGGACCTGGGCCTTCCAGAGCCTCTGCTGTTAGCTCTGCTCCTGTCTCCTTGCCTGGACAGATATCCCCCAGGCTGCTACTTCCAGCCACTTGTCTTCCTCTGCACTGTGGCAGGAGAAAGAATGAGGAGAGCTCAGGGACTAGTCTTTCTTAACATAGATATCCAAACAGTTTCAGGAAGGGTTTTCTTTGTAATTAACTCTGAGAGGTTGACTTTTTATGCCATGCTTATTAGCATGTTCCAAAGTTCCCTGAAACTCAGTATGTTCCCAAACTAAACTTATTTCCTACTGAAACAAACAAAAATCCAACTCTACCTATTATCTCCTTCCCAGCCTCCCAATTTGTGCCAGTTTTCTTGACATTTACCTATAGAATTGTCTTTGAATCTCTCCCTGCACCCCTCTACCTGCTACATACATGTGGGATGAGAGCAGCTCTCTTCTGCAAAGCACGTTTTCCCAGCGATCGCCCTCCTTCCCATTGCCACACTCGCCGCCCACCTCCACTTTGTCGGATCTTGTGTACATTCCCAAGCCCTTCCACACTCTGGTTCCTCCTTGTTTTTACCCCCTGCTGCTTCCTAACATCAAACCCTCGCTTCAGCCAGGGTAGTCTCCAGTCTCGTGTTCACAGAAGACTCTTCCCTCCCCTGCTGCTATTGCCTTTCTTTTATGTTTTTAAATCTCCTTTCCTTTGACATTGGCTGCAAGCTCCACCTTCTACCTGAAGCTTTTTCTGACTTTCAGGTCCCCGTTTTGATCATTCTCTTTGCTGTACTTCAATGAACTTGACCACAATATTAATTTTGCCTACATGTATACTTGATTTTGGTGTTATTTCTTGGTTTGATTCTCATTTCCTTCATTATTTCCCCAAAGACCTGTAACCCAAGAGCACATGGTTTACCCTCCTTACATCCAGTGTTATTTGAAGGGACTGAGCCTACTTTTAATGCTGTATTTGGTATGTTTTCTTTTATAACCACTGTTGAGAGAATACCTGGACTGTGCCCAGGTTTTAGAAACTTCCAGGGGTTATAATGAGCTGTTTGTAAGTGTCCCTTTTAATCAAATTAGTTAAAAATTGGAAAAAGGAAAACCTATACAGCAGACATTACTAACCTTTAAATTTTTCTTCAAATAGCACCAAAACAGCGGATACTTTAAAATGTATTTTCTTTGTTTTCACCGTTGGAATGAACAACCAATAGAAATCTGTTTGTGAAATTTTACATAGTATAATGCTAAACAATTTTCTAAATCTACAAATTTTTTTTTGGCGGTTCCTCAAAAAAAGGTGTATTTTAAGGAAAAATAAGTATATTTTAGGTGATTGATGCTTTTTTCCTCCTCTTCCTCAAAATTAATATATAAAGCATGTTTGTTAAGTTTTGGCTAAAAGGTTTGCCTGAGGGTAAAAGTATTCCCCATGGCCAACTGTGTTTTCTGGCAGGTCCTGTTTATGCACCTGCGTCCCTTACAGTCAGTCTTTTTATTCTGAGGCTTTTCTCTAAAGTTTACTTTTTATTTTTTAATGTTTATCTAAAGTTTATAAAGTTATTAGGATTTCTCAATATCCTCAGACCTCATCCTTCAGTTAACATTCACATTACCTTGTGTATTTATCTTCGTCCTGTGTCTTAAGATATTTCCACTAGGAATTCTAGCTCTGAAATATTTAAAATGTTGACTTCAAAGTCAGTGGAACTGTGCCAAGCGTGCTTCTCTGAAGATAAATGGGAGAGCTCCTGACAAAGGACAAAGTCAAGGCCCATTAACTTAAACAGGATGCAGTGTGTCTCAGGGAGGCCAGGCTTGTTCATGGTTGTAGAAGGAAAAGCAAGCCTTACATTAAAACAAAAACAAACAGATTTTAACCTTATAAGTGATCGTTCCCATGAGACACCATCTCCTTGGCGCTGTCAGCCTCCATTGCAGGAACTTCCTGCCTCAGTGCTTCCTCTTGCTCCTGAGATGGCTGCCGAGCCCTCAGTTTCAGGGTGCTCATGGGGGCATGTCCCATTCCCATATGCTGAGCGGGAATGGAAACCTAAATTTGTGCTGATCAGCCTGTACTCAGCATAGCCTGTGACTGCAAAAGGACGGTAGACATTGGGAGAGGCTGAGAGCAAAAACTTGCAAAGGGAATTACGGTACATATCACACTGCCCGTGACAAAAAGTAATGATTCAGGGTTGTGGCTTCCCCTGGTAAAATTGGGAGACTTTAATTTCTTGTGCTCTGTTTTAAGAAAATCTTATATCATGCTTAAAAACGTTAATGCTTGCTTGATTACTAAATATTATTACGGTCTTTGTTTTTGCTACAAGAGATTCTGTTCCTGTCTAGATCCCCAAGATGATGTTAAACTTTGAATGGATTATATATCCACTGGAATGATGACTGTGTCTGAAATTTAATTTTAATTTGTTCAAAAATGGCTTTTGGCTAGAATCACATTCTGTTCAAAGCAAATGGTGCCTCCAAACTCGCTGATCCCTGAGCCTAGAAATTGTTAACTTGGCCAAAGAGAGATACAGTTTTATCTACCCTTGTGGAGCTTACATCATTATTGGCAGTGTAGGGCATGCCGTGGTACAGTTAATCACATCCACCTTCCTGTCATTAAGCATCTGAGTGGATGGCTCAGGAAAGAAAATTCTGTCTGTAGACTGGAGGAGTCAGGAAATGTGAAGGGACGAGGTAGGACCGGAATGGACCCGAAGGACCCCAGAGTTGTCCAGGTGATGACAAAGAGGGAGAACATTCTGGGCATGGGGTGTTTATGAGCCAGTGAGGGAAGAGCCTGAGCCACAAGATCAGAAGGGCTGCCTGGAGAGAAAAGAAAAGGTTGGAATAGTTGGACGGGACTAGATTGTGGACATGGACTTTTATCCTAAGCATAGTGATTGCCTAAAGAGTTTGATGAACAAGTAGCATAACAAAAGTTTTGTTTTTTGTTTTTTTTTTTTTTTTTGTCTTTTCTTTTTTCAAAGAAGATATATCTGTTGGGAAGGATGGATTGGAGTGGGGAGTGACATGAGTGGGGCAGTTTATATAGATAGAATTTGAAGGAAAACCCGTCTGGGAGAGAAGAGAAGTTAGGTGTGGGCATTGATTATGCCTGGGGGATTCCCAGGTTCTGCCTGGGAAAAAGGGAGAAGCTGGGATGGAAGCTGGTAGGCTGTCAGAGTGTATGCTGTTAGCATGAGTCAGGGTACAGCAATGGATTGACAGCAGGTCAGTAATCAAGAACCGTGACACCTGCTTCCTTCTCAACTGTAAGCTGACACACAGAAACCAACAGGATGGGACAAAACAGGTGGGTAGTTTGAGCAGCCAAGGTCCCTCTGGGGCAGTCTGAGCACAATGGAGAGGGATGTACAGGCAGCAAAAGTAAGGTTTCCAGAAAGACTCTGGGTAACAGACTCTGGGTACCTGGATGGAGATGTTCATCACTGGGCAAACTGTGCACGTTCACACACCAAACAGAAGGCAGACCCTGATTAATTGTCCAAAAGATGCTGCCATTTGTAGCCCACCACAAAGCAACAGAAGTGGTGTCAGAAAAACGATGGGTCTGTAAAACATCTCAAAGATAGGAATGGTGGGACTTAGTGACTATAAGTGTGTGAGAGACGAAGGGGAGGGAAAGGTGAAAAATTCATCCTAGTTCCCAAGCCCGTCAGATATAGGGTGTGGTAGCTGATAGAAACAGAAGGATTGGGGAACGAATATGAAGAGTCAAGTTTGGGAGATGTTACATGTGAAGTGATGGGGTGCTCAGGAAGAAGCATCAAAAGAAAGGAAGCGTGGGGAGGCTAGGGTTCAGATGAAATACTGGGGGCAAATGAATAAACTTTAGAGACTCTGGCCACCCATTTATTCGTTTAACAAATATTTATCATATAACTACCGTATGTCAGCCACTGTGGTAGGTGCTGGCATTGAACAAGTTCTATTAATACAAGGAAATCAATTTGAAGATAAAAGATGCCAGAAAGGGGTGAGGATTGAGCTTTGAGGGATGCCCACTTTTGTATGGGAGAAGAAAAGAGTAGTGACTAAAGGAAACAGAAGCATGCCTAGAAAGAGCAGGGGACATCTAGCTAATGTGGTGCTGAGGGTACCAGAGAAGAACATTTTCAGAATGACATGGCGTAGTCAATAGCAGATGTTTATTAAGCACCTTTCTCTGGTGCAGAAAATACATTGTTCTTCACCTCATCCCTTCAAAGGTAGAGAACCCTCCCTTGGCCCCTGAACTCACAGCCTACCTGTGAGCTCTCTTTCATCCTGACTGCCAGGTTCACAGGCAACAACTCCATTAAGCATGCCTTAGCTACTGCCCTACATGTTGAATTTTCTGTTTTATATGTATTTTAAATCAGAATCCTTCCTGATTTTGCCCCTGACATGGTTTAAATATTTGTCCCCTCCAAATCTCATGTTGAAATGTGACCCCCAGTGTTGGAGGCCGGGTCTGTTGGGAGCTGTTTGGGTCATGGGGGTGGATCCCTCATGAATGGCTTGGTGCCCTCCCCCATGGTAATGAGTTCTCTCTCTATTATATTAGTTCATATAAGAGCTGGTTGCTTAGAAAGAACCTGACATCTCTCTTACTCTCTCCCCCACCATGTGACACCCTACTTCCCCCTTCACCATCTATGAAAAAAGCTTCCTGAAGCCTCACCAGAAGTGGAGGAAGTACTGATCCCATGCTTGTACAACCTGCAGAACCATGAGCCAAATAAACCTCTGTTCTTTATAAATTACTCAGTCTCAAGTATTCCTTTATAGCAACACAAAGTGGGCCAATACAGCCCCCATCGCTCTGTGTCATTTGGGTATTTGAATTTACAGGTGGGCTGCTGTCTGAGTTCTCCTCCCTAACTCAAGTCTTTTCCCTGTTGGCCTGTTCGTCTTTCTTTTTAAACCTCCAGTGTCACACATCTATTCTGCAGATGCTTTGTGTGTTCTGAGCTTGGGGCTGCACTAGCTCCCCATCTGACTTCCTAATCCCTGCTGCCCAGTCAATGCCTCCTGGGTTTGTTTTCATTTGTTTTGTTTTCTTGCCCTACCCTTTCCACACATGCCGACTTCCTGATTCTATTGCTTAACTAAGCCCTTGATACTATGTCCAACGGCTTTAATCTTGCCACCTGCTCAGACCTGTAGTAGACTTGACCTCATTACTTAGTTTTTTGTGACTTCTCCCTGCTGGTCTTCCACTTTTCGTCAGGACACTGCCTGTTGCTGCCATGTTAGTATCCTTCTGAGCTATATCTTGAGTTCCTTAGAGTAAAGAAGCTGTACTCACTGCCTTGGTCATTTGGATGGGCCTGTGGTTTCATTCGTAGGAGAACACATCAACTGTCTGCCTTCCTGCCTTTTCCCTCTGGCAAATCCCCTTACCTAAGCCAACTCCCAGGACTGGGAGTTGGCCAAAGTAGAATGGTCAAGAGGTCAAAGGCTTCTGGGGTTTATAACACCAAGGGCTGAAGATGATGGACTGTGCTCAGGTACAGAGACATACAGATCAGAATTCTGGCCTGTAAGAAATGTGAGGGGATACAGGTCATGATGGTTCTTCTACTGCCTCAGCATTCTCATCATTAATATCAAGACATTTTGTCCTAATTCCAGTCCTTCTACATAAGTCTGAGCTCTTCAGTCAGATTTCAGTGTCAGAACCTGCTGTGGGACCCAAGGGCCAGCTGTACGGTCCTAGACTCATCTTGTCAAAATATGATGACACTCTACCTTGAGACTCTGTTGTAAAGTGAGTATGTTTATTCTCACTGGTGAGAATGACCTTTCCCTGGAGAAGAGTGTGTAGAAAATATCTACTTACACATTTAAGTCAGGACCACAGATTTCATGAAGTCTAGGGAGAATCTGACGAAAACACATGTTTAGTGGACGTGGAAACAGATTAGTAGTTGACCAGGAGCAGACATTGCCATTGCCTACATAGCTTGTACCCTTCCTGGTCTTGATCCTCTTTCTTCATCTGCCATGACATCCATGTCTGAATTACTGACCTTACATATAACCTTGCTTCTGCTTGTGCTCCCCTTTTATGTGTATGTCTTGGCTCCCCAGTTAGACTCAGCTCCTGAAGACCACCAAACATATTCCATTCATCTTTCTGTCCTCTATAAAGGTTCCATGTCTGGTCCAAGAGAGATGCCCAGCAGCTATTGTTTTAATGCATTAAAAAAGATGAGCTGGGCGCGGTGGCTCAAGCCTGTAATCCCAGCACTTTGGGAGGCCAGGGTGGGCGAATCACAAGGTCAGGAGATCGAGACCATCCTGGGTAACATGGTGAAACCCCACCTCTAATAAAAATACAAAAAAAAAATAGCCAGGCATGGTGGTGGGTGCCTGTAGTCCCAGCTACTGGGGAGGCTGAGGCGGGAGAATGGCGTGAACCCACGAAGCGGACCTTGCAGTGAGCCAAGATCGTGCCACTGCACTCCAGGCTGGGTGACAGAGCAAGACACTGTCTCAAAAAAAAGATGAAGACTCCCAGTGGATACCTGAAACTGAGGATAGTCCTGAGTCCTGTACATGCAGCAAAACTAGCACAATTTTTTTTCTTCATAATTTCACAAGTAGAAGATTTGTTCTTACTGTAGATCTTACCAACTTCGGCAACAGTTTCTTTTTTTGTTAAGTTGAGAACTTCCTATGCATTTAAAGGAAGCATGTTGCAACTTCTCTTTGGTATATATGAATTGCCAGCATTGCCTCTCTTGTGCTTTGGAGCCCTCCTTAAGTAAAATGAGGGTTACTTGAACACACGTCTGCAATACTATGACAATTGATCTGATAACCCAGCCAGCTACTAAGTGACTAATAGGCAGGTAGTGTAGACTCTGTATGCTGGACAAAGGGAGGGTTCACATCCCAGCTGGGACGGAATGGGACAATGTGAGATTCCATCATGCTGCTCAGAATTAGGAATTGTTTATTTCTGGAATTTTCTATGTAATATTTTCAGACTGCAGTTGAACTGTAGGTAATAGAAACTGTGAAAAGCAAAACCATGAATCTGGTGGGGGGACTCTACTGTATATAGACATGTAAGAGAAGATTTTTTATGGGAGTTGCCTCACATGATTATGGAGGCCAAGTTCATGATCTCCCATCTGCAAGCTGGAGACCCAGGAAAGCCAGTGATGTAATTCAGGCCCAGTCCAAAGGCCTGAGGACCAGGAGGAGCTGATGATGCAGCATTCCCACTTGGAGGCCAAAGGCCTGAGAATCTTGCCAGGGGAGTGCGGGTAGGCAGGGGAAGGATACAAGTGTATGTCCTGAAGTCTGAAGGTCTTAGAACCAGAAGCTCCAGTGTCCAAGGGCAGGAGATCGATGTCCCAGCTCAAGAAGAGAGAGATAATTTTCCTATTGTCCACCTTTTTGTTCTATCTGGGCCCTCAGTGGTTTAGATGATGCTTTCTTTACCCAGTCTACTGATTTAACATTAGTCTCTTCCAGAAGCACCCTCACAGACACACCCAGAAATAATATTTTACCAGATGTCTGGGCATCCCTTATCCCAATCTAGTTGATACATAAAATTAGCCATCAGGCCAGCAAAGAAGTGCTAGTTGAAGTCCTGGGGTTAAATGAGATTGTAGGAGAGAAAATGTAACAGTGTGATAATAAGACTAGAGCTTGGGGAAGATGAGCCAGTAGTAGGCCAGGCCCATTTGTGGCAGGGGTAGGAGGAGGAACCAAGAGTGACTCAGTGTCTCAGAAGCTTAGGAATGGGTTTTAAGAAGGAAGGCATCATTAATGTGAACTACCAAGGAGAAGTTGAACTGGATGAGAGGTGAGAAAAAGCGTTTGGGTTTGGTACTTCTGATAGCCATTTGTAAGACTTCTTAGGAGCAGAAGGCAGGTTTCAGAGGGCTTAGGGTTGAGTGGATGGGAGGGTGGGGTGATGGGGAAATGGAGGTAAGAGATGGGATTGTGGCCTCAAGCACAGAGTGCTGATGAAGACAGGTCCTTTCTTAGATTCAGAAACTTGGGTATATCTGTGGCATTGAGAGAATAAAGATTGAAATTTTACGGGGTCAGGGAGGAGATTCTTCAAGGTTTGGGAGGGGTAAGAATCCGGCGCTCAAGTGGAAGGTTAACCCTTTTTAAAAAGAACCAACATGTCTTCAACAATGCCAGGAAGCAGGGGCAAATGGGCAGGGGAAGGAGAATGGTCTGGTCTGGTGTAGTCTGTGAAGGAGTACCCCCAGGGCCTCTAGATCCACACTCACCCGCTACCAGCTGTGTATTTGTATTTGGGGAGCAGGAATGTTTACTTTAAAAAAAAAGCCTTAGGGGTAGAACGCGCTGTGTAGAGGCCCTGCTACTGTTCCTGCCATCCCTATGTTTTTCCCACAAAGGTCATGCTTACTAACAGGAATCATTTTTAACCTTTTCCCCTTGTGATACTCCCCAAAATAGCAAATCATAATTTAAAATGCTAAAAATCCTGCATGAATACATCTTTTTGTTTTATTTTGTTGTGTTTTTTTGGAGACAAGATCTCACTGCCATCGCCCAGGCTGGAGTGCAGTGGTGCGACCTCAGCCCACTGCAGCCTCAATTTCATGAGCTCAGGTGATCCTCCCACCTCAGCCTCCCTAGTAGCAGGGATGCTACTAGGCGCACAGCACCATGCCCAACTAATTTTTTGTATTTTTAGCAGATATAAAGTTTCACTTTGTTGCCCAGGCTGCCCTCAAACTCCTGGGCTCAAGCAGTTCGCACTCCTCAGCCTCCCAAAGTGCTAGGATTACAGGTATGAGCCACAGTGCCCGGCCATGAATACGTCTTCTGTGTCGCCTATATTGTTTCTGGCTGCTCCAAAAATACTGCCTTGTTCCAGACTGGTAGGGTTTGACTTCTGTTTTATTCTAAAATAGAGGCTTTAGACTTTGGAACTGTTAATGTTTTTGAGAAAATACTTTTCACTTGATCCTGTTATTCTTTTTCTAAAGCTGTGATGTTAAACGGACCTATGTTTCACACAAACTTAATTCATTGTCTCTTTTTCCCCCCTGTGTCTTTTATGTAATGTAACCTGAGAACTAAAGGGGCCTTAGGCTCTAGTCCAACTCTTTTTGCCCAATGTCAGTCAGTGTTTAAGTTTGAAGAATCCGCATACCCACTGGATCAGAATTTATAAGTGTGGACCAGGGTGTTCACGTGAAAAGTAAATAAATAATAATAATAATAATAATTTCCCAAGTAATTCAGATACTTCTCACTTTGGAACAATTGGCATAGAGGTCACTAGTCTAATGCTTTGATGGAAAAAAAAATCCTACTGCTACAGTAAAAAGAGTTGTCCTCATTTGCCAAAACTGGGTGTTAGAACATAGGTCTCTTACCGTTCTACTAAAAATCCTGATACTTTCACAGAATTATCCACCTCCTTGGTTCCTCATGTGTTGTCAAACAGTATAGTAAAGACAGGAAAAAGCAATGACAAAAGTCCTTAACGCAGTACTAACAAATCTGAGCGTTTGACCTAGCACGCTCTTGTTTTCTGAGCCCTTTGAAAAACGCTGGCAGTCAGCAGCATGCCTACTGACTCCACACAGAAAGGACCAGCGATGCTGCTTCCCTTTTTTCCCAACAAGTCACTGCCTAATAACTAAAGGAAATTAGGAATGAAAATTTGAAAGAAGAAAAACCCAGTCTCACCACCTGAAGAAAACAATTATTACCATTTTCATGTATTGCTTTGAAGTCCCTTTTCCATGTATAGATTTCTTTTTAGAAATGTAACTGTGACCCTGTTTTGTAAGCTGCTTTTGTTAAAATTAACATGAGTGTTTCCCCATGTTAATTCTTTATGAGACATCATTTTAATGATCTGATGTTGCCTTATGAGGTTTATTTTAGCACAAAATCTACCATGAGTTGTCACAGTTTTGTGAGGGCTGTCTCCATATCTGAAGTATCTGGTGAACTTTTAAAGAATTTTTTTGTCATGAAATATAATTGCCATACATAAAAGTTTATAAAACACAGATGTCCAGCTTAATGACTTATAAAAGGAACACTTGTGGTGTGACATAGACTATCCCCAGCATTTACAACCCCCAGGAAGGACATTCTTCTCTCTAGTGATGACCATTTCCCTTTTTTCCTGTAATCACTATCCTGACTTTAGTGATTCACTTCCTTGCTTTTCTTTATAGGCTTACCACTCAATTAATATCCCTAAACAATAATGTTTAATTTTGGTAGGTTTAAGTTTTTGTAAATGGTGTCACATAGTGTGTGTTTTGCTGTATCTGCCTCTTTTCCCTAACAGCATTTTTTTTTTAAGAGGGTCACCCAGGCTGGAGTGCAGGATCACGAACACTTCTCACTGCAGCCTCGACCTCCTGGGCTCAAGTGATCCTGCCACCTCAGCCTCCCAAGTAGTTTGGACTACAGGTGATGCCACTTTGCCCAGCTAATTTTTTTTCATTTTGTGAAGATGGGATCTTGCTTTTTTGCTCAGGCTGGTCTCCAACTTCTGGTCTCAAGTGATCTTCTCACCTTGGCCTTCCAAAGTGCTGGGATTACAGGCGTGAGCCATCGCACCCAGCCTTAACAGCATGACTTTAAGATTCACTGGTGGTGATGGGTGCACCAAAATCTCAGAAATCACCACTAAAGAATTTATCCACATAACCAAAACCGGTTGTACCCCAAAACTATTGAAATAAAAATATGAATCTTTTAGTGTCCATGTACATATTCTGCCACACAACCATACCACAGTTTCTTCATCCACTCTGCTGTTGATATACCTTAGGGCTGTCTCTAACTGTGTAGGCATGCACTCAAGTCTAGTATGTATTTCTGGTATATGTAAGCATTTATTTGTGTGTTGAATTTATCTTGGAGTAGAATTGCTAGGTCCCTGGGTATGTGCTAATAAAATCATGTCACTTCATATTGCCAAACTTTTTCTAAACTGATTCTATCAACATAAACCCCCATCAACAGTGAATGAGCATTCTTGCACGCATCCTTGCCAACACTTAATATTGTTAGGCTTTTGAATTTTTGTCAGTCTGATAAATGTGTAGAGTATCACATGATTATTTTAATTTGCATTTTCCTTTTTACTAATGAAGTTGAATAACTCTTCTCTTTTTTTCTCTTTCTCTGTCTTTCCCTCCCCTCTTTTTTTTCTCATTTTGTAAAATTCTGTTTTTCTTGTTTAGTCAGTTGTCTTACTGATTTGTAGTAGTTATTTATATATGCTAGATCTAGACTCTGTGGCAAGTATCTTTTCCCACTTGGTGGTTTGCCCTTTTACTTCCTTATGGGTGTCTTCTGATGACCGGAAGTTCTTGATTTTAATGTAATACTTTCTGTCTTGTTTTTTTCTTTATGACTAGTGCTTTTTGTGTTTTACTTGGTGACATTTTTCAGTGAAACTTTGAGTTGGTTGTCACGAAGGATGTGAGTCTATTAGAATCAGAGGTGGGCTTTGTAGAGACTGGTACTGGGTGTGTCCTAGTGCTGAGACCCGAAGGCTAGGAACTGAGTGTCCTCAAGCACAATAGCTCTAGCTTCTCCAGAAGGCATTTAAAGAAGGCCGTGATCTCTGAGGATGGCTGGTCCAGGACATTGACAGGAGAAAGAGCTGCCTGCGTGATGGCCAGGGTGCTTCCCTCTGCCTCGTCTCCTGGGCTATGCCTCTTGGGTCTGTGCCTGTTCCTTCCTTTATTCAGTGCAACCTCTGAGCTTGTAAAGTCCCATGGCGTGTTATATAGAAGACAGGATTTTGAAAAGATATGTTGGACTCGTCATAAGAAGTAAAATTAAAACTTCCTTATAACTGTGATAATGTTATCCTATATAATCGTCTCAGACCAGATTTTATCAAAGAAGGTAAGGGCTAGTCTGGTTGCCATTTTTACCTGGAAGTCTTTTACTTTATTTTTGATATTCAGTATTGATCATCTCTTAGTCTTCTGTGCATCATTTATTAACTGCCTTCAGTTTTCACTTCTCTCCTCCTCTTATATTTTCTTTGATTTATGATTTTTAAAAACAATTGATAGCAAAATGAATGGCCTGTCCATAAGAGTGGTCATTGTGGAAAGAACTCATCCCCAAATGTAGAAATTGGAGGCTCGCTCTCTCTCTGTGTGCCTGCAGACTCCCTGTAATGCAGTATCTCATGGTCCATACGCTTTTTGGGGTCATAGACCACTTTGAAAATCTGGTGAAAATTGTGGAGGGAGGAGAAAACCCCTGATGTTATTTATGCTCTCCCCAAAGACTCCCTGGACTTTAGATGAAAAACTCCTGCTGAAACGGCTCTCCCAGTCCGTGAAAGAAGGATCTTGGTGGCAGTTGCTGCTGGGGAGATCCCTGGGACAGCTTACCTTCAGCATTGAGACGTGAGAACAGTGTTCCTTTCTGACCCCTCTGCCCATTTAGTCCTCGTGGAGGGTGCTCTGTGTTTGTCAATCCGTGGTCGCTGATGTGGATTTGGGCACAGGATGCTGCTCTGTCAGTTGTTTCCTCAAACCTCCCCACCAAAACTGCCCGTGCTGACCATTTTTTAATAACCTGTTACGCCAACGGGAAGGAAGCCCCAGGCAAGAATGCCAGGCAAAACCCGCATCTGGGAGCCTCTTCCATAGACACCGTCTTATTGGATGGTGTCAACTTGCAGGACCACACAGACATTTCACTTTAGAAATGGAGGATGGATGCTGTTTTTGTTACAATCTTTTATTTCCTGTCTTCTGCATGATTCTTAATAGTCCCCTGCCGGATCTCCCAGCTTCCTTTTCATGCTGTCATCTCCTGCCTGCCATTGTCACCTCGCCCTTGGACACTCCAATGGCCCTCATCTCCAGGACAGCCCATAACCCTTTAGTTTCCAATTCACGCTATCCTAGCACATCCCCTGCCGGCCAGCTCGTTTCTTTCCTGCTGCTGCATTGGGTACGTGTTGCACATCTCCCATAGAAAGTCATTCTTACCTCCATGTGTTTAATTCCTGTCTTCATGGCATGGCCCAGGTGTGGTGCTGTGCATAAAGCACATTCCAATGCCCTGAATTCGTTCTTTAGGGCCTCCATTTTTCCATGGAGTTTCATGGAGCTTGGAGGGGAGGAAGTTGGGCTGAAATCCTGCCATTTCCATCAGCTGTGGATTGATAGTTCTTTTCACTGAAGGCTGTTATCAGAAAGCATTTCATATTGTCCTGTAAGCTACAATACGTATTTATCCCGAAAAGGAGAATTGTTGGCCCACTGGCTTCAACTTTTCCAGATAATGTTGAATTGTTTTCCCAAGTGCTTGTACTAATTTACAAAGTAACAGCGTTCCACTTTTCTATGTCCTTGCCATCTTTCAACATTGTCTGGCTTCTTCATTTTTGCCTGTCGTTTGGGTATAAAATAATAACTCATGGATTTAATTTGCATCTTCATGTTCTAGTGAAATTTCACATCTTTCTATGTGTGTATTAGGCATTCATCTTCATTTCTTTCACCTGTTTGTCTTTTTCTTTTTCATTTCTAAGCACTCTTTAGATATTCTGGATATCCTTTGTAGGATAGTAAGAGAGCATGTATTTTCCCGGGTTCCTTCTATTTTATTCTGCCACCATATCTAGGGTGCCGCATCTTTCTGCATGGGCTGAGGTGGCTCACTGTGATCTACTTGCCATCTCCAGGAAGGCGGAAGGGATGGCAAAAGCACACCATTTGCTTTAAAGCATGGCCTGGGGGTTGCTCATGTCACTTCTGCTGACATGCAGTTGGCTGGAACTTAGGTCTCTGTACACACCAGGCTGCAAGGGAGGCTGGGAAATGAAGCCTGTATTCCACACAGCCCTTTACTCAGCTAACAATTTGAAGAGAATGGATCGGAACCCACTGATGGATTGAAAGACTTGGAAGGGTTTAACCCTGAGAGAGACTAAAGAAAATATAATTGTCTTCAAATTAATTGTCTCCGAGTAAATCTTTTTCTGATAAGCGTTAATATATTTTGTATCATGAAAACTTTGCTTCGAGTTTTAATATTGCAATTTGCCAAAACTGCTTTTGTTTTTACTTCAGAAGTATGTTTATGATTAGCAAAGAAAATATAAAGGGAGAATAATAGGAAATCAGATGACCATCTCTGTAGCTACTGAAATGAAATTTATAAAGCATATATTTAATTAGCCAGAAAAATAATATCATGTTTATTGTTTTTTGCAAATGTTGTGGAAGACAGAATCATAGTCACTTAGTACCAAAACAGGCCTCTAACATTTGTTTTTCTCAAGCTCACATTCATCTTAAATTAAAGTATACAAGTTAGATGATATGGTTTTAAGCTGGTGAATGTGGGAGTTTCATGGGTTTAAGATACGGATTTCTCTGTCTCTTTATCTCTTTCTTCATACCTTAGTTAATGGCATACAACCTCTGATTTCTCGAGGTATGGCGTGAGTCCCGAGAACATTATCCTCTATGGTCAGAGCATTGGGACTGTCCCCACGGTAGACTTGGCCTCGAGGTATGAATGCGCAGCGGTAATTCTCCATTCCCCTCTGATGTCTGGTTTGCGTGTGGCTTTTCCGGATACCAGAAAAACATACTGCTTTGATGCTTTCCCCAGGTAAGTTCATGCTTGTCCAACAAGTGGTAAGTCAGCCAGTGGCCGTGTTCACATCTGATGCTCCCATTAGCTGTGTAAATATTTATTGAATGGAGCCATACGTCAGACCCTGTGCTGGGTGCCACAGGGCATGTGGAAGCAAATATGACACACACTATCCAGAGATTTTATCCTCCCAGGCCTGACTCACTAGTGAAAATCTCCCAGATGATGTATAAGGACCTTGAGTATACTGACACCTAGGGTTAATTGATTCAGCTCTGATACACAGAAATTTTAACAGCACCCATACATCCTAAAGGAACTTACAGTTCAGCACTCATTCATTCAGAGACATCTTATTGAATTATGAGCTGTATACAATATGTGTGATGGGGTAACTAGTGGTGTAGATGCTCAAAAACTTCAAGCAAGCACAGTTTTGAAATTTATCTTATTTTTTCAGTTGGATAGTACAGGTAAGGGAAAAGGTACCATGCTCAGTTAATCTTTGTAAATAGAAGAATAAAGGCAAAGTGAGTTAGTTGACAAGCCAGGCTTTGATCTTCGGTAAATAGCCACAGGAATGGTATAAATGAACAAGCTCACCTGCCACCCCCTATTCTGCTCTACCACTTTGACCAGAAGATCTCACCCCTGCAGAGTTGCCTGCATGAGGAAAGTTTTTTAATACAAAATATTTTGCCCCTTAAGCTTTTCCCACGGTCCTTGCTAAAGCGGCCTAGGATAGTTACCCCAGGACTGGCCCAGCTCATGTTGCCATTTTATAGAAAAACCCCAGCAGAAAGAAAACACAGTTTTAGGGTTTTTGATTGACCTGTTAATTGCTTTCATCCTGCTATTACTGGAAAAAAAAAAAAAAAAAAGATCATCATTTGGTTACATAAACATCTATTATACAGACTGGCTCCTTTCACAGAAAGGAACCTTCTGTTAACACCTTGGGTGAACTTCAGTTTTGTGCAGTTTGTACCAGGATTCAATGAGATTCAGCTTCATGGGAAAGTTGCACTGCAAATTTCTAGTGGCGTGGCTGGGAATGCTAAGTACGGCTAATGTGCCTCTCAAATGTGGCCTTAGTTGTGCTGAATTGGTAATGAGAGGCCAGTTTGCTGAAAGACAGATACTTAGCATGTTTGTGGGAAGCAATGCCGGGAGTTACCCTAGCAACAAAACTAATAGGTGTTTTTTGTTTTATTTTTTCCCCCTGGCTCTTAAATTGGCATGTACCTTAAAATACAGCCATGCCAACAAATTGCAAATGATTAATAACAAATTAGCAACTAATCTTATCTGAGTTTATCTGGTATAGCAGGTATTGGGCTATGCATTTCATGTTCATGGTCCCCTTCATCTTTATAAGAGTCTTAAGAAGTTTGTCAGCCGAGCACGGTTGCTCATGCCTGTAATCGCAGCACTTTGGGAGGCCAAGGAGGGCGGATTGGCTGAATTCAGGAGTTCGAAACCAGCCTGGGTAGCATGGCAAAGCCCTGTCTCTACTAAAAAAAAAAAAAAAAAAAAAAAATTAGATGAGCTTGGTGGTGTATGCCTGTAATCCCAGCTACTGGGAGGCTGAGGCATGAGAATCGCTTGAACCCAGGAGACGGAGGTTGCAGTGAGCCCAGATCACGCCACTTCACTCCAACCTAGGTGACACAGCAAGACTCTGTCTCCAAAAAAATAAATAAATAAAGATGTTTGTCCAATTACTGTGCTCATTTTACAGATGAGGAAATGAGAGGTTAAGTAATTTATTGAATTAAGGTCAGTAATTGGAGGACAGGCACAGTGGCTTACACGTGTAATGCCAGCACTTTTTGAGGCCAAGGCCAGAGTATCACTTGAGGCCAGGAGTACAAGACCAACCTGGGAAACACCACAGGATCCTGTCACTACAGAAAAAATTAAAAAGTTAGCCAGCCATAGTGGTGCACATCTATAGTCCCAGCTCCTCAGGAGGCTGGGGTGGGAAGATTGCTTGAGTCCAGGACTTTGAGATGGCATTGAGCTAGGATTACACTACTGCACTCCAGCTTGGGCAACAGAGCAAGACCCTGTCTCTTAAAAAATTTTTTTAAAAGGCTAGTGATTGGAGACAACAAATGAGACAAATCCTCATAGGTAATGCCGTAAATTATTAATATGATAGATTTCAAACCATAATGGTTGCATTGACTTTCATCATGAATTGAATTTGAATTTGGTAAGCATTTTCTTAATATGTCCATTGCTGCCAAGTGGCAGAATCGTGTGTCCCTCTCCTTAAAGGAGGATACTTTCATATTTCCTTTTCATATTAAAACAAATTTTAAAAAAGGAAAAGGAATCCAGATTATTATTTCATTTTTAGTTTTTTTTTTTTTTTTTTTTAACCTCCTTTACACTTGGGATGAGATGATGGCATTCAACTTTCAATATACCCTCCAGGCAGTGGAGAGTCTCTTAAACTGTGCAGTGTGGAGCATAGTCCCAGGCCCATTGTAACTGTTGAGTAAATATCTTTTTAATTGAGTATAATTGAACTCTCTTAAAGGAAGTCACTTTAAAATTAAATATAGGGGGAAAACAGGTTTCCAAATAAGATTTCTAATGTGTATAATTGAATACTGCCACAGTGGCTCTGATCTTTGCAAATTACATGGCTGATGAGGTTTTGCAATCTTTCTGGGATGTCTTGAAGTGGTCCGCGGCTCCCTAAGTTTTTAATAAAGGCTAGATGACAGTTGTTTGTAGATCTTTGGAATATGTAATTGATGTTAGAGCTCTTTATTATCTCCACGACCTCATTCCTGTTATTTAATAATCTCTCTGAGCTTCAGTCTCCTCCTTGATTAAAACAGAGGTGGTCCTTCCTTTCTCACTCTGTTTCATTGAATATTAAATGAGATTTTGTGTGTTAAGTGCAAAGCACCTGGCTATGGTAAATGTTTAAAAAATGTTAGCTGTTACTTTTTAACAAAAAGATTCCCACAAATAGTACAAATTGGTATCCTTTTGTAACTTCGACTAGGATCAAATATGGAAAGAAAAGTAAACTATAAGAGACCCTTTGGCAGGACAGAATGGAGAGAGAGCCATTTCTCTTGGTTTCTTTGTGGATGAAATGACTGTTATCCCCATCAGAGAAGTCTCCTACACACCCAGCTCAACCAATGCTTGAAGTTTTTTGGATTCCTCTTTGGGATGTGCTTTCACAGCCTGAAGCATATTATTTTAAAGATCCTCAAATATTCATCCTTTAAGAGTAGATTTGGTTTTTGTAGAGAAGTCATTTGGAATAAAATCTAGGCATTACATTAAGTTTTCAAGCTAAATAGTACAGTTGTTATTTTTTAAAATGAGGCGCTTGCTTTTATGAAGTGGGGTGTGTATCTTTGAGTCAAATCTGATGGTAGCTCTCAAAACAGAATTCTGAAGACTTGAGTGGCAGCAGATTAAGTGTCCAGCTTTCCAAAGAGACATTCATTTGATATGTTAAGTTCTGGCCCTTTTTAAAATTCTCTTGAAAAATAATACATAAAATAACATATAAATA